>NC_048232.1:30934967-30965195 GCF_002007445.2 Ailuropoda melanoleuca | reverse complement strand
TTATATATATATATATATAAATATATATATATACATATATATACCCTTCAAGCCTTTAAGAACTAGAGCAAGGGAGAGGCCAAGCATTAAGGAAAGAGAGATTATCATTACCAACACATTGGAAAAGGGCTCTGTGTCATAATTGCTGCTCTGTGTCCTTAACCCCTCTCTCAGCCTACTTTTCTTTATGGCTCCATAAGGTATTCGTGAAGAATTAATAAATAATCTAAGGCTTTAGCATAGTACAATGCTCAAAACTATTAACTATCATTATTTATATAGTCAGTTTATATCATATTTATAATATGGTAGAAGAAGTGATAGAAACATTTAGAAATCATCTAGTAAAGTGGGTTTTTTTTTAAAGATTTCATTTATTTATTTGACGGGGGGGGCGGGGAACACAAGCAGGGGGATTGGGAGAGGGAGAAGCAGGTTTCCTGCTGAGCAGGGAGCCCGATGTGGGGCTTGATCCCAAGACCCAGGGATCATGACCTGGGCTGAAGGCTTAACAACTGAGCCACCCAGGCGCCCCTAAAGTGTTTGTTTTGTTTTTTTTTTAAGATTTATTTATTCACTTTTAGAGAGAGGGAGGATGGGCAAGCAGGGGGAGGGGCAAGGGAAGAGGGAAAGAATCTCTAACAGATTCCCCACTGAGCACAATCCCACAACCCCAAGATCACAACCTGAGCTGAAACCAAGAATTGGACACTCAACCGACAGAGGCACCCCGAACCTAGGTGCCCCTCATCTAGTAAAGTTTAACCCCTCATACATGTACTTACATTTTGAACTTACAACATGTGAAAATCATATCCAGAAGAATAGTCTTTGTGTACTTTCCTTTAGCCTGACAAATATTTTCTCCATAACCAAACTGTATGCAGGCTGCTCTGAGCCCTTTTCTCAATTAGGCCTCAACTTTGACTCATAAAGACTTGAACAAACCACAAATAAACATAGTTTCTAATAGCTCAAGGTGGCATCCCTAGAATGACTCTAGGCTCCCTTGAAGTGCTTATGCAATAACATAAATATTATTGACATTTATCTTTGAGGAAACTCAAAGCTGTCAGAAGAATTTACAGCTTGCTCTAGCCAACACCTAAACATGGGGCCCCTGTCTCCCAATCTCTGCGGGAGGGCACCAGTTAACAAAACCAAATGGTCCAACCAGCATTGTCACTTTTTGTAATTGATCACTTCCCTGACTCTGCAGAGCTCCATTCATCCCCCTCCTTATTCCCCCCATTCTCCCGTTAAAGCACCTGATCACTTCTCTGCAAATCCAAGTTGAGTCAAATCACAGGATGCTATTAAATATCACTGACTGATCTCACCACCTATGACTAGGGGAGGGGGGTTCTGATCCACTCTCCTTTTCTTCTATTACTTTCTTCATTGGGGAGATTTTTTAAATACCTGCCACGCTCCCTTCTTTGTGCCTCTGAGCGCTTGCATTACACTTAAGTCCGCTAGAGGCTGCCGTGGTCTCTTTCTGTCATTGAGATACTGTGCCTTCTGCTTACACACCCACACCTGTGCCACACCCCCACGCTCACACACTTACCCTCAGTTTCTCCTTTCCTCTTTTGAACTCCGGCTTAGTTGTTAAGTGAGGGGGAAAAACCTTTCTTTTACTTTCTCTGATTCTATTTAATTTAGGAAGCCACATCATCATGCTCCTTGGGCAAAAGAGTAGAGTAATCCAACTATACCAAGGAAACAAAGTTTCAAGTTTTAAAGTAAAGTTAGGCTAAAAAGGAGTCAATATCCTCGATCCCTAAAGAATGCTTTAAAATGCATAGTTCTATTTAGAATTTCCATAAAAGTCTCCGTTTATCACCTGAAGGTTTTTCAAATTAAATTATCCTCCATCTGCAGGATACAAAATCGATTTTAAATTACTTCTTTTAAATTAACTTTTAAATTACTACTTTATCTTTCTTCTATTTGTTAATTATTTATAATGCAAAAGTATTGTTTTTTTCAGGCATTGAGAAATATTCATGGGGGACATGCTTCATTCAAGGAGAACAGTCCATTGTAATTACATTATGGCATATATAGGATTCATGGTACTTTTATGTACACTATTTTTGCCATGGAAAATATTTTTCCTTCTAAACAGTTAATTTGTTATCAAACTTAAAATATAGTTCATCTATAAATTGGATACAATGTTCAAATTGAGAGATTAATGAATTGATAAAACATTCTGAACTAAATCTTGACTTGTATAGATCAGTCAAGATGGGATGGATTTTTTATGTTCTCGATTACTGAACTATGCTACCTCAGGCCTTTTGCACATGCTGCTCCCTCTGATTATAATGCTTTTCCCCTTCTTTTGCCTGTTTAATTTCTATTTATCCTTCAGAGCTTGGCTCATTCATTATCTCTTCTTCAATTTATGTGGCAGACTGGATTAAGACCCTTTAACCATTTATGTTTTCATTTTACATAGGCATCTCTTTTGTAGTACTTACCATAATTGTAATTAAGTAATAATGTCAACATGTATTTAAAGCCTATCTCCCCTGCCAGCATCTAACTTTGTGATGGCACTGTTTCCCTCTCCTCGATTATCCCTTAAAATAATCTTTAAGAAGGCATGACATTACGGAGAATGCATTAAATAGCTTCCAAAACAGTTGAATGCTCACATCAGGCTTCTAAATACCTGTTTGTTTGCTTTTGTTTGACTTGTCTAGTTCAGTGTGCCATGTGCTAGAAATGTTTAATAACTGTTTTCTAGTAAGATGAGAACTAAGATGCTGTTATTGAAAAATGCACTTGAAATGAAGAATTAATCAGTATGTCTCTGTAAAACATGAGGGAAATGATATCCATATTATCTGTGTATAAAACGCCTTATTTGTAAGCATGTTTCATCAATAACAAGTACTCTAACTAAAATTTACCAAGTTCTTAGTCTTCATAAATTGACAACCTTTTATTTTGTAGGTTATAGTGCCATCATGTGGATGTCATTTTTCTAAAATGAAATATAACATTTTGGTAATTGAGAGTATTTTTTATGATTGGGAAACCCAGTCACTGACACAGGCATGACAACTTATAATTTAGTATTGATTTCTAAGACTGGCTGTGTATAGATTCGCTTGGAATTCCCGAATTTGAGCTGTTAGCATGCAAAATTTGGAAACATTCATTTAGATGATAAAAAGAGACTTTCTGAATATAATAGCTTGAAGATTCATGTAGTCTCTATGGATGGTCAGGATTTTTTTTTAATTTATGTTTATCATAAAGGATACAGATGAACAACCAGATGAAAAGATATATAGGTCTAGAAGGATCCCAAGCACAGGAGCTTCTGTCCCTTGGGGTTGGGGTGTGCCACTGTCCCGGCACATGGATGTGCTCACCAAACTGGAAGCTCTCAGAATCCCATAGTTTAGAGATTTTTATAGAGCCTGAATCATGTAGGCAATCTCCAGCCCCCAGAAGATCAGGGGTTGGGCTAAAAGTTCCAAGCTTCTTTTTTAAAAAAAATTTTTAACATATTTATTTGAGAGAGAGAGAACAAGCATGTAAGTCAGGAGGGCAGACTCCCCACTGAGCAGGGACCATGATATGGAGCTCAATCCCAGGACTCTAGGATCACAATCTGAGCTGAAGGCAGACATCCAACCGACTGAGTGACCCAGGTGCCCTTAAAAGTTCCAAGTTTCTAATCATGGTCTGGTCTTTCTGATGACCAGCCCTCATCCCGAAGCTATCCAGAAGGCCACCAAGAGATGCCACATTAAAACAAAAGATGCTCCTATCACTCAGGAAATTCCAAGGGATGTAAGAGCCCTATGTCAGGAACCAAGACCAAAGACCAAATATTAGAGCAAAAGATGTTCCTAGCATCCCTATCACTAGGCAAATTACAAGAGTTTTAGGAGCTCTGTGTCAAGAACCAGGGGCAAATACCAAATATATATTTCTAATTATGCTACAATTAGCCATTCTATAGGTGTGCAGAGGTATCTCATTGTTATTTTTATTTTCATTTCCCAAATGTCTAAGGATGTCGTGTTGAACATCTTTTTATGTGCTTATTTCCCTCTTTATGTCTTCTTTGGTGAAGTATCTTTGCCTATTAAGAAAAATTTTTTTTACTTTCTTATTATTCACTTTTGAGAATTATTTACACATTCTGATAAAAGTCTTTATTATATATGCGTTCTGCAAGTATTTTCTCCCTTTCTCAGTTTGTTTCTTTTTTTAAAATTTTTTAATTAACATGTAAGACATTATTTGTTTCAGGGGTACAGGTCTGTGATTCACCAGTCTTACCCAAAACCCAGAGGTCCATCACCCAACCACCCCATCCCCCCACCCCCTAACCCTCCAGCAACCCTCAGTTTGTTTCCTAAGATTTAGAGAGTTTGTTTCTTTATTACCCTACTACTGCCTTTTGAAGAGAAGTTTTTAACTCTAATGAAATCCAGTCCATCACTTTGTTATCTCATGGATCAAACCTTTGGTATCGTACATAAGAAATCTTTGCCTCAAGAGCAAAGATTTTTTTTTCATTTGTTTTCTTCAAGAAGAATAATTTCGGATTTTACTGATCAGTTTTTTTTTATTTCTTTATTTTCTTTATTTCTGGTTAGCTAGGCTCTAAGAAATCAGAAGCCAAAGTCTTTTTTGCCATGTTCTGAAAAGTTAATAGTAAAAAATAGATGTTAGTATAAGGAATCAACAGAAACACTTCAGAATGGCTCAGGAGAGCAATATAGTCTAAGGGAAAGAGTTCCAAAACAAAAATATTCCCTGAAAATTCTAGTAAATCTAGATGCAAATAACAAAAATATTTGTATAGAAGGCTAGCTGCAGTGACTTTCACAGAGAGCTAAAAATGAGCAGTGAATCCTCTCAATGTTAAACTAACATCACCAGAGACTAAACATGATAAAAGTTCGGGCAACTCTACAGTGCAAATGTGGACCCACAGAAATGTAGAGTTGGAAGGAACTTTAGAATTCTTCTGCATTTAAGTCTTATTTAGTGGTTTAATTCCTTTTTAAGGTAAATAACTGCACTGATAAAAACAAGTACTCTGTTTGAAGCTGAGACTGAACCCTTATGTGCTCCAAGAAGGAGAATGTGGTTGGAAATGTCCTTTGGATTTCTCTATTAGAATATTGTTTAACAAACATTGAATGTTACTTTGTGTAGGCACTATATATAGGCAATAAAAATGTGAGGGAGATCCTGTCCAGTGTTAGGGAAAATAGAAATGTGCAGGAGCTTCAGAAAATAGCAACTTTTAAGAGGTGGGCAGAAAAAATAAGAGCCCACAAAGACATTTGGAAATGTGACCTGTGAGACAGGAGCAGACCACAATGAGTATGGGTTGGTGGGCCTGCACCTGAGCTTCTTTTCCCCTCTACTCTCCCACCAGTAGCAGTGACTGGAGGAAGAAGGATTTTCAGATACCTTGGAAGTAGATGATGCCAGAAGTGGAAAAAACAGTGAATGTTTGAGGCTTGAGCCAGATTACTACTCTAGAAGGACCATTTCCCTAATCCTAACCTCTTCTGGAGAAGCACAAACCAATATCTAGGATTTTCTTCCTTTCTCTTAGTAGATATTACTAGCCAAGGCAGCTGATGATCCCAAGGAATAAATATGAGCACAGGGGGGGAAACTTCTGAAACATCTGAGGAGCAATATAACTGCTAAAGAAAAACAATCATAGAAACTACTTGTTTCAGAGAAAGTCAAACTAATGGATCAAAGAGGAAAAGAATTTAAAATAAGCTTCATAAAAAGCTTCAGAGGAAGAAGGAAAAATTTTGGAAGCACAAAGCACAGACAAGAATTTATGGACTGAGCTGAAGAACAGAACAGTATAGCTGGAGAGTTACTTCATGAACTGAAAGACCAGATCAAAGAAAGGAATATGAAGTGGAAAACAAGAGAGGAAATTAAAGATATATGGAAGGTAGAAATACAAATATTTTCCTAATGGAAATCCCACAATAAAAAAAAAGACTAATGAAAAATGGAGGAATTATTGTTGAGAATTTTCCAGAAATTCCAGAATGAATAAAATACATAAAATGAAATGCAAATGTGGAATTCAAGGTCATATATTTCTGTAAAATTTTTCTTCCATGCCTACTTGTTTCATGGAATGTTCTACACAGAATTAATATAACCCTCTAGTAATATACCACCTCACATATAGTATAAGTTTCTTGCAACAGGATATTCCCAATTCCTCCCATCCATTCATTGTGCTATTATTGTCATACATTTTACTTTTACATATACTATAAACATACAAGACTTTGCAGTTTTTGCTTTAACAGTTATCTTTTAGAGCAATTAAAATAATAAAATAAATTTTATCTGCATTTATCTGTATCCATCATTCTTCATTTCTTTGTATAAATCCAAGTTTCAATCCAATATTGTAATTTAACCTCTTGAAGAACTCCCTTTAACATTTCTTGTGGAATAGATCTTATGGCAATGAATTCTCTGTTTTTGCTTGCCTAAGGAAGTCTTTATTTCTCCTACTTTTTTAAAAATATTGTTGCGGGCTATAGGTTTCTAGGTTGACAATCTCCCCGCCCCCCGCCCCCCCCCAGCATTTAAAAGATACTACTCCATTGTCTTCTGGCTTGTCTGGTTTTTAACAAGAGGTTTGCTGTAATTCATATCTTTTGTCTTCATTTCATTCCCTCCTCTCCCCTTTGGTTGCCTTCAAGATGTTATCTTTGTCTTTTGTTTTTATCAATTTGGATAGGATATGTCAGTGTGTGTCTGATGGTGGTGGTGGTGGTGTGTATGTGTGTTTTAATTTATCTTGATTAGTGCTCTCTCAGTTTCATGGATCTTCAGTTTGGTGTCTACCATTAATTTTGGAAAATTCTTAATTATCCTTTGCTCAAATATTTCTTCAGCTGCCATACTCTCTTCTTTTTCTGGGGTTCCAATTATGCAGATGTTAGACTGTTTGATATCCCACAGCCCTTGTCTTTTCTGTCCTGTTATATCTCACTTTTATTCCTCTTTGTGTTTCAGTTTGGGAAATTTCTATTGATTATCTTCAGGGTCACTAATTCTTTCTGTGTCAAGTCTACTTATGAGCATATTAAAGCATTCTTCACGTCTGTTACTGTGGTTTTTTTCTACCATTTTCCATTTGATTCTTTGTTGCTAAAATTGCCCATCTGATATTGCATGTTTTCCACCTTTTTCTTCAGAAACTTTATTTTTATTTTCCATTGTTTTTTAATTAGGCTTCACACCCAGCATGGAGCCCAATGCAGGGCTTAAACTCACGACCCTGAGATCAAGCGTCAGATGCTCAACCAACTGAGCCACCTAGACATCCCTCCATCAGAAACTTTAAATATTAATCATAGTTACTTAAATTCACTGTCAGGTAGCTCCAACACCTGTGTCATATCTAAATCTAGTTCTGATGATTGCTTTGTCTCTTAGGAATGTGTTTTCTATTGCCTTTTTGTATGACATAGTACTTGGCTGAAAGCCACATTTCTTTTTCTTTTTTTTAAGATTTTATTTTTAAGTAATCTCTACAATCAATGTGGGACTCAAATTTACAACCCCAAAATCAAGAGTCATGTGCTCTATTGACTGAGTCAGTCAGGTGGCTCCTGAAAGCCAAACTTCTTGTGTAGGACAGTAGAATATTTTCTATGCCTGGAAACAGGTAGGTACCTCTCCTCCTGTTAGATCTTTAGTTGGAGGAGAGGTGGGGGGTTAATCTAGATAGGAGTTGAACTGAGTTTAATTTTCAAATTCCTGTAGCTGTATTTCGTGTTTAAGGCAGGGTTGGGTTGCCAGAGTAATGTTTGTTCTGTGAACTTTAGGTCTTCCCTTTGTTATGTCTCAGAGATCTCTTTGCATACTATTCTACATCTCCAGTCACTCACCCAGTAGTATTCTGCTGTTACTTTTTATTCCAAGGTTGTTAACTTGGAGGGGAAGAGTGCTGGAAGGGGCAGAAAGAAGTGGGTTAATCATACTCTTCCTCTTTTTTCTGATTGAGCCTAAGTTTCTAAGCAAGACCCATGGATCCCTCAACCTCTGGGGGTGTGTTCTCCTCAGTTCTCCTCTCTACCAAGAGTAGGGTTCTTTTCCCCTGTTCTTTTCTGCTGCAATGACTTCTCATCAGCACCTGAAGTACAATAGTATTTGTTGACCTTCTTTGTAATGAAAGATTAAGATTTTCATTCCATAGTGGAGAATCTCAGTGAGATGTCCTCTTCTAGACTGCAAACCAATGGACACTTTATGAGGGCTCTTTCCAATCTTTTTTGTAAGTGCTGGTAAGGTTTGTGGAGAAAGAGCCCATAGGAAAGTATAGACATGTCCATTTCTGCAGCCCCTATGATTTTCATATTGTGCTGACAGCCCCCATTCAGCCTTCATGAATTTCTCAATTACTTTAGCTGAATTCATCTGGATGTGCTTGTCCCAAGTAAGTCAGTGCTTATATCTCTTCTCTTCCTGCAGACATTTGTCTTTCCTTAGATTTTGGGCCAGTTGGTTGCTCTGTGACCTCAACTGTCTGACAGCTTCAAAAATTTGAGATTAGTTTGTCTCTCTCTACTGTAACAGTGAGAGAAATGCTCCATACAGCTCTCTGTATCCCCAAATGAGCTGAAAGTCAACCCTGGGTAACTTTTAAATATACAGATGCCTGGCCTTGCCCAAGACTAACTGAGGTACAATATTTGTGTGTGAGTACCAGGGACTAGTATTTTTTAACTCCTCAGATGATTCTTCTTATGTTCATTCAAGTTTGAGAACCACTGTGCTGTGTGTGAGAATGAATTGGAGAGGACATATTGGATATGGGAAACATTTAGAACCCTAGTAAATTTGGGATCAGATCATGATGATTTGTCTTTGAATGGTGTCATTGGAAATGCAGATAAGAGGATTGACCAAAATCAATTTTATGATTGATGAGTTGGAGAAATAAAGCTAGATGGAACTCTGAAGACTATTTATAGGTTTTTGCATCAAGTAGGGAAAATTTATAGGAGCATTGTGTTTGGGAGTAAGTATAGTTCATTTTTGGTCATGTTGATTTGAAATATCTATGAAAAGACAAATGTTGATGTAGACAATTTGATTGATATATCAGTAGAGAGGTTAAAGAGAGAGAGAGAGATTGGTTGAAGATACATATTTGGGAGTTGTTAGCATGAAGATGGCAATAGAAGATACACAGTGTCTATGTTTGCCAGCCTTTGAGAATGTGGGGAGAAGAAGCCTACCACTGAATTCTAGTGAATTCAATTTTTAATGGTGAGATAGAAAATTCCAATAAAAATTATTTAGAAGTTATTCAATATCCAATATTATAAATAATAAAATCTACTCTGTAATATATTTGTATATGTAGTTGTCATCTTCAATCAAACAAAACTTAGAAATTACTTGATATACATAATAAAATCTAATATGTATATAATCATCTGTAATCTGAATCTACATGTACACAATCTTTTTATTTTTCTCCATATATTAATTCAGTAATTCTTTTATCCATCTATTCATCCAAGAATACCTGTTATGCACTGATATTCTCCTAGGACCTGGGGACACAGTAGTAAAGAAGACAATGCCATTACTCCACTGGAGTTAGCAATATTGAAAGAAACATCAAATATTCATTTATTTGGCCAGTAATGGCACTTAGACAAATAATAGCATTTAACCTTTACTAAGTACTACACATACTAACATTTGATATATATATCATTTTTAAAATTCTCACAGGTCCTATTCCTATATTATAAAAAAGAATAGTTTCAGATTGAAAGGTTTCGAAGAGTGCTAAAGAAGAGATAAGGAAAAAAGACACACCCAGACCCATTATTGTGAAATTAAAGATCAGAACAGAAACAGACAGTAGATTGGTGGTTGCCAGAGGCTGGGGGGAGAGGGTAAATGGGTTGTGTGATGGTCAAAGGATACAAACTTCCAGGTGTAAGATGAGTAAGTTCTGGGGATTTAATGTATGGCATGGTGACTATAGTTAAAAATGCTGTATTGCATACTTCAACGTTTCTAAAAGAGTAGATTGTAAATATTCTTATCACACACACACAAAGGGAACTATGTGAAGTGACAGATGTGTTAAATAACCTTATCGTGGTATACCATTTTGCAATACATACATATACCAAATCATCACATTGTACACCTTAAATATATACAATGTTATATGTCAATTAAATCTCAATAAACCTGGAATAAATAAGGACTATAAGAGAAATAAAAAAGTAGATATAGATATTTCCAGGTTATCTGTTTCTTCTTGAGTAAGTTTTAGTGGTTTGTGCCTTGTAAAGAATTTCTCTATTTCATCTAATTTGTCAAATTTATTAGCATGAAACTGCTCATAATATTCCCATATTATCCTTTAATGTCTGTAAGATCTGTAGTGATGTCTTCTCTTCCAAGCCTAATTTTTGTATTTTCTTTTTCTCTTCTTTTTTCTTCATCAATTTTTTGCTCTCTATAAAGAAATGGCATTTGGATTCATTGATTTCTATCTTTATGTTTTCTGTTTCATTAATTTTTGCTCTTATTTTTATTATGTTTTTCTTCTGCTTGATTTGGGTGTGATTTGCCCTCTTTTTCTATTCTTAAGTTAGAAACTTATGTGAGACTTTAATTGTTTTGTAGTGAAAGCATTAATGTCATAAATTTTCCTCTAAGTACTGTTTCAACAGCATCTACAATGTTTTACATGTTACATTTTCATTTAAAAATTTTTTAAATTTAAATTCAATTCAGTTAACATATAGTGTGTTATTAGTTTCAGGGACAGAATTTAGTGATTCATCAGTTGCATATAACAGCCAGTGCTCATTATATCAAGTGACCTTCTTAATGCCCATCACCCAATTACCTCATCCCCCCTTCCACCTCCCCTCCAGCAACCCTCAGTTATTTTCCTATAGTTAAGAGTCTCTTATGTTTTGCCTCCCTCTGTGTTTTTATCTTATTTTATTTTTCCTTCCCTTCCCCTATGTTCATCTCTTTTGTTTCTTTTTTTTTTAATTTTATTTTATTATATTATGTTAATCACCATACAGTACATCCCCAGATTCCAATGTAAAGTTTGATGCTTCATTAGTTGCGTATAACACCCAGTGCACCATGCAATACGTGCCTCCTTACTACCCATCACCAGTCTATCCCCTTCCCCCACCCCCTCCCCTCTGAAGTCTTCAGTTTGTTTCTCATAGTCCATAGTCTCTCATGTTTCATTCCCCCTTCTGATTACCCCCCTTTTCTTTATCCCTTTCTTCCCCTACCGATCCTCCTAGTTCTTATGGTCCATAGATGGAACATCTCTTTTGTTTCTTAAATTCCACATATGAGTGAAATCATATTTGTCTTTCTCTAACTGACTTATTTCAGTTTGCATAATTCCATCCACATCATTGCATACATTTTCATTTTCATTCAGTTCAAGATATTTTCTAATTTCCCTTTTGTTTTCTCCTTTGCCTCATGGGTTAATATAAAAAATGTCCTGTTTGTGTTGGTGACAAATTCTCCTAGCTTTTGTTTTTCTGAAAAAGTCTTTATTATGACTTCAGTTTTAAAAGATGTTTTTGCTGACTAAGGAATTCTGGACAATTTTTTTCCAATGCTTTAAAGATACCCTTTCATATTTTTCTCACTTTCTCACTTTCATCAGTTTCTGATGAGAAGTATGTTTTAATTCTTTCTTTCTATATAGTGTGTTCTTTTCCTCTGGCTGCTGTTTTTTGTTTTGCTTTGTTTTGTTTTCTTAAGATTTATTTTTTATTTTAGAGAAAGGCAGGGGAGGGACAGAGGGAGAGAGAAACTTAAGCAGACTCCACGCTGAGCATGGAGCCCGATGCAGGGCTCAATCCCACAACCCCAAGATCATGACCCGAGCTGAAACCAAGAGTCTGGCGTTTAACTGACTGTGCCACCCAGGCTCCCTCTCTGGCTGCTTTTAAGATGTTCTATCATTGGTGTTCAGCAATTTGATTATGATGTGCCTTGTAATGTTTTTCTTTATATATATTCTGCTTGTGGTTCTTTGAGCTTCTGGGATCTGTTTAGTTTTCATCAAATTTGGAAAATATTTTGGCTATTATTTCTTTAAAACTTCTTTGCTGCCTGCTTGTTTCTAGATTCATCTATGTATATATGTAGACCATTTCACATTATCCCACAGGTAACTGGTGCTCTATTCATTTTGTTTTCTCTTTGTGCTTCTCTTATAGTTTCCATTGCTGTTTCTTTAAATTCATGGATGTTTTCTTTTGCAGTGTCTGGTCTGCTTTTAATCCTATACAGTGTATTTTTAAATTTCATTTTAAAGAAGTTCTATTTGATCCTTTTATATATTTTAAGAAGTTCTATTTGGTCCTTTTATATATTTTTCCTTTCTCTTTTCATCATGTCCATGTTTTCCTTTACCTTTGTGAATATATATTGTGTGTCTATAAGGTCTGTTTTAAATACTTTGTCTACTAGAGTCATCACATTAATATTTCTAGATTTGTTTCTATTGACTGATTTCTCTATTTTTTCTCCTGGTTTTGGATCATATTTTCTTGTTTCTTTGCATATTTCATAATTTTTAATCACATGACAGATATTGTGAATTTTACATCATTGGTTACTGGATTTTGTTGAATTTCTTTAAATAGTGTATAGGTAAGGGCTTGAAATTAGATCCTTTTGAGATTTTAAGATTGCTAGGGTAGGTGAACAGCCTTTAGTCTTGGATGATTTTAATCCCATAATTAAAGCAATAATTTTCTGAGAATGCTATCTGATTGCCCCACAAAATCTTTCCACTGTGGCTTATGGGGTCATAAATAATTTATTCCCAGTCCTATGTAAGGTCTAGGAATTACTTTGTCTATTACACTCCATAGGTCATTTCCTTGGACCCAGTTATATTCTTTTACTGCATGCACAGCCCAAAACTCAGCCAAAGACTCCTCCAGGTCTCAACCTGTCTCTACAGAGCTCTGTCTTCTATACTACTCTGCCCTGCAAATTCTAGGGACTTTGGCCTCCCTGAGCTCTTGTATCTATCTCTTCACCTCAACCAAAGATCGCAACTCTGTCTAGGTTCCCCTTACCTGTGCTGCAGCCTGGAAACTGGTGAATTGGTGAACTGGTTCAATTGTAGGGCTCACCTTGTGTTTTCCCTTCCCTCAGGGATCACAGTCCTGCACTGCCTGTTATCTATTGTTTGAAAACTCTTGTTTTATGTATTTTGTCTGTTTTTCTTGTTTTAGACAGGAGGATAAATACAATTCTAGCCTCTCTGTCTTGGCTAAAAGCAGAGATCGAGCAGATGAGATTTCTGCAAATTTTTGTAATATTGAAAATATGGGCTGGAGTTAAGATGATGGAGTAGTAGGAGGACCCTATGCTTGCCTCATCACTCAAACACAGCTAGATCAATAACAAATTATTCTGAACACTCAGGGAAATCAATTTGAGGACCGAGAGAACAAACTGCACAACTAGAGGGAGAAAAGGGGCCATACTGTGGAAGGTAGGAGATGCAGAGATGTGATTTAGGGGAGAAAAGAATCACCAATGCCATGGAGGGCAGGGAGCTCTGATGAGGGAGAGAGGGGATAAAGAGAGAGAGAAAAAACACAGAATGCAGGATATTGCACAAGAAAAACACTTCCCCAAAACCAATGATGGGGAAAACACGAGGGGCTGATTATTGCATGTTTACAAGCAGCAGAGCTCAAACACTAAAGTTCTAGAAGTCTGCACCATTACCAGGTGTAGCCTGGCAGATGTAGATGTGCTCCTGTGGAGAAAGAGGGCAGAGGCGTGGGAGCAGACAGCATGGTCTGAGGATCCCCTGGGTTACACTGGAAGAGACAGTTTCCCTTCTTGGCATGCATTTGGGAGAGGAAGCACTGCCTTTCTGGGGACAAAAGAGACAGCGCTGCCATTCATTAGCATATGAGCAGAACCGCCTGCTGAAGACACCTTACCTGGAAGCTGGCTTTTTACTGTGCTTTACTATAACCTCCCGAGACCCTGCATGCTTGTGTGATTGCCCTTCTGGAACAAACCAGCACCAGTCCCAGTATGGCAAGACCCTCCTCCAGAGGATCTGCATGGGTCTGTGCCATGACAGGCTGCTAAAATTTGGAGTTTTGAAACCCAGCCATTGTGCCTGAGATAAAACACAGTAGCGCTGTGCTGCCAGGTGGGCAGACGGCTGGGATACAGACAGGGTGAAGGCAGGAATCTGAGGGATACCTGGGACAAATGAAGAGGAGATTGTTTGCTCTTCGATGAGGGCTTCCTGTCTAGCAGCAGAGTGAACTCCCCTCTCCAGGGGCGAGATAGTTGGCTGACACGTTTCCTACCACCCTCCCATGCCCTTCAGCACAGATGGACTTCAGTGAGCAGCACAGCACCCCACAGTGGAGGCTTGAGCAGTATACACCACGCTCCGCCCTCCTGTGCTTTGCAGATGTTTCCAAACTAGGGCAAGTGTGCCTGACTGTCAGAGCAGCAGTGGGCTCCTCCCCTAGAACAGCCACACAACCCCCCCCCCACACACACACACCAAGCCTACTAACCATTCGGTGCTACAAAGCTTAAGCTCTAGGGCAAAAAGGATCTAGCTACTTTTAACAAGCTGGCTAAAACATACCTAGGTAAAACTCACCACACAGGAGGTGCCTGGGTGGCTCAGTTAAGCATCTGACTTCAGCTCAGGTCATGATCTCAGGGTCCTGGGATTGAGACCCTTGTGGGACCCCCCGCTCAGTGGGAATCAGCTTGTCCCTCTGCCCCACCCCTGCTTGTGGCTCTCTCTTGAGCCCACACTAATAGATAAATAAAATCTTAGAAAAACACCACCACCAACAACAACAACAAAAACCTCACCACATTCTGGATAAGGTCCAAACACTCACCACCTCACCACTGCAGGCAAGGAGAAACTGCAAAGGACTTACCTGAGGGAAAGAGAGCCAAAACACAACAGCAGAGTACACACAGCATACACTAGAAACACTCCCTGAAGTGCCAGGCCCCAGACAGTATATGACCTCTTCTTAATATAGCCATTACTCTCAGGATCTGGAAACATAACAGGCTTTCCTAACACAGAGAAGACAGGAGCTAGACAAAATGCCAAGATGGAGGAATTCACCCCAAAAGAAAGAACAAGAAGAGATCACAGCCAGGGATCTAATCAAACCAGGTATAAGTAATACGCCTGAACCAGAATTTAAAACAACAATCATGAGGATACTAGGTAGGCTTGAGAAAATCATAGAAGACACCAGAGAGTCCCTTACCACAAAGACAAAAGACCTAAAAATTAGGCCAAAAAAATAATGATAATGCTATAACGGAGATACAAAACTAACTGGGTATAATGACCACAAGAATGGAAGAAGCAGAATGAGTAAGTGATATAAAAGATAAAATTATGGGAACACCTAGGTGGCTCAGTTGGTTAAGCCTCTGCTTTTGGCTCAGGTCATGATCCTGGAGTCCCAGGATTGAGCCCCACGTTGGGCTCCCTGCTGTGCTGGGAGTCTGCCTCTCCCTCTCTCTGCTCATGCCCTCTCTCTCTCTGTATAAATAAATTAATAAAAATAAATAAATAAAATCTATTAAAAAAGAGAAAACTGCCCCCTCCTCAGAGCCAGCATATCTATGGAGTGACTACAGTAGTCATGACTCTAACCCTCGTCATTGCAGGCTCCAAATCCCCCCGAAAGTGTTGGAGAATAAGCATCTCTCAGCCAACATTTGCCTACTGAATTCCAATTCCATTTTCTCTCCAACTCCTTCTCTGTGGTTGAAGAGAACACATTCTAGAGTCCCTTCCACATAGGGGATTTACCACTTGCTAAAATGTTAGTTTAAAAAGAAAGGAACTCCCTAACTTCTCTGCTTGCCTAGCTCCTTACACTATTTGCATTCTGCTTAACACAGTCTTAACACATCTATAGTGACAATTCCAAACTGAAAGCCTGTCACCACTTTTGAACTCTGGGAAAATAATAATAATAATAATTTTGTGATCAGTTTACAGCCATCTCACACACTGATCCCACCATCAGCATTCACAGTTATTTTCAAATAAAAAATGAGAGACATGTATTCTAGATAAACTTCAGTGAAATAAAAAAAGTGAAATGAAGGCCAAAACATCATATACCAAGCATCCTATAACAATACCTGAAAATTAGATGAATTATTTACACAGTCAGAAACAAGCAACACAGCGAACTTAGATCTCAGTGATCACTCCCATCACGGGCTGGCTACTGAACCACCACGTTGTAGGACAAGAAATGGCTCCAGAGCCTGTGAGGCTAAAGATACTCAAGAGCAGCATTTATTCAGAGAATGCTACTTCCATTCATTATAAATACCCCTTGTGTACAATACCCTAATAATGAGCTAGTTACCTGTTCACCAAAAGAGGGCCTGTAAGGGCACCTAATAAGAAGCACTTTTGTTCATCTTGTTCCAATGCTTTTGTATGCTTACAAAGAAAACATCTTAAATAGTCTATAATCATAATTTTCTGTTTTAGAATTATGTCCCTGGTCCCCACAAACTGCTAAGAACCCTTCTGTAAGTAGTACAAAATATATTTTGTCATATTTTCATTTTTGCAAACAGGCTTTGTATATCATTTGCCTTTGAAAACCAACTCAAGGAACTTAATACATTTAACTTGGATAAGGCTAGACCTTCCCTGAGAGAACTTATTTCGTGGAAACAGGCATATACTGGGGTTGTTTAAACTTTATATTCACCCTTAAAACAATACTTATTGTCTTACTGTCTGCCTTTGACTCAAGTCATGATCTCAGGGTCCTGGGATTGAGCCTCGCATGAGGTTCTCTTCTCAGTGGGGAGTCCTTTTCTCCCTCTCCCTCTCCCTCTGTACTCTCCTGCTCCTTCTAAAATAAATAAATAAAATCTTTAAAAAACAAACAAACAAAACAATACTTAATGTCACTTTGGAAAATGCAAAAAGAAGAGGGAGAAAATAACCAAGGTCTAGCTGTTTCTGCATGACTTGACTTGATCTGATGAGTTTATCTTCCATGTCCCTTCCAGATGGGCCACATGAACAAAGAGTGGCTCTGGCTCCTCCTGATGACTCCAAATGCTACTAAGTGGTTCTGCAGACACTGACAGCCCCAGAAACAGTCACAGCACTGATGACTTGGTCTCCCCATCTTTCTTCCAGGATCCTTTTCAAACTCCAAGTAATGACTGCAGCAACCTAGTTTCCCTCTGTGTTCTGTAACAACGGTGCTGAAAACCACCTCTCAAATGAATAGCTGTACTTTTATAATGATAACGTTTCCTAACAAATAATATGGGCTAATGGGCATAGAAGGGGTTGACTATACATTTTCAAACCTCAGGCTTTTGGAAAATATCTTCCAACTTCAAGAATCACTTCCAGGGGTGCCTGGGTGGCTCTGTTGGTTAAGCGTCTGCCTTCAGCTCGGTCATGATCCCAGAATCCTGGGATGGAGCCTGGTGTTGGGCTCCCTGCTCAATGCAGAGTCTGCTTCTCCCTCTCCCTCCCTGCTCCCCCTGCTTGTGCTCTCTCTCTCGAATAAATAAAATCTTTTAAAAAATTTTTTTAGAAAAAAGAATCACTTCCACTTTATCTTTACACTAAGGGACTGATATTTTGTGTTCAAATATTTTTAGAGGAAATGTTTGCCAGGAATACAACATCACCATGTTTTTTGGAGCATTCTTCACCTAGACAAGCTACAAATCAAGATTTGAATTTTTAACCTCTATTTCAAGAAACCAACACCACCATTTCCTTATTCTAGCAGAAGTGTCCTCAGGTAAAGAAACTGACTCTTGAAATCAAATAATTTAAACAGATACCTCCCTAAATATTTTTTCCTTAGGAGTATAACAGTGCAACACAGATGTAACCAAGGGTTTTTTTTCCCCCAAAGGTTTCTACTAAGATGTTCTTGAATCTCAGACAGCTGAATCAAACATCCATTTTGTTCACTCCTGCCTCAGGAGGCCAGGTCATCAAGCTGTGGTTGATGAGATTTCAAAAGGTCCACAAAAATACTAAATTGCACTGAACACTTGTCAAACCAAGCCAAAACTACTGCAGAAAACACAGTCAGATCAGAGAATTACAGATTCTAACAAGCATTCTATTTTTATATTCCTCATCAAAACTGACTCTCAAAAGGAGAGTCCACTATCAGTACTATAAAATATGAAAAACCCACACACAGAACTAGCTGATTTTTAAAATTGAGTAAAAAATAAAAGTAAAACTGATTGCTAAAAGAAGAAAAACTTACCGTACCTTTCAGTATATTTTACCAAAAAGGAAGGAAGGAAGGAAAGAAGGAAGGAAGGAAGGAAGGAAGGAAGGAAGAAAGAGAAAGAAAGAGAAAAAGGAAAAAGAAAAGAAAGAGAAAAAAAACAAGAAAGGAGAAGCTATGGAAGAAAATTAAGTGATTTTTGAATTTAAGTAAAGGTTATACACCTTCCTGATACACACAGACAGCTATCCCACCACCCATTGCCAGAACTGCAAGCAATAACTTTTCTGTCAATAACACCATTAGGAGCACCACCTTAGACCATGATGCTAGTTCTAATGAGTTCAAATGAACAACGCATCCCTTTGCAAAACTGGTGGAGGAGGGGCAGGGCATCATTCACATCAAGTCCAAAGTTAATGGCACCCCCAGAGCTGTGCAACCCAGGGTCTATGAAGTCCCATCCCCAGGCCTTGAATGTGTCAAAGTGACTGAGATAGCAGAACCATTAGGAAGTTGCTCTAGTGTTTCTTTTTGAGACTGTAGCTCAATGGCTCTCAAGAGAAGTAGAAGGAGAGTTGCCCCCTTGGGGAAATTATATTTGGCAATGTATGGAGACATTTTTGGTGTCATGACTGGGGGTGGGAGGACACTACCGGCATCTATTGGGCAGAGGCAGGATGCTGCTAAACATCTACAATGGACAAGGCAGCCCCCACCACCAACAAAGAGTCATCCCGCCCAAAATATCAACACTGCCAAGGCTGAGAAACCCTGGTATAGCGTAAGAACTCCTGCTTTACTGAAAGGGTTCCTGAATTTTAGGCCAAGAAGCTAGGCTCAGTGAATATACTTTCCTATGTGAATGCGGCTAAACAAGACAAAAACCCATCTATGAACATTACTTTGAGGAATAAAAAACTAAAAAGCATATAGGCAATTTACAGACTGTCCTTCTTGACTGGACATCAATATCGTGGTTTGACATCACATTTCAAACCATGTTACTCAAAGCCAGATACAGAGAGCACTCATTTGAAGCCTTGAACTATCAACTCTCAACCTTCCATGCCCAAAGTGAATACACAGATCTGGTGTGAGGACACAGGAGACTGGGGGGCAAGGACAAGGCCACACTAAGCCATGCCTAAGCAGAGGTAGCTGGCTGCCGTCTAGCAGGCTAATGTCCACACTCACCTACCGACATGAGCCCTTTGCTCTCAAACTTTCACTTCGGCCAAACACTCCTTCCCACAATCCCCTTCATTCTTTCCTTCTAGTCCTGTCACAGCGTTGTCTTACCCAGGCACAAGAATAAATTTCATTTCCAAAAAACCCAACAAATGTTCCTCTCAGAATATTTTCTAGTTAAATGAGAGAAGGAAATATTGCCTGGAGAGCCAGTCTCCTGGTTTCATGTCAGAATTCCACAGGGCCTCTCCCAGCAGAACCTCTCCATCAACTCTGGAAGTCACTGCCATGCTTGCTATCCATACCAATCGTTCTCAAGGATGCACAGGCACCCAAACATCACCCAATACAAAGCAACCAATCCACTTCTGAGGCCTATTTCTTACCACTCAGGGCCTTGCTGGGCTGCTGCAATGCATGCTGTGCTGTCTCGCACTTGGGTCCTCCCTGACCTGTCCCACCTGAACAACGCTGCCACAGCTCCTCCTCACCTCCTCGCTTCATATACCTCACTGCCAACACCCAGACGCTGCCAACAGCTTCATAACTTGAGTTACCAAGGAACCCTCCTACTGCAGTAGAGAGCTCCACAAACAGCCAAGTGTGCTCACAGAGCTTGCACGGTGCTTAAGATACGTGGCCTGTCAGAAAAAACCGTCTTCCACAGAAGCAAATGGTTTGCAAAGCAAGAATATGTTCCCTACCCCTTAAATTTACCCAAGTGGTTAATACTTCAAGTCACATTTTTGAATACCGGCTTTGCCAGGCTTCCTCCATACTTCCTACAAAATATAAGAAATGGAAAAAATCAGACATTAGATTTATTTTATAGAAAAGATATGCTAAAATTAAAGTGAATAAACAATTTCTATCTCCTCAGTAACATCCCCAAGTGAGGGGCGCCTGGGTGGCTCAGTCATTTAAGCGTCCAACTATTGATTTTGGGTCAGGTTGTGACCCCAGGGTCCTGGGATCAAGCCCCACATCCAGCTCCCTGCTCAGTGGAGAGCCTGCTTCTCCCTCTCCCCCTGCCACTCCCCCCTGCTCATGCTCACTCTCTCTCTCTCTTACTCTCTCTATCTCAATAAATAATGAAATCTTGAAAGAAAGAAAGAAAGAAAGAAAGAAAGAAAGAAAGAAAGAAGAAGAAGAAGAAAGAAAGAAAGAAAGAGAAAGAAAGAAAGAAAGAAAGAAAGAAAGAAAGAAAGAAAGAAAGAAAGAAAGGGATCTACATAGAAACAGCAATAACAAAAAACCAGTAGGACAGATCAATGAAACTAGGAGCTGGTTCTTTGAAAGAATTAATAAAATTGATAAACCTCTAGCCAGACTTATAAAAAAGAAAGGGTGCAAATAAATAAAATCATGAATGAAAGAGGACAGATCACAACCAACACCACAGAAATACAAACAATTTTAAGAGAATATTATAAAAAACTATATGCCAACAAATTGGGAAATCTGAAAGAAATGGATAAATTCCTAGAAACATAAACTACCGAAACTGAAAGAGGAAGAAATAGAAAATTTGAATATGGGGCGTCTCAGTCATTAAGCGTCTCCCTCCGGCTCAGGGCGTGATCCCAGGGTCCTTGGATCGAGTCCCACATTGGGCTCCCCTATTCCACTGGGAGCCTGCTTCTTCCTCTCCCACTCCCCCTGCTTGTGTTCCCTTTCTTGCTGGCTATCTCTCTCTGTCAAATAAATAAATAAAATCTTTAAAAAAAAAAAAGAAAAAGAAAATTTGAATAGACCCATAACCAACCAGCAGAGAAACTAAATCAGTAATCAAAAATCTCTCAACAAACAAAAGCCCAGGGCCAGATGGCTTCCCAGCGGAATTCTCCCAGACATTTAAAGAAGAGTTAATACCTATTATTCTCAAACTGTTCCAAAAAAATAGAAATAGAAGGAAAACTTCCAACGTCATTTTATGAGGCCAGCTTTGATTCCAAAACCAGACAAAGACCCCACTAAAAAGGAGAAGTATAGGCCAGTATCCCTGATTAACATGGATGCAAAAAATCCTCAGCAAGATACTAGCAAATTGAGTTCAATAGTACGTTAAAAGAATTATTTATTCACCACAATCAAGTGGGATTTATTCTTGGGCTGCAAGGGTGGTTCAATATTCACAAATCAATCAATGTAATATACCACATTAATAAAAAAAGGATAAGAACCATATGATCCTCTCAATAGATGCAGAAAAAGCATTTGACAGGGTAAAATATCCATCTTTGATAAAAACACTCAACAAATTAAGGATGGAGGGAACATACCTCAACATCATAAAGGCCATGCATGAGAGACCCACAGCTAATATCATCCTCAATGAGGAAAAATTGAGAGTTGTTCCTCTAAGGTCAGGAACAAGACAGAGATGTCCACTCTCACCATTGTTACTTAACATAGTACTGGAAATCCTAGACATGGCAGACAACAAAAACAAAAAGCAGCCAAATTGGCAAGGAAGAAGTCAATTTTCACTATTCTCAGATGACATGATACTCTATGTGGAAAACCTGAAAGACTCCACCAAAAAATTGCTGGAACTGATACATGAATTCAGTAAAGTTTCAGCATACAAAACCAATGTGCAGAAATCTGTTGCATTTCTATACACCAATAATGAAGCAGCAGAAAGAGAAATCAAGGAATCTATCCCATTTATGATTGTGCCAAGAACCATAAGATACCCAGGAATAAACCTAACCAAAGTAGTAAAAGATTTGTACTCTGAGAACAATAGATCAATTATGAAAGAAATTGAAGTGGACACAAAGAAATGGGAAATATTCCATGTTCATGGATTGGAAGATCAAATATTGTTAAAATGTCTATACTACCCCAAACAATCTACACATATAATGCAATTCCTATCAAAATATCACCAGCATTTTTCACAGAGCTAGAACAACGATTCTAAAATTCGTATAGGACCACAAGACCCTGAATAGCCAAAGTAACGTTGAAAAAAACAAACAAACAAAACATCTCAAAGCTGGAGGCATCACAATTCCAGACTTCAAGCTATATTACAAAACCTTAGTCATTAAGACAATGTGGTATTGGTACAAAAACAGACACATAGATCAATAGAACAGAATAAAGAACCCAGACATGGACCCTCAACTCTATGGTCAACTAATCTTC
Organism: Ailuropoda melanoleuca; assembly: GCF_002007445.2. Taxonomy (NCBI): domain Eukaryota; kingdom Metazoa; phylum Chordata; class Mammalia; order Carnivora; family Ursidae; genus Ailuropoda; species Ailuropoda melanoleuca. The sequence goes on along the minus strand of NC_048232.1, from coordinate 30,942,501 downwards.
AACAAAGTTATCCAACGGAAAATATCCATTGGAGAGAATATCCAATGGAAAATAGTCTCTTCAACAAGTGGTGTTGGGAAAGCTGGACAGCAACATGAAGAATGAAACTGGTCCACTTTCTTACACCATACACAAAAATCAATTCAAAACGGATGAAAGGCCTAAATGTGAGATAGGAATCTATCAAAATCCTAGAGGAGAACACAGGCAGCAACCTTTTTTACCTCAGCTGCAGCCACTTCCTACTAGGTATGTTTCTGGAGGCAAGGGAAACAAAAGCAGAAATGAGCTATTGGGACCTCATCAAGATAAAAAAACTTCTGCACAACAAGGGAAACAATCAACAAAACTAAAAGGCAACCTACAGGATGGGAGCATCATGTTGGGCTGTGCACTGGGCGTGGAGTCTGTTTAAAATTTTCTCTCTCCTTCCTCTGCCCCTTCCTCCCCCCAACTCATGCTTTCTCTCTCACTCACAAAGGGGAAAAAAGAATATGTGGTATATATCTACAATTGAATATTACTCAGCCATCAAAAAGAATGAAATCTTACCATTTACAACAATGTGAATGGAGCTAGAATGTATTATGCTAAGCGAAATCAGTCAGAGAAAGACAATTACCATATGATTTTACTCGAATGTGGAATTTAAGAAACAAAACAGATGAACATAGGGGGAGGGGAAAAAAAGAGAGGGAGGCAAACCATAAGAGACTCTTAACCATAGAGAACAAATGGAGGGTTGACAGAGAGAGGTGGGCAGGGAATGGGCTAGATGAGTGATGTGTGTTATGGAGAGCACTTATGATGAGCAATGGGTGTTATATGTAAGTGATGAATCACTAAATTTTACTCCTGAAACCAATACTACACTGTATGTTAACTAACTACACTTTAAATAAAAACTTAAAAAGAAAGCATGAAAGAATGATAGCTGAAAGTAGCTAGAAGCTGCAAAGGGGAATACCAATGAGAGGCAATTTGATTCACTGTGAGGAACTTCAAAGAGTCTCAGGACAAGTAGATACCAGGTGCTTCATAAGGTGGGGGCTGAAAGTAGGATTCAGTTGAGAATTTGTAGAAGGATCAGGCATACCTTTGGATTCCTCTTCACACAGAGATCCTTGTGCATTTGAATCAATGGATCCTCTCCTACTGTACTCTCTTTTCCCTGCAGACTTGTTCCTTCCCCAGTCTTCTTTACCACAGCAAATGGCAACCCGGTTGCTCGGGCCAAAAACCTGGCAATAATTCCTGAGTCATTTTTTTCTTTCACTTAGAGGTAGCAAACTCATTTATGCTACTTCTAAAATAATTCCCTAATCCAACCACTCCTCACTATTTCCTTTGCTAAAAACCCTAATCCAAGCCACTAGCATCTTTAGCTAAAACATTGCAATAGTATCCCAACCAGTCTCTTTGTTTCCATTCTTGCTTCCCTATTATGGACTGAACTGTGTCCTCCTCAAATTCATATGTTGAAGTCCCAACCCCCAAATATGTAATCATATTTGGAGATAAGGTCTTTAAATTAAAATGAGGCTATTAAGGTGAGGGCCTAATCCAAAATAACTGGTGTTCTTAAAAGAAGGGGGAGAGATAACCAGGTGTATGTGCACAGAGGAATGATCATTTGAAGAGAAAGCAAGCTATCTGCAAGCCAAGGAGAGAGGCCTGGAACAGATTCTTCTCTTATGGCCCTCAGAGGAAACCAACCCTGCTGGCACATTGATCTTGAATTCCAGTCTCCAGAACTAGGGGGAAATAAATTTCTGTTGTTTTAGCCAATTCGACCTATTGTATTTTTGTTGTGGCAGCCCTAGAAAACAACCCCCTTAACCCCAGGGAAGATTGGATTGCCCATTCTTAAAAACTTCCAATGACTTCCCAAGTGGTTAAAATGAAATTTAACCTTTTACTATGGTTTATAAGTTCTAGAAGATCCAGTATTTATCTTACTTTTCCAATTTTATGCTGTAATCCTCTCCTCTTTGCTCACTATGTTCTGGTCATACTAGCCATCTTTCTATTCCACAAACATACCAAACTTATCCATTCTTCAGGCTTTTTTCATTTGCGGCTCTCTCTGCCTGGAAATCAGGTTCTGCACATCATTCTGTGGCCACTTCTTGCCATTTAATCTCAAATGTCACCACTTCAAAGAGGCCTTTACTAATTGCCTTAGCTAAGCTACCACCTCTTTCTCACCGTATTCTTTTACTTTGTTTAATTTTCTTTAGAGTATTAATTACTAGATTGAATTATCTTTTTCATTTGTTTACCTAGTTTTTATGTTTCTTCTCATTAGAACGTAAGGTAATTGAAGCCAGGACACTGTGAATGCTATGCCCAACACCTAGAACATTGCATGGCACATAATAGACATGCTATAATGATACAATGAATCAATGAATGAAAGAATGAAAGAAGGGTACATAAATTTATAATTCTACATGGTTGAAATGTTTGGTTATTTTTTAAAAATATTTTTTAAATTAATTAATTATTCAATTTATATAAAGTATCATTTGTTTCAAGGGTACGGGTGTGTGAATCATCAGTCTTACACAATTCACATTGCTCACCATAGCACATACCCTCGCCAGTGTTCATCACCCAGCTACCCCATCCCTCCTACCCCCCTCCACTCCAGCAACCTTCAGTTTGTTTCCTGAGATTAGGAGTCTTTTATGGTTTGTCTTCCTCTTTGTTTCATCTTGTTTCATTTTTTCCTCTCTTTCCCTATAATCCTCTGCCTTGTTTCTCAAATTCCGCGTATCAGTGAAATCATATGATAATTGTCTTTCTCTGATTGACTTATTTTGCTTAGCATAATTCCCTCTAGTTCTATCCATGTCATTGAGAATGGCAACATTTCATTTTTTTTTAAGGTGGCTGCATAATATCCCATTCTATATATATATACCACATTTCTTTATCCACTCATTTGCTGATGGACATCTAGGTTTTTGTCATAGTTTGGCTATTGTGGACATTGCTGCTATAAACATTGGGGTTCATGTGCCCCTTCAGATCACTACATTTGTATCTTTATGGTAAATACCCAGTAGTGCAATTGCTGGGTCGTAGGGTAGCTCTATTTTCAACTTTTTGAGGAACCTCCATACTTTTCCAGAGTGGCTACACCAGCTTGCGTTTCCACCAATAGTGTAGGAGGACTTTTCTCCAAATCCTCGCCAACATCTGTTGTTTCCTGACTTGTTAATTTTAGCCATTCTGACTGGTGTGAGCTGGTATCTCATTGTAGTTTTAATTTGTATTTCCCTGATGCCAAGTGATGTTGAGTACTTTTTCATGTGTCTATTGGCCATTTGGAAGTCTTCTTTGCAGAAATGTCTGTTCATGTCTTCTGCCCATTTCTTGATTGGATTATTTGTTCTTTGGGTGTTGAATTTGATAAGTTCTTTATAGGTTTTGGATACTAGCCCTTTATCTGATATGTCATTCACTAATGTCTTCTCCCATTCTGTCGGTTGCCTTTTGGTTTTGTTGACTGTTTCCTTTGCTATGCAAAAGCTTTTTATCTTGATGAAGTTCCAATAGTTCATTTTTGCCCTTGCTTCCCAGCACTTTGGCGATGTGTCTAAGAAGTTGCTGCAGCTGAGGTAGAAGAGGCTTGTGTTTTCCTCAAGGATTTTGATGGATTCTTGTCTCACACTTAGGTCTTTCATCCATTTTGAGTCTATTTTTGTGTATGGTGTAAGGAAGAAACAGTCCGGTTTAATTCTTCTGCATGTGGTTGTCCAATTTTCCCAACACCATTTGTTGAAGATTGGACATTCTTTCCTGCTTTGTCAAAGATTATTTGACCATAGAGTTGAGGGTCCATTTCTGGGCTCTCTATTCTCTTCCATTGATCTACGTGTCTGTTTTTGTGCCAGTACCATACTGTCTTGATGATTACAGCTTTGTAATAGAGCTTAAAGTCTGGAATTGTGATGCCAGCAGCTTTGCTTTTTTCAACATTTCTCTGGCTATTTGGGGTTTTTTCTGATTCCATACAAATTTTAGGATTATTTGTTCCATTTCTGTGAAAAAAGTTGATGGTATTTTAATAAGGATGCATTAAACATGTAGATTGCTCTAAGTAGCATAGACATTTTCACAATATTTGTTCTTCCAATCCATCAGCATGGAACATTTTTCCATTTCTTTGTGTCTTCCTCAATTTCTTTCATGAGTATTTTTTAGTTTTCTGAGTACAGATTCTTTGCCTCTTTGGGTAGGTATCTTATGGTTTTGGGTGCAATTGTAAATAGGAGCAACTCCTTAATTTTTCTTTCTTCTGTCTTCTTGTTGGTATATAGACATGCAACTGATTTCTGTACATTGATTTTATATCCTGCCACTTTACTGAATTCCTGTATGAGTTCTAGCAGTTCTAGGTGGAGTCTTTTGGGTTTTCCACATAAAGTATCATATCATCTGCAAAGAGTGACAGTTTGACTTCTTCTTTGACGATTCAGATGCCTTTTATTTCTTTTTGTTGTCTGATTGCTGAGGTTAGGACTTCTAGTACTATGTTGAACAGCAGTGGTGATAGTGGACATCCCTGCCATGTTCCTCAGTTTTTCCCCATTGAGAATTATATTCGCTGTGGGTTTTTCTTAGATGGCTTTTATGATTTCAGGGTATGTATCCTCTATCCCTACACTGTGCAGAGTTTTAATCAAGAAAGGATGCTGTACTTTGTCAAATGTTTTTTCTGCATCTATCGAGAGGATCAAATACTTCCTGTCCTTTCTTTTATTAATGTAGTGTATCACATTGATCGATTTGCGAATGTTGAACCCACCTTGCAGCCCAAGAATAAATCCCACTTGGTCATGGTGAATAATCCTCTTAATGTACTGTTGGATCCTATTGGCTAGTATTTTGGTGAGAATTTTTGCATCCATGTTCATCAGGAATATTGGTCTGTAATTCTCCTTTTTGGTGGGGTCTTTGTCTGGTTTGGGGATCAAGGTAATGCTGGCCTCATAAAATGAGTTTGGAAGTTTTCCTTCCATTTCTTTTTTTTGGAACAATTTGAGAATAATAGGTATTAATTCTTCTTTAAATGTTTGATAGAATTCCCCTTGGAAGCCATCTGGCCCTGGGCTCTTGTTTGTTGGGAGATTTTTGAACACTGCTTCAATTTCTTTGCTGGTTATGGGTCTGTTCAGGTTTTCTATTTCTTCCTGGTTCAGTTTTGGTAGTTTATACATCTCTAGGAATGCATCCATTTCTTCCAGATCGTCTAATTTGTTGGCATATACTTGCTCATAATATGTTCTTATAATTGTTTGTATTTTTTTGGTGTTGGTTGTGATCTCTCCTCTTTCATTCATGATTTTATTTTTTTGGATCCTTTCTCTTTTCTTTGTGATATGTCTGGCCAGGGGTTTATCAATCTTATTAATTCTTTCAAAGAACCAGCTCCTACTTTCATTGATCTCTTCTACTCTTCTTGTGGTTTCTATTTCATTGATTTCTGCTCTGATCTTTATTATTTCTCTTCTCCTGCTGGGTTTAGGCTGTATTTGTTGTTCTTTCTCCAGCTCCTTTAGGTGTGGGGTTAGGTTGTGTATTTGAGACCTTTCTTGTTTCTTGAGAAAGGCTTGTATTGCTATACACTTCCCTCTTAGGACTGCCTTTGCAACATCCCAATAATTCCAAACAGTTGTGTTTTCATTTTCATTTGTTTCCATGAATTTTTAAAATTCTTTCATTTCCTGGTTGACCCATTCGCTCTTTAGTAGGATGATCTTCAGTCTCCACTTATTTGAGTTCTTTCCAACTTTCCTCTTGTGATTGAATTCAAGTTTCAAAGCACTGTGGTCTGAAAATATGCAGGGAATGATCCCAATCTTTTGGTACTGGTTGAGACCTCATTTGTGACCTAGGATGTGATCCATTCTGGAGAATGTTCCATGTGCACTAGAGAAGAATTTGTATTCCGTTGCTTTCGAATGGGATGTTCTGAATTTATCTTTGAAGACCATCTGGTCCACTGTGTCATTTAAAGCCCTTATTTCCTTGTGGATCTTCAGCTTAGATGACCTGTCCGTTTCAGTGAGGGGGTGTTAAAGTCCCCATTATTATTGTATTATTGTCGATATGTTTCTTTGATTTTGTTATTAATTGGCTTATTGGCTTATATAATTGGCTGCTCCCATGTTAGGGGCATCCATATTTACAATTGTTAGATCTTCTTGTTGGATAGACCCTTTAAGTATAATATAGTGTCCTTCCTCATCTTTTATAGTCTTTGGTTTAAAATATAATTTGTCTGATATAAGAATTGCCACCCCAGCTTTCTTTTGATGTCCATTAGCATGGTAAATTGTTCCGCCCCCGCCCCACTTTAAATTTGGAGGTGTCTTGGGTCTAAAATGAGTCTCTTATTTTTTTTTTATCCAATCTGATACCTTCTATCTTTTGATTGGGACATTTAGTCCATTTACATTCAGGGTAGCTATTGAAAGATTTGATTTAGTGCCATTGTATTGCCTCTAAGGTGACTGGTACTGTATATTGTCTCTGTTCTTTTCTGGCCTTTGTTACTTTTGGGCTCTCTCTCTGCTTAGAGGACCCCTTTCAATATTTCTTGTAGGGCTGGTTTGGTGATCACAAATTGTTTTAGTTTCTGTTTGTCCTGGAAGCTTTTTATCTCTCCTTCTATTTTTTTATTTTTTATTTATTTATTTTTTTAAAAGATTTTATTTTATTTTATTTATTTATTTATTTATTTATTTGACAGAGACAGCCAGTGAGAGAGGGAACACAAGCAGGGGGAATGGGAGAGGAAGAAGCAGCCTCCTAGTGGAGGAGCCTGATGTGGGGCTCGATCCCAGAACACTGGGATCATGCCCTGAGCTGAAGGCAGATGCTTAATGACTGTGCCACCCAGATGCCCCACTCCTTCTATTTTTTTTTTTTTTAATGACAGCCTAGCTGGATATAGTGTTCTTGGTTGCATATTTTTCTCATTTAGCACCCTGAATATATCCTGCCAGTCCTTTCTGGCTTGTCAGGTCTCCTTGGATAGGTCTGCTGTTAATCTAATGTTTCTACCATTGTAGGTTCCAGTTCTCTTGTCCCGAGCTGCTTTCAGGATTTTCTCTTTGTCTTGGAGATTTGTAAGTGTTATTATTAGGTGTTGGGTTATTGACTTATATTTATGGAGTTTGAGGGGGGTTCTCTGTGCCTCCTGGATTTTAATTCCCGTTTCCTTCCCCAAATTAGGCAAGTTCTCCACTATAATTTGCTCCAATATACCTTCTGCCCACCCCTTCTTCCTCTGGGATCCCAATTATTCTAATACTGTTTTGCCTTATGGTATCACTTATCTCTAGAAATCCCCCCCTCATGATCCAGTAGTTGTTTATCTCTCTTTTTCTCAGCTTCTTTATTCTCCATCATTTGGTTTTCTGTATCACTAACTCTCTCCTCTGCTTCATTTATCCTAGCAGTTAGAGCCTCCATTTTTTATTGCACCTCATTAATAGCTTTTTGATTTCGACATGGTTAA
>NC_048232.1:30721595-30934867 GCF_002007445.2 Ailuropoda melanoleuca | reverse complement strand
TGCATCCCAAAATTTTAAAGAAAGAAAAACTATATATATATATATATATGTATATACATATATATACATATGTATTGTATAAAATAAGTTTAAATACAATGAAGGGATAGAATACGACTGTAAAAATGAAAATTAAAAAAGATTTTTAAGAAGGAATTGATAGGAAGTTGGTTGAAAAAGGAAAGAAGAAAAATTCAAAAAAAGAAAAAAGAAGTAGAAAAAGAAAAAAAAAGAAAATTAAAAAAAATAACTTTGAAAGACCAAAGAATCATGCGGGAAAAGACAAGAACTCTATGCTATATTCCCCTAGCCCTGGAGTTTCTCAGTTCTCATTGATGCATAAACCTGGTCTTGGCGGGATATTCTTTGTGATCTTCTGGGGCAGGGGCCTGTTGCGGTGATTCTCAAATGTCTTTGCCCCAGGCGGAAGTGCACCGCCCTTGCCAAGGGCCAGGCTAAGTAATCTGCTCACTTTGCTCTAGTAGCTTTTGTTCCCGGCAGGCTTTCTGCTCAGCTTTAGAGGATGAGAATGAAAATGGCCTCCAAAACTTTGGCCCTGGAGGAGACGAGCCCACTCCTCAGTGCACCCTCAGAGAGAAGCAGACAATCACTACTGTCTCCCTGGTCTCTGGCCGCACTCCGTTCTCACCCGGCTTGTGACTGAGTGTTTCTATCTCTGCACACGACCCTATTTGGAGTCTCCAAACCTAGCAGATTCTTGCAGCAGGCTCGTGCACCACTCCTCCTGGCAGAGGAAGGGGAGTCTCCCCAGTTCTGCTGCTTGTTTGTTCCCTGCTCGAAGAGCAGTGGCTTGACTGTGCCACAGACCACAATTTATGGCAACCCCGAGCTGAAGGCGCACTCCTTGGCTCACTCTTTGCAGCCAGCTTCCCCACTAGGATACCTAGGAGCTCTGCCATACTCAGGCACCCTCAGTCTTTCTGTGACCCTGAGGGTCCTGAGACCACACTGTTCCAGAGGGGGTTCCACCCCTGCTTAGCCACTGGAGTGATGTCCCTCACTGGAGCAGATTTCTAAAAGTTCCAATCTTATGCTCCTCTGCTCTATCTCTTGCTGGTAGTCGGCTGTTGGTGCCACCCCCCCCCCGCCCCTGGTGGTCTATCTTCCCATATATTGCTTCAGATTCACTTGTCCACATGTCCTACCTTGTGAAAGTGGTCACTTTTCTTTTCTTTTTTTTTTTTTTTTTAAAGATTTTTATTTATTTATTCGACAGAGATAGAGACCGCCAGCGAGAGAGGGAACACAAGCAGGGGGAGTGGGAGAGGAAGAAGCAGGCTCATAGCAGAAGAGCCTGATGTGGGGCTTGATCCCATAACGCTGGGATCACGCCCTGAGCCGAAGGCAGACGCTTAACCGCTGTGCCACCCAGGCGCCCCGTCACTTTTCTGTTCATAGAGTTGCTGCTATTCTTTTTTTCCCATTTCCTGTTGAGTTCGTAGGTGTTCAGAATGATGATAACCATCTAGCTGAATTTCTGGGACCAGACGAAATTTAGGTCTCCTACTCTTCTACCATCTTGCTCTTTGGTTATTTTTTAACATCAGTTCAGTAAACACTGAAAACCTCTGTGACAGCTGACATGTTATGAGGAGACTCAGGCAGCCCTTTGGAGAGGCCCACGTGGATCACATGCAACCGAGGCTTCCTCCCAACAGTCACTGACAGATTGCTGTCTTCCACCAGCACCAATGCAAGTGAGCTTGAAAGCAGATCCATCAGCTACAGTCAGTCCTTCAGATGACTGCAGCCCAGGCCAATTTCTTGACTGAAACCTCCTGAGAAACTCTGACTAAGAACAACTTAGTTAAGCCATTCTGAAATTCCCAGCCCACAGAATCTGTGGAAAATAAATACTTATTCTTTTAGCCACTGGATTTGGGATAATTTTTGCCCAGCAATAGATAACCAATATGTTCACAGATCTGGAAACTAGAATTCATCCTTGATAGGTTTCTTCTCCCTCAATTCCAATACTGAAGCCATCGAAATATCTCCCAAACTTTCCATTTCTCCCTGTCTTTCCCACCACTATCCCGTTCCAAACTACTGTCAGTTCTCAGTTAGGCAAAGGCAATAATCTCTTACCTGGTCAGCCTACAACCACTTTGGCCTCACTTTAATCTGTTCTCCACTCTGAGGCTAACGTGTTCTTTTCCAAACACAAAAATCTCATGAATTCCTCACTTGCCCTAAATAAATAACAATGGACTATGACAATTCTAAAGTGGTGGTAATCTCAGAGATCATAAGTCAACAGAAAAGGAGCAACAAAATTATTAAGAGTAGGAACAAATTCTTCTACCTATTTTATTAAAAATTTTAACTAGGTAACACAACCTTGGGACAAAATTCAGATCACACTAAAGGGTATGCAGTGAAGGTACAACTCTCTCCTATTTCTGTGTCCCTAGGTCTCTCCAGAGGCAGCACTTACGTAGCTTTTAAATGTATCTTTCTAGATAGACTTCATGCATATAGGTTTATTGGCAATTATGGGAAGTGCTTGAAGTAACCTACCCTTGTCTCTAAAATCTTCGCCTCTACCCTGCTTTCAAACACATTGCCTATAAACCTTTTTAGATTAAAACCACTGTACTTTCAAAACCAGATAAGGGCAATGCAGACATAATTTATCTTTTTTTTTTTATTGCCAAAAGGAGTTTTAATGATAACAGCAGATCCACATGTTTTGATTTAGCCTCCAACTCTGTAACCCATTAATCTTTTGTTTCAATAAGTGTCATCTTTCATAGCTACCTACATATACAGTATATTGCCCTTTGCCAACATCTCATTTTCGTCGGTGAAGTGTTTTTTTTTTTTTATGGTGTTTGTTGATATTTGTTGACCTTTTCACAGATTTTTGGGTTTTTTTAGAGGAGATTGCCTCCTTCAGGAGCCAGGTTCATGGCTTTTATTAAAGCTTGTGACAAACATTAATTGTATTCCTTTTATTGTGTGTAATTATTTACTTTTTTTTAACCTAAGTTCAGGGCAGCACTTTTAATCTTCCTAAATGTCATGCTGCTTGTTTCAACACATTTCTGGAGCCTGAGTATATCTTTAAGAATCTTGATTCTGTGTTGACCTATAAATTGAATTAATTTGACATTGATTTATTGAGTGCCCAGTGTTTGCACACTACAATGCTTTCCCAAAATTTCACCTATCTTTAACACAAGAACCAGAAAAGAGGGCCCGCAATCTCCTCTCTCCCACCACATCAAGGTTCTAGGCAAGCATAGTAAAGAGGAGAAAAGCCTGAGTTGGTGAAGAGGGAGGAGAGAAAAGGGAAGGAGACCAGAAAATCAAGGGGTGAAACTCAGTGGGAAAAGTAAAGAAATGGGGCAGTGGGTGCTGGCTGGCTCATTCGGTAAAGTATGTGACTCTTGATCTTGGGATTGGGAGTTTGGGCCCTACATTGGGTGTAGAGTTTACTTTAAAAAAAAAAAGTAAATATCTGGCGCCATCTTCTGGATTTGTGCATACATGGGGGCATGTGTATGTAAATGTGTGTGTGCGCGCACCTGTGTGTCATAGTAACATTTTTTTCTTACAGCTAATGGACTGTACTTAAGCTCTTCTAAATGTTGGAGACAGAAGTGGTTTACCATAAAGCTAATGGAGCTTAAATTTCCTTTCAAGGCCCTCCTTCTGGCCCTAATATTATTATTTGTAATTTTGTATTCTTTTTCTTAAAGAGGAGCTCTCAAGTCCTGGATTTGGTGAAGTTTCATTTCATTGTGAAACTTTAAACACGGTTGGGGAAGGATGGAAAGGGTCAGAATATGAGAGCAATGTTAGTCCAAACAGGCTGGAGAAAACCATGCATTGATACATACATTTTGAGTCAAGTAGAGTTGGGGTTGAATACCTGGAAGTCTCCTTGTTTCTGGCTTAGGTTATTTACAAAGAGCAAGCAGATTAGACCTTGAATGAAAAAATATTACCTTTTCATACTGATTTTACAACTAGTTCTTTCCCTTAATAGATAGCATTATTTGACTTAGATTTTATGGAATTTCAACAGTTTGGGCTGCAACTAACACTGAAAATCACCTCGTTTGAGTTTCTTATTACCAAGGCACAGACTTTTAAATGACTTGTGTGATCTTAGAACTACACAAGGATCTCCTGTTTCTCGTGGTCTGTTATTACTACTCCCTCTAATTAGACACATTCCCCTCTGCTGCCAGAATTAGCGCAATGAGCTGAGCGCAAGCTATGCTACTACCAATGTCAAAAGCAGCTGCTCTCGGTCTGGACTTATCACATCTTCCAGTTATGCTTTTGTCACTGGAGGAGAACTGAGTTATGCAAAAGATTGGTTTGGAGTAGAGGTATTATAGGAGCAGTAGCAGTTGATTCAGAGGAAACAGAAGTGTTTGTGTGAGTGGTGATGACTGGGCTGTAAGAAGATCCTGCATGCTTTTACCTGAGGGATTGAAATCTTGGTCTCAGAGAGTCTACGCTGGGAATTAGTAGGCATGAATCTCTTGTTGACATTTCCACCACTTAACGCTTTATTCCAATTTGCAGAAGAGCAGAAATAATTATTGACCCTAAAAATCAAATCAGTGACTTTGATTAAGTTATCTGATAATATTTAAATACTTTCTCACATATGACTGGACATGGTACTAATGAAGTCAAAGTTTGACATTCGTTTGCACCAGTCAGCTCCATGGTGTGAGCAACTGGTCTATAGCCATGGGCTCTCTTTCCCACAATTTTAAGCCACTGTTGCCAAGAAAGACGAGGTGAATGAACGTCTGTTGATGGCTTAATACCTTTCATCTTTACTAGGAAAAAAGAAAGGTCAAATTACATGCTCAATTAATTAGTCATCTTAAAACGCTCTTCTTGGTATTGAAATAGTGACCCAGTACAGGCTTTTGAAAGATGGTGAGGTAGAGAACTTAAAATTCTGGGTTAGTATTCTCTAAGCCAAGGTTCTCGTCTCTAATGAAGTTAAAGTCTTTTAGTCTCCCTAGACTCAATTTTCTCTTTTGTAAAATGGGGTAATAATACTTGTCCTGCCTACCTCAGAGGGTTGAACAACAAAACTGGAGAATATGAACTCATACTTTTTCTTTATATATTAATTCATATTTCTTTGTTCTTTGTAGCAGGGTGTGGAAGATTAACACTGAAAAAATTAGCATGCCTCCTTATTTTCCTTCCCTGCTTTGGGAGTTCTTCAGCCCATTTTTGGGGAGAAGTGGAGTAAAGTTGGAAGCGGACATTATTCTGAATGGAATGAAAACACCTTTTGGGTGTGTGCTGGTGATTCGGGTTTGATTTCCCAGAGGGTGATCAGGAATTTTATCAGGGAAAAGGAAGAAAACAGAAATTTAGGAGAAGAGAGTAAAAGAGGATGGGGGTTATAGTTAATGGACACAGGAAGCTACAGAAGAATATTTAAAAATTTGTGACACTCCCTATCAGGAAAATGTCCCAAGCCCAGAAGGTGTCTAAGCCTGGAAGTGACAGATTGCTGTTGAGATACTCCTCAAGTACCTAGAAACTGTGGGATCAGAGTGTTGACTAAACTGACTGCTAAGCTTGCAAGCAGTCTTTTCTCTGCCAACTTAAGGTTCTTCCATGCACGTATAGCCCAGCAATACCCTAAAGAAATCTGTAAATCCAAAGAACCCTTCTTTATAAGCATGATGGTGTATGAACCTCTACCATTTGTTAAAGAGACTATCTACCAAGAAATAGACTCTTATCTGTAGGAACAAACTGATGGTTACCAGAGGGGAGATGGATGGGGAATGGGTGAAATAGGTGATGAGGATTAAGGAGTGCACTTGTGATGAGCACTGGGTGATATATGGAAGTGTTGAATCAGTATATTGTACACCTGAAACTAATATTACACTGTATGTTAACTAACTGGAATTTAAATAAAAACTTTTAAAAAGAGGGACTTATAGGAGCACTTGGGTGGTGCAGTTGGTTAAGTGTCTGAGTCTCGATCTCAGCTTAGGTCTTGATCTCAGGGTTGTGAGATCGAGCTCTGTGTTGGGCTCCATGCTGGGTGTAGAGCCTACTTAAAAAAAGTGGGGGGGGATGCCTGGATGGCTTAGTTTGTAGAGCCTCCAACTCTTGATTTCTGCTCAGGTCATGATCTCAGGGTCCTGGAATCAAGCCCCATGTTGGGCTCCATGCTCAGTGGGGAGTCTGCTTAAAGATTCTCTCCCTCTTCCTCTGCCCCTCCCCCCCAAATAAATAAATAAATAAATAAATCTTAAAACAACAACAACAAAAAGAGACTATATTTTCCCTATTGTATATTACCTGTGCTGAGCATACTCGGGTACCCAGAGCTGAGATAGTGAAGTGTGGGTTTTCCTCATATCTTCCAGCTCTGTGAATGGCATCAGGACAACCATCAACAACCTAGAAACATATGCATAATTATTTCATTAATAAAATGATGACATATGGATAAACTGAATGGATAGGTGTGATTATAGTTTGGGGGAGGAATTACAATTCCGGTGGTTATGGTGAAAATAAGTTTAAACAATTTTTAGAATGAAAATCATGTTGAGGAAATTATGATCAGAGAATATGACCTATAATTTTTTAAATTCTACTTTTTAAAAACATTCTAAATGTTTGTCAAGTAACATCAATTTTTGTAAATATAGACATCCAGCGTATATAAAGTTCTATAACTAAATGTTAAATTTAGTTCAATTTTTTTATCTTCCTGTGTTACAATGTGATTAAGAAAAAAAATAAAATCATGCTTCTCATGTCACAACATGTCAAAGACTTTTTTAAATTGTTGCTATTTATCTTCATTTTCTTTTAAACCACTTTATTGAGGTTGACATGTAAAAACCTACACATATTTAATATGTACAACTCTGACTTTGGGATTAAGTATGCACTCATGAAACCATCACCAAGGGCATTGACATATCCATGACCTCCCCAAATCTCCTCCCTCTCCCGTCATGATATGATGATGTAGGTGCTGATGCTGATGATTCTGCAAACACTTAACATAGACCTACCCTTTTAGCCAATTTTAAGTACACAATACAGTATCGTTAGCTAAAGGAACTACACTGAAGAGCAGACCTCCAGAATTTATTAATCTAACAATGAAACTCTGTACCCTTTGACCTTCACCTCCCCATTTTTCCCTACCCACAGACCCTGGAAACCACTATTCTAGTCTCTGCTTTTAGAGCTTGACTATTTTAGATTCCACACACTAGAAGTGAGATCTTGTCATTCTCTGACTTCTTTCACTTAGCATATTGTCCTCCAAGTCCATCACATTGTCACATATCACAGGATTTCTTTCTTTTTAGAGTCTGAATAATATCTCATTGTATGTATATAAAACACTTTCTTTACCCATTCATCCATCAATGGACATTTAGGTTATGCCATATCTTGCCTATTATGAGTAATGTGGTAGTGAACATGGGAGTGCAAGTATCTCTTCAAAATCCTGATTTCAATTCATTTGGATAAATATCCAGATGTGGGATTTCTGTATCATATGGTAGCTCAGTTGTTTATTTTTGGAGGTATGTCTATACTATTTTCCTTAGTGGCTCTCCCAATTTGCATTCCCACCAACAGTTGCCAGGGGGTCCTTTCCTCCACATCCTCACCAATGCTTGTTATTTTCTGATTTTTCGGTAATGTGCATCCTAACAGGTGCGGGTGATATCTCATTGTGGTTTTTTTTTTTTTTTAAGTTTTTATTTATTTGACAGAGAGAGAGACAGCCAGCGAGAGAGGGAACACAAGCAGGGGGAGTGGTAGAGGAAGAAGGGCTTCCAGCAGAGAAGCCCTGATGTGGGGCTCGATCCCAGAATGCTGGGATCACACCCTGAGCTGAAGGCAGACGCTTAACGACTGAGCCACCCAGTCGCCCCTCATTGTGGTTTTAATTTGCATTTCCCTGGTGATTAGAGATGAAAACTTTTCAGTACTTGTTGGCCATTTGCATCTTCTTTGGAAAAATGACTATTCAACTCCTCTGACCATTTTTTAATTAGATTGTTTTTTACTTTTGAATTGTACAAGGTCCTTATATATTTTGGTTATTAACCCCTTATCTGATATATGGTTTGCAAGTATTTTCTCGCATTCTATATGTTGCTTTTTCATTTTGTTGTTTTATTTTCAGAAGCTTTTCAGTTTAATGTACTCTGACTTGTTTATTTTTGCTTTTCCTGCGTGTGCTTTTGATATCATATCCAAAAAAAATCATTGCCGCAACCAATGTTAATGATTTTCCCCCTATATTTTCTTCTAAAAGTTTTATGGCTTAGGTCTTTAATCCATTTTGAGTTTATTTTTTTTTGTATGGTATAAGATACAAGTCCAATTTCATTCTTTTGTATATGGATATCCAGTTTTCCCAGCACCATTTATTTAAAAGGCAATCCTTTCCTCATTTTGTATTCTTTGGTGTCCTTGTCAAAGATCAGTTGACCATATATGCATGGGCTCTCTATACTGTTCCACTGGTCTCTGTGTGTTTTCATGCCAGTATCATAATGTTTTGATGACCACACCTTTGTAAAATAGTTAGAAATCAGGAAGCATGATGTCTTCAGCTTTGTTCTTTCTTAAGATTTCTTTGGATATTTGGGGGGCTTTAATACCACTGGAATTCTGATAGGAACTCGTATTGAATATATAGATAGCTTTGAGTAGTATGGACATTCAACAATAATTATTAATTCTTTCAATCCATGGACACATAATATCTTTCCATTTATTTGTATATTCTTCAATTTCTTTACTTTTTATTTTGTTTATTTTTTTAAGTTAAAGTATGGTTGGCATACAATATTACATTAGTTTCAGGTGTATAACATAGTGATATGATATTTATTTACATAATGAATTGATCGCCATGATGACTATACTTACCATTTGTCACCATAAGAAGTTATTACAATATCATTGATCATATTCCCTATGCTATAATTCACAACCCTGTGACTTATTTATTTTATGACTGTCAGTTTGTACCTGTTAATCACCCTCACCTATTTTACCCAACCCTCCACCCACCTCCCATCTGGCAACCACCAGTTTGTTCTTTATTTATGGGTCTGTTTCTGTTTTGTTTTTTATTTTTTAGATTCCACATATAAATGAAATCATATGATATTTGCCTTTCTCTCTGTTATTTCACTTGGTATAATGCACTTTGGGTACATCCAAGTTGTTGCAAATAGCAAGATTTCATTGCTTTTTATGGCTGAGTAATATTCCATTCCACATGTATATGTATATATACACCATATACATACACCATATGTATATATATATACACATCTTCCTTATTGATTTATCTATTGATGGACATTCATGTCACTTCCCTGTCTTGGTTATTGTAAATAGTGTTGCAGTGAACATAGGGGTGCATATATCTTTTAGAATTAGTGTTTTTGTTTTCTTTGTATAAATACCCATTGCTGAATCATATGATATATCTATTTTTGAGTTTTTTAGGAATCTCCATATTGTGTCCCATAATGGCTACACCAATTTGCTTTCCCACCAACAGTACGTGAGGATTTCCTTTCTCTACATTCTTACCAACGTTTGTTATTTTTTGGCTTTTTGATACTAGCCATTCTGACTTGTGTGAGTTGATATTTCATTGCAGTTTTGATTTTCACTTCCCTGATGATTAATGATGTTTAGCATCTATTCATGTGTCTGTTGATCATCTGTATGTCTTCTTCGGCAAAATGCCTATTCAGGTCATCTGCCCATTTTTTTAAACTGGATTGTTTGTTTTTTTGGTGTTGAGTTATACAAATTCTTTATGTATTTTGGATATTAACCTATATTATTTGCAAATATCTTCTTGCATTCAGTAGGTTGCATTTTCATTTTGTTAATGGTTTACTTTGTTGTGCAAAGCTGTTTAGTTTGATATAGCCCCAATGATTTATTTTTGCTTTTGTTGACTTTGCCTAAGGAGACAGATCCAAAAAAATATTGCTAACACTGATATTCAAGGAAGCCTTTTTTTAAAGATTTTTAAAGATTTTTTGTTTATTCATTTGAGAGAGAGAGAGCAAGCAACAGCATGAGTAGGAGGGAGGGTCAGAGGGAGAAGGAGAAGCAGACTGCCTGCTCAACAGGAAGCCCAATGGAAGGCTTGATCCCAGGACCCTGGGATCATGACCTGAGTTGAAGGTAGATGCTTTAACTGACTGAGTCACCTAGGCTCCCCAGCCTATGTTTTCTTTTAGGGGGTTAGTGGTCTCAGAGGTTACATTTAGGTCCTTAATCCATTTGGAGTTTGTTTTTATTTATGGTGTAAGAATGTGGTCCAGTTTCATTTTTTGCAGGTAGCTGTACGATTTTCCCAAAACTATTTATTAAAGAGATTCTCTTTTCCCTGTTGTATATTCTTGCCTTCTTTGTTGTAGATTAATTGACCATATGAGTGTGAGTTCATTTCTGGGCTCTTTATTCTGTTGTATTGATCTATGTGTCTATTTTTGTGTCAGTACCATGCCGTTTTGATTACTAGTTTTGTAGTATAGGTTAACATCTGGGATTGTGATACCTCTAGCTTTGTTTGTTGTCAAGTTTGCTTTGGCTATTCAAGATTATTTTGTGACTCCATACAAATTTGGGGATTATTTGTCTAGTTCTGTGAAAAACGCTATTGGTATTTTAATAGGGATTGCATTAAATCTGTAGATTGTTTTGGGTAGTATGGACATTTTCAGAATATTATTTGTTCCAATTTATGAGCATAGAATATCTTTCCATTTGTGTCATCTTCAATTTCTTTCATCAGTGTTTTATAGTTTTCAGAGTATAGGTCTTTTACCTCTTTGGTTAAGTTTACTCCTAGGTATTTTACTCTTTTTGGTGAAATTTAAAATGGGATTGTTTTCTTAATTTCTCTTTCTGCTACTTCGTTATTAGTATATAGAAATGTAACAGGGTTCTGCATATTGATTTTGTATACTGCAACTTTACTGAATTTATATCAGTTCTAGTAGTTTTTTGATAGAGTCTTTAGGGTTTTCTATATATAGTATCACGTCACCTGCAAACAATGACAGTTTCAGTACTTCCTTACCAACCTGGATGCCTTTTATTTATTTTTCTTATCTAATTGCTTTGGCTAAGACTCCCAGTACCATTTTGAATCAACGTTGTGAGAGTGGACATACTTGTCTTTTTCCTGATATTTGAGGGAAAGCTCTCATTTTTTCACCATTGGGTATGATGTGAGCTGTGGGTTGTTTTTATATGGCTTTTATTATGTTGAGATATGTTTCCTCTAAACCTACTTTGTTGAGGGTTTTTATAATTAATGGATGTTGTATTTTGTCAGATGCTTTTTCTGTATCTATTGAAATGATCATATGGTTTTTATCCTTTCCCTTGTTGATGTGATGTATCACATCTATTGATTTGTGAATATTGAGCCACCTTTGCATTCCAGGAATAAATGCCGCTTGATCTTGGTGAATGATTGTTTAAATATAGTTTTGGATTTGGTTTAGTAATATTTGTTGATGATTTGTGCATCTGTGTCCATCAGAGATATTGGCTGGTAGTTTTCTTTTTTTGTGGTGTCTTTATCTGGTTTTGGTACCAGGGTAATGCTGGCCTCATAAAATGAATTTGGAAGTTTTCCTTCCTCTTCTATTTTTTGGAATAGTTTGAGAAGCATCGGTTTATTGGAGATTTTTCTTGCTTCTTGAGGTTGGCTTGTATAGCTATAATCTTCCCTTTTAGAATGGCTTTTGCAGCATCTCAAAGATTTTGGACCATTGTGTGTTCATTTTTATTTGTCTCCATGTATTTTTTTTATTTCTTCATTGGTTTCTTGGTTGACCCATTTATTATCTAGTAACATGTTATTTAACCCCCATGTGTTCATGGTCTTTCCAGATTTCTTCTTGTGGTTGGAAAAGATGCATGGTATGATTTCAAACTTTTTGCATTTGTGGACACTTGTGAAACTGGTTTTTTCTAATGATGTAAGGAAGAGAGAGGGAAGAGTGAAATCAGTTGCAGGTCTATGGTATATTTCAGTTGCTATAAGTTATTTACAAATTGAAGGGTATAAAATAGTCAAAGACAATGAAAAGCAGAGGCCCCCCAAAAGCAGATAAATAAGAAAGATGTGCTATAAATAATGCTGGTTTTCCTTTGAAACAAATTTTTCCCTATAATCTCTCATCTTAAAAGAATCTTAAAAGAAAAATTATTGTTTATCACAAAACAAGGCCAATTTTATTCGTTTTGGCCTGATTGTTTGTATAGATACAGCTAAAGTGTTATTTTACCATCTAGGTCTTTTAAAATTGCTTAATTTTGCATCTACTTATTTTTATTCAGTAGGTATGTCCAAATCTAAGAACTGTGTATGTGTTGTATTTATATTTATATTTATCTCTCCATGCATATTATTTGTGCTCTACGTGTAATATAAATATTATATACATAAAGTTGTACATTTAATCATTGTATAATTTGGTCTTTATCTTGCTAATGTTTTATATACCCACTATTTTATCCACTAAAATGCACTATTTCACCTATGGAGTAGTCTCCTTTACCTCAATAAAATGAGGTCTATTGAGTATGTTCATTCCCCCATATTCTTTTCTTCCCTCTGCCCTCTGCTCCTCCTATTTTTCTTTTCATTCTGTATTTCAAGTCATGTAATCCAATCACCCATTGAAGGACATCAGTTTTTGGCTATTACAAATAAAGCTTCTTTGAACATTTATATATAGTTTTTTGTCTGAATTTAACTCTTCACTTCTCTAAGTTAAATGCCCAAAAGTGAAACTGCTAGGTTGTAGAGTAGTTGCATGTTCGGTTTTTAAGATTTATTTATTTACTTACTTACTTACTTACTTATTTATTTATTTATTTTTAATTATTTTGTTTATTGACAGAGAGACAGCCAGTGAGAGAGGGGACATAAGCAGGGGGAGTGGGAGAGGAAGAAGCAGGTCCCCAGAGAAGTAGGGAGCCCAATGAGAGGCTCGATCCCAGGATCCTGGGATCATACCCTGAGCCGAAGGCAGCCGCTTAACGACTGAGCCACCCAGGCGCCCCAATATGTTCAGTTTTTAAAGAAACCTCCAAATTGTTTTACAGAGTGACTGATCCTACTTTCTATTCCAACCAGTGATGTATGAGCAATTGATCAAGTTTTTCTGCATTCTCACCAGCAGTTGGTATTATCACTATTGTTTATTTTAGTCGTTCTGAAAGATGTATAAATGATAGCACACTGTGGTTTTAATTTGCATTTTCCTGAGAGCTAATAAGGTTGAACCACTCTTTATGTGTTTATTTTTCGTATGTATATCCTGTTCAGTGAAATGTTTCTTCATATTTTGTCTACTTTCTATTGAGATTTTTTGGTTTTCTACCGTTGAGTTTTGAGACCTCTTTATATATCCCAGGTGTGAGTGCTGTCTTAGTCCATTCAGGCTGCAATAACAAAGTATCACAGACTGGGTATCTTATAAATAAGAGAAATTTATCTCTCACAGTACTGGAGGCTGGAAGTGTGAGATCAGGATGCCAGCATATTTGGATGAAGGCCCCCTTTTGTGTTCCAGACTTCTCATTACATACTCACATGGTCGAAGGGGCTAGGGGCCTCCATGGAGCCTTTTTATAAGGAATTAATCCCAATCATGAAGGTGGAAAGTTCATGACTTTTTCACCTCCCAATGATCCCACCTACTAATACCATCTTCTGGGGGTTAGGATTTTGACATATGAATTTTGGGAGGACACAAACCTTCAGACCATAGCAAACCCCTTGTCAGATGTATGGTATACAAGATCCCACGCTGTAGCTTGTCTTCTCATCCTCTTCATGGAATCTGATGCAGAATAATTTTTTAATTTAATGAGACCCATTTATCAATTTTTCCTTTCATAGGTTATGTTTTCATTGTCAAATTTAAGAACTCTTTGATTAGACCTAGATAGCGAAGACTTTCTCCTTTGTTTCTTTCTAAAAGTTCCATAGTTTTAAGTCTGTTATTCATTTTTGTGTTAATTTTTACACAATGTATGAGACTTATATTGAGAATCTTTTTTTTTTGTCTGTAGATGTCCAATTGCTCCAGCACCATTATTGAAATGGTCTGCTGAACTTTTTTTTTTTTTTTTAAGATTTTATGTATTTATTTGAGAGAGAGAGAAAGGGAGGGCAGGTGAGTGGAGGGAGAGGCAGAGGGAGAAAAACAAGTAGACTCTGCACTGAGCACGGAGCCTGACATGGGTCTTAATCCCACGACCCTGTGATCATGACCTGAGCTGAAATCAAGAGTCCGATGCTCAACTGACTGAGCCACCCCAGAGCCCCTGGTCTGCTGAACTTTTTTTTTTTTTTTAAGATTTTATTTATTTATTTGAGAGAGGGGGAGAGAGAAGGAGCAGTGGGGAGGAGTAGAGGGGGAGAGAGAGAGAGAGAGAGAAACAGGCTCCCTGCTAACAGACTCCCTGCTGAGCAGGGATTCCCTATGTGGGGCTCATCACAGGACCCTGGGATCATGACCTGAGCCAAAGGCAGATGCTCAACCAACTGAGCCACCCAGGCGCCTCTGGTCTGCTGAACTTTTCAATTGGAAAATTATTTTTAAGTGTTGTACTTGAATCCCTTTAAGTACTTTTATTGTTTGTCCATTTTTTTATATTCAGATTTTTATCTGTCTTTTTCCAGCAGTTTAGTTTAATCATTATTAAAAACTCCTGTGTCCCTGGCCTTTCTCCCTCTGGGAGCTATAGAATGACTATCCTTTTTCTTTATTTTATCATTGAGCTTCAGGTCTGCGTATCTAAGTATGCTGATGAGCAGAAAGGCTTTAGGAGGTGAAAGGTGAAGAAGTGCTTAGTCCGTGGCAATGCCCAGGCAGGCTAGCAGGTCCTTGCTAGGATACCTGAGGGAAGTTCCTCTCTTCCCCATTCCCCCTGTGTTCTTCTAGCCTCTGAGACAGGGGGGATAAAAAGTCTACTGAATTAGTAGCTCTTTTTTAGCACACTAATATTGGTATTCACCAGGGAGTTCTGAGTTCTTCACATGAGTCATCACTCCCAATAAAGACTAACGCCTCACCCAGCTGCTTTTGATCCCAGGAACTATTTGGCGTGGGAGAGGAAAATAGTCTGGGGTTGGAAATGCAGGGGAAGGAAGATCTATTTAGTTCCCAAGAATATGTGCTTCATGGAGAGTCTTTTACCTTATTGTTTTTAACAGCTGCATAGTATTTCTCATGTGGGAAATACTGTATTTCTAGCTTTGTCATTGAATAGCCTTTGCAGTGGTGTTATCCTGTGTTCCACCAGTGTTCAACTAGAACAGTCTAACATACATCCCTAATACTCAAATTTCAGTCTCTAACTATCCACTGCTCTAGGGAACCAGTATTCCTTGTAAAGTTTTTTTTTTTTTAATTTCTTATCTCCATACAGGGAACTTTAAAATGGGCACAGAACATCTTATTGCCAGAATCAAAATTCTGGAGTACCAGTGTGAACAGGCATAGGAACAACTGAGATCTCTCTGGCCAAACTGTGATAATTTGAGCATTCAAAGGATGATAATTATACTTTATTGGAATAATTTTAATCTAGAACAAAGTTATGAGTGCATAAAGATACTCCAAAGGAAAAGCATTAAGAACAATGTACCAGACTAAAATGGCAGTGTAGGAGACCCTAGCCTCTGTCCCCCTGTAAAGATCAACAATTAAACAGCTATCCGTGACCAAAAACAGCTCTGGAGGAGATGTGGAGTCCACTTAAAAACTCCAGCAGCACAGTGGAACAAAAAAGCTGGAGAATTCCTACACAAACAGGGAAGGAAAACAGCTTCATTTTTCCTGCATCATTCCATTTTCCAAGTGGGGCATCACTCAGTGCCAAGTGGGAACTCCCAAGCCAGAAATAGTTCCCTTCACTGAGACAGGGAGAGCAGAGGGAGCAACTAGCCTCCCGAGCCTTTCAAGCCACCCACCCCCTACAGTCCATGAAGGACCTGCTTTGGTTTCACCCCATGCAGAGACAGGCAAAGTTGAGATGTATAGAGATGGCTGGGAACAAGGAATAAAAACAGGAACTACCAACATCAGGCTCTCGGTGGGATTGACCTTGGTTCCCAGCGACCAGTACTACGGGGTATTCTAGCAATGACCAGCACAGCTGCTACAGACCTCCTGCAGATCTTACCAGTTTTCCACCCCTGCACATATTCCCATTCCCAGATGCCAGATACCTGAGTCTCTCCCAGCCCCCTTAAGCATCCTCCCCACCCCCACCCCTACTACCCCCCACCCTGTGCCTGCTGTAGCGCCTCTACAGCTGACGAATGCAGGATGCCAGCCCAGACCCCCATAGCTGTCCTCCACCAATGTGGGTGCCCTTGAGGATAGCCCCTCCAGGTGTACACTGCACGCCAGTGGCCTGGTGCCTGTCACTAGCCTCCACTGATGTGTGCAAGCACATGGCAAGATCCTGTGGCCAAGGAAAATGCATGTTTACAGCCAAGATCATCATAGCTGTTTGTGGGTCCAGATTCAGCTGATCTCCTTTTACTGGCTGGCAATACTGGGCTCACCTATAGCTATCTCAGCCTTGCTGTGCACCCGCATGTTCCTGCTTTGACTCACATCACTGGCCTCCACTGCCATGCACCTGTGGAGAGACCATGGAGCCAGAGGAGTGTGTGCCCACAGCCAGGGCCCCCACAGCTTCTTGTGGGTACGGATCTGGCCCTGTCTCCTGCCGCTGGCCTATACAAGGAGGCTCACCTGCAGGTAGCCATCCCTTCCATTTGTATACCTGCATGACCCCAACCTGACTCCCAACCCTGGCCTCCTTTGCCATGTGTCTGTGGCAAGACCCAGCAGCCACAGAAGTGCATGCTGACAGCCAGAACCCCTATAGCTACTATGTACCCACAGTTGGCCCCAGCCCTTGTTGCTTCCCCTGGCTCTACCAACTACATTTGTATCTACAACTGGCTCTTGCCACTACACAGACACCTACAGCTTCCAAGGCAGAATCATTAAGAAATAGAAAATCAGAACTGACCAATAACAAATAAGGAGATTGACTCAGTAATCAATATTCTCCAAAAAAAAGAAAACTTCAGGACCAGACGGTTTCAGTGTGCATTATACCAAACATTTAACGAAGAATTAATACCCAAACTCTTCCAAAAAATTGAAGAGAAGGGAACACTTTCTATCTCATCTTATGAGGCCAGCCAGACAAGGACACTGCAAGAAAAAGAGATTACAGCCCAACTTCCCAGATGAATACAGAGGCAAAAATCTGCAACAAAATACTAGCAAACTGAATTCAACAGTACACTAAAAGGATCATACACCATAAGCAAATGGATTTATTCCGAGGAGACAAAGATGGTTCCACATATGCAAATCAATAAATATGATACATCGCATTAACAGAATGAAAGACAAAACCAGATGGCCGTTTCAGTAGATGCAGAAAAAGCACTTGACAAAATTCGACATGCATTTGTGATAAAAACTCTCAACAGACTGGGAATAGAAGGAATGTACTTCACCTTAATAAGTGCCATATATCCCAAAACCACCACTATATCATACACACTGGTGAAAGGTTGAAAGTTTTCTCTCTAAGAATCGGAAACAAGACACTCTCACTCTCATGAGTCCTTTACAACATAGTATTAGAAGTCCTGACCAGAGCAATTATGCAAGAAGAAGAAAGAAAGCATCCAAATGGGAAAGGAAGCAGTAAAATTCTCTCTTAGCTGATGATATGATATATATGTATACAAAATCCTGAGACAACTACACCAAAAAACTCTTAGAACTAATAAACGAACTCAGTAAAGTTTCAGGATGCAAAATCAATATACAAAAATCAGTTGCATTTTTTTTTAAAGATTTATTTGAGAGAGAGAAAGAAAGAGAGAGCACGAATAGGGGAGAGGCAGAGGGAGCAGAAGAGGGAGAAAATCTCCAACAGACTCCCTGCTGAGCACAGAGTAGGACCAGGACAATCCCACAACCCTGAGATCATGACCTGAGCCGAAATTAAGGGTCGGGTGCTCAAATGACTGAGCCACCCAGGTGCACCAGTTGCATATTTATACATTAACAATGAATTATCTGAAAAAGGAAAAAATTCCCTTTTGCAATAGCATCAAAAACTACCAAATACCTGGGAATAATAAATCAAGGAAGGAAAGATCTATACACTTTAAAGTATAAGGCATTTCTGAAACACATTGAAGACACATAAATGGAAAAGTGTTCCATGTTCATCGATCAGAAGAGTTAATATTATTAAAATGTCCATACTTTTCAAAACCATCTACTTCAAAATCCCTATCAAAATTCCAATGGCATTTTTTTTTACAGAAATAGAAAAAACAATCCTAGTATCTATGTGGAATTACAAAAGACCATGTATAACCAAAGCATTCTTGAGAAAGAACAAAGCTAGAGGCATCTCACTTACTGATTCCAAACCACATTACAAAACTATAGTAATCAAAACGGCATAATACTTGCAGAAAAACAGGCAGAGAGACAATGGAACAGAATCAAGAGCCCAGAAATAAACTGATGCATATATGATCAATTAATATTTGATAAGAGAGCCAAGAGTACTCAGTAGGGAAAGGACAGTCTCTCTTTAACAAATGATGCTGGGAAAATTGGAAATCCACAGGTAAAAGAATTTAAATGGACCTCTGTTTTATAGCACTCACAAACATTAACTCAAAAAAGGATTAAGGACTTAATTTAAAACTGGAAACCATAAACTTCTAGAAGAAAGCGTAAATGATAAGCTCCTGACATCAGTCTTGGCAATGATTTTTTTGTGTATGACATCCAAAGCACAAGCAACAAAAGCAAAAAAAGAACAAAAAAGAACAAGTGGGACTACATCAAACTGAAAAGCTTCTGCACAGCAAAAGAGACAATAAACAAAATGAACAGGCAACCTATGGAACAGGAGAAAATATTTGTAGATCATTTATATGATAAGGGGTTCATATTCAAAATATATAAAGAACTTCTATAACTCAATAGCAAAAAAAATTCAATTATAAAATGGGCAGAGCACTTGAATAGGCATTTTTCTTTCCAAAGAAGACATTCAAAATAGCTCATAAATACATGAAAAGGTGCTCAACATCACTAATCATCAGGGAAATGCAAATCATAACCATATGAAATATCACCTCACACCTGTTAAAAAGGCTATTCTCAGACAGAGAAGAGAGCAAATACTGGCAAGAACGTAAAGGAAAGGGAACCCTGTGGGCTGTTGGTGGGAATGTGAATTGGAAGAGCCACTGTGGGAAACAGCATGGAGGTACCTCAAAAGAGTAAAAGTGAGTTTTAAAAATGAAAACTGCCATATGATTCAGCAACCCCAACTCTCATTACATATCTGAAGGAAATGAAATCACTATCTTAAAGAGATATCTGTACCCCCATGTTCACTGCAACATTATTCACAATACCCAAGACTTGGAAACAACATAAATATCCACCAATGGATGAATAGATATATAAATTTTGGTACGTATATGCAATAGAATATTATTCGGCCATGAGAAAGAAGGAAATTGTTCCACTGTGGCAACTATGGATGGACCTTGAAGGCATTACGCTAAGTGAAATAACCTTAAAGATGAATACTGTGTGATTTCAGTTATATGTGAAATCTAAAACCACTGAAATCCTAGAAACATAGAGTAGATCGGCAGTTGTCAGTGGCTGGGTATTGGAGAGGTGGGGAGATGCTGGTCAAAGGAGACAAACTTCCAGGTATCAGATGAATAAATTCTGGGGATGTATTGTACAGCGTGCTAACTAGAGTTAACAATACTGTATTGTGTACTTGGAAGCTGCAATGAGAGTAGAGTTTAATGTTCTCATTATAACAACAAAAACAAAATGATAATTGGTGTAGTTTTTGGAAATGTTGGTGAGGTTGGTGGGGTCCGGAGCTGACGGCCAAGAAAGAATTCTTGAGATGTCTTTGGTGCAAAATGGTGCTTTTATTAAAGCCTGGGGACAGGACCTACAAGCAGAAGGAGTTGGGGCCACTGCTGCCCCGGGATTGTGAGAAGCAAGTGATTGTATTCCTTGGGATTGGGAGGAGAAAAGATAAGGGAAGATCCAAAAGGACTTTCATATGTTAAAGAAGATTCAGGATCCTAGAGGAAGGTCCTAATCTGACTGTCTCAAGTATTTGTCAAAGGGCTGCAGGTTATAAAGACATTTAATTTTATCTACATTTCCGTCTGCTTATCCACTTTCCTCCTTGCCTTTGTTCCCCATATCAGTAATTATGTTAGATGATGTGTTAACTAATCTTATTGTGGGAAACATTTCACAATAAACACGTGCCCCAAGTCATTACATTGTACACCTTAAACTCACACAATGTCAATAAAGCTAGAAAAATAAATTAAATGAATAAGTAAGTAACTAAAATCCTCTCCAAAAAAACCCCCAAAACAACAAAACCCAAAAATCAATGTACCGAAAGGGTAGTTGTAAATGCCCACGCAAAGAAAGTGGCTCTGTTAGGATGTATTAACATTTAATCTTGTTATTCACCTTGTTTTTATTGATTAGTATTAGTATTAGTTTTGCTGCTTTGTGCTTATTACAGATGAACAATACAAATTATTATGTTAATTTTTGCTTTAAAAGTCCAAATTTAAAATTAAAAGGTAATAGTGTAGCTTATTAATAGGAGGGAGATTATCAATAAAATAGCTGTACAATGATGGTTGATGAGATCTCTAGGGAACATAAAAGAAGCCACAATGTCTCTTCAACAGAAATCAGGCAATGCAGATACTGATTATAATTCAGGTAAGAATGCTAATCTGATCATTCTTAATCATGTCATATGAAATCACACAGCAAACTGAAGTAAGAAAATGGGTAAGGTTGAAATTTAAGATATACCCTGAGGACACATAAAAGTTACACAAAATCCAAACTTACTCTAAATCCTAACTGAAAGTCAGGGACTTGGGTGGGATCCCTTGTTACCAAAGCGGATAGATGACGACAACAAGAAGGGCTGGCGTGTTCCGGCAAAATAAAGCAGAATTATCCTGGAAGTAGCATTCTGAACCCATGTCCCAGTCCAGAGTCTCCGACTATAAGCCAACTCTCCACGCAGTTCTGAATCACAGACAGGGTGACCTTAGCAAGTCTGACAATATTGCTGTTCTTTTAAGCTGAGAAAGTGACTTTTCAAGCCCGGGAAGAGGTGGAAATAAAGATAGAAATGTAGAAAAAGTTAAAGTAAATTAATACCATGGTATTAGTACTTTACTGCTTGGTTTAGGAATAAGCTTTACAGCAATTGTGTAACTTGTCTGTGTCATTTTTGTACTTTAAAATGTTTAAAACTGAGAGAATATAGTTGTAATTTGACATACTTGATAGAATGCCATCAGAAAGAGCTGACTTAGTAAACTGCTATGTTGAGAAGAGGTTTGTGGAAGCCTTCATGTCCTAATGAAGCTCTGTCATCATTGCTCTGGAGTTGGTGTTGGTTTTGGTTACTGTGTGAAACGCTTGAACAATCTCGATATATTGAATTTGTGCAGGTGGTTTAAAAAGTTTAAGAGAAATTGCTTAATAAAGCTTGCATATGTTTGGGAAAGATTTAGAGAACTTTAATCTGTCAAAATTATAAACTAATTGAGCATTAACAAGAAGAAGTGAAAGAGGGTATTTTTAAAATTTTAATACAAAGTATACTTGATTTATAAATGAACTAAAATTTGTAAGTTGAGCTTAAAGGCTTCTGACAAACTCTGCTGTTGATTTCAAGTTTAATACATTGAATATGAATTTAAACACAAATAGCATATTGTTCTTCTCCCTTTGCCTGGTTAATGTCTAGTTTTTGGCTTTCAGGTTACATATTTTTCAGTAAAGAAAGCATCTGTGCTGGTTAGAAATGCATTTGGTTGGGAGTAAATAAAATCAACAGCGACTTAAAGATGTAATGGGTTTATTTGTCTCACAAAATAACAAATACAGGGATGGTGTAGTTGCTTAAAGATATTTATAAGGGGGCGCCTGGGTGGCACAGCGGTTAAGCGTCTGCCTTCGGCTCAGGGCGTGATCCCGGTGTTGTGGGATCGAGCCCCACATCAGGCTCCTCCACTGTGGGCCTGCTTCTTCCTTTCCCATTCCCCCTGCTTGTGTTCCCTCTCTCGCTGGCTGTCTCTATCTCTGTAGAATACATAAATAAAATCTTTAAAAAAAAACATATTTATAAGGACCCAGGATTCTTCTTTCTGCTCTGCCATCCTTCAGGTGTGCCTTTTGTCCTTAAAATCATTAGTCCTCGGCTGCTGCATTTAAAGGCATGTGCCCAAGTTCAGGCAGGAAGAAAATGATAAGAGACAAACGGCAAAGAACAAAAGCCTCTTGTGAGACTTTGTCTTTTTTATTCAGGAAAGATAATGTTTCCCCTGGGACTTTTGGCTACCTCCTCATTGGCCAGAAATGTGCCACATGGTCTTCCCTAGCTGCCAGAGAGAGGCAAAAGAGAAGAGAACTGGGAGTGGGTGCTGAATAACTACCTCTGATCTCTGAGACCGNTTTCTTTCTTTCTTTCTTTCTTTCTTTCTTTCTCTCTCTCTCTCTCTTTCTTTCTTTCTTTCTTTCAGAGAGTGCATGTGCATGAGCCAGGGGTGAGGAGAGGGGAGGGGCAGAGGGAGAAGGAGAATCTCAAGTAGGCTTCATGCTCAGCATGGAGCCCAATATGGGGCTGGAGCCCAACAGGGGTCTCCATCTCGTGACCTTCCAGTCAAGACCTGAGCCAAAATCGAGTCAGACGCTAAACCGACTGAGCCGCCCAGCATCCCTTCCAACACCTTTTTTTTTTTTTTAAGATTTTATTTATTTATTTGGCAGAGAGAGAGAGAGTCAGAGAGCACAAGCAGGAGGAATGGCAGAGGGAGAAGGAGAAGCAGGCTCCCAGCTGAGCAGGGAGCCCATCCCGGGGCTGAATCCTAGGACCCCGGGATCATGACCTGAGTTGAAGGCAGACACCGAACCGACTGAGCCACACAGGTGCCCCACCTTTTTTTTTTTTTAAGTAAAGATTTTATTTATCTACTTGAGAGAGAGTGAGTGAGAGAGTGAGTACAAATGGGGCAAGGGGCAGAGGGAGAGGGAGGAGCAGACTACACTGCTGAGCAGGGAGCTTGAGGCAGGGCTCAATTCCAGGACCGCAGGATCATGACTCAAGCAGATGGCAGCCGCTTAACCCACTGAGCCACCCAGGTGCTCCTCCAGCAGCTTTTCCTGAGGAGCTTGCTGTTCAAAGTGTGGTCACAGACCGGCAGTGTCAATATCAGTGGGGAGCTTGTTAGAAATGTAGAATATCAAGCCCTTCCCACATCCATCAATCAGAATCTGTATTTTAACAGGATTCCTAGGTCATTTGCTCTCTGGACTTCCCAGTTACATAAGTCAATGCATTTCTTTTGTGCTTAAACTTGTTTCTGCCGTTTGCGGCTGAAAGAGTCCTGACTGATAAAGACAGTAACTATGTATCATTAGGTGCTTTAGTCTTTACAGTGATTCACACATTATTGTTGTTTTGTATTTATAATGGAATCAATCAATTACATGCAGTTGGATCACAAAACAGATACATTAAGAATAGCAAATACATTTCAACTCTCATGCTAACCTTGGTCAATTGTTAGTGGCTCCCTGGGCACACTCATTGTGTTTGCATATGGGGACACTGATGCCACCTTTTTTTTTTTTTAAGTTTTCATTTTTATTTATTTGACACAGAGAGAGAGAGAGAGGAGAGAGAGAGAGAGAGAGAGAGATAGCACAAGCAGGCAGAGCAGCAGGCAGAGGGAGAGGGAGAAGCAGGCTCTCCACCAAGCAGAGAGCCCGATGTGGGGCTCCACCACGGCCGAAGGCTGACGCTTCACTGACTGAGCCACCCAGGTATCCCTGATGCCAACTTTTTATCTCTGGGGCAGATTCACATCTCACAGTGCAGTGAGGGTTGGTAGGAATAGTCAGGTCGGCTTCAAGGTTGCTCCTTATTCATGGATTCAACAATTCATATATTCTTTTCCTGCACAGACAGGTAAAGTATGTGCATAGAATTGTAAAATGTGGAATCTGAAAGTAACCTTGGGACTCTTCTAGTCTACTATTCTGCTACCTGAACTTAAGCGCTCTACCAGTAAAGGTAAAAAATAATTGTCATAATAAAAAGCATTAGCCTAGTAGTCATAATCTTTCAATTTTATGTTTTTCTTCCTCCACATTTTTACACAATTTGTGCTTCCTATTTTAAAAATCAGAATCTAGATAGGACAGCATCTGAATTAGAATAAAATTACATATTAACTGTTAAAATTATAAAAGAATTCTTCTATGGTGTTCCTGTAGGAACATCTTGACTTCCAGGTGCTGGGTCTCTCATGTAAGTTTAAGCTCTCCAACTTCTTACTTTCATAGGTGAGGAAGCTGAGACTTCCTTGGTTATGAGACTCGTCCAGATGGAAGCCTGTAAACTGTGTTCTGAATACATTTCCTTCTTTCCCACTACCCAGAGGGATTTCTCTCCTTATTCCCTCTTCCTCTTTCTTTTCACTGCCAGACACACGTCCACAGATACAGGAGTCATCCTTTACCATATATTTGCTAGGGTCAACTGGTCAGAAATCAGAGATGAGAGGAAACTTAAATGAGAAAGGACTTGGATGAGAACCCAGGATGACATGGAAAGAAAACAAAGCGATATAAAGGAATAGCATGAAAGAGCTTGTTGGGGGTGATGGAACTCTTCTGAGTTCCAGTTGTGTGGTGGCTGCATAGGTCTCTACAGGTGCTAAAATTATTAGAACTGTACACCTCTCCCCCAATTTTACTGTATGATAATTTTAGATAAAAATAAATAAAATCAGAAAACAAAGTGTTGGGGCACCTGTGTGCCTCAGTCAGTTAAGCATGGGACTCTTGATTTCAGCTCAGGTCATGATCTCAGGTTCATCAGATGGAGCCTGCTTAAGATTCTCTCTCTCCCTCTGCCCCTACCCAGCTCTCTCTCTCTCTCAAAACAAAACAAAACAAAAAAAAAAAAGAAAAAAGAAAAGAAAAGAAAAGAAAAGAAAAGAAAAGAAAAGAAAAGAAAAGAAAAGAAAAGTGTCAAACAGTGCAAGGACACCATGCCTTCAGTCTTTCCCGTCTTCCTAAATAGTCATAAAGGAAATGTGATGAGGATGTAGGCTATATGGGGAGTGACTTGTTATAAATAGTATAGGTTAAAAGACCTACCAAATTTATACACATGCTGATTTCCAAGACTATATATTGTGAATGTTTCATTTTGTTTTTCTTTTTTTATGAGCAAAGTGCATCTTTTTGGAAGCAAGGGGTTGGTAACTCTTTTTTAGGTTGGTGTGATACATGAATAGTTTTTACAGCATGCTTTATTAAATAGTAAACTATTGTGCAATTCTTAGTATATTGTTAGTCTTATCTGGTTCCCACAGAGATCTAGACAAGTAAACCATAGGTTAATAAGGGTATTTTTTGTTTCTTTGCCTACTTGACTCATGTATGCTATGGAAAAGGTATTGACGCCAAGCTGAGGCTCTTAACCTTGCCATACCTAAATACTCTATTTTTGAAATCTGATTGCATAATCTTGTATAGTTCCTATTTACAACATTGATATTGAGCATGTTTAAGCATTTAGGACCCACTTGGCCCAAGTTAACACTACGGATTGACCACTTTCCTTTGCCTGAAGACTGTGTCTTTTAGCATCTACCCTTTCTCTAAATTAGCTTGCTTCCAGACTTGCTACATTTGATTTGCTCTGCTTTCTTTGTCCCTTTGTCCTCAAATGGGATGGCCTACATTACTGATTTTTATTACAAGTCCTCCCATCTTCTCCATCACACTTTTTTGGGTGGATCATGATTCATGTTCTACTCTTAGTGACACATGTATTTTTAATATGATCTAACAGTTGAGGAAAATGTCACCTCTCCTTCTTTCACATATCACATATTATTTATTGTAATCTGTTGCTCAGATTCAATCTCTTTCCATTTCTGAGAAATCACCTTCCTAAATGTACTATCTCAAATCATGAAATTTACAAGTATTTCTTTAAAACGAGCTCTCTTTTAACATAGGATTGTTCCTGTTAAATTACTTACCTGAATGTGACTGCAAAGAAAATATGAAGGATTTACAGGCATTTTTAAAAATTCAATAAAGAATGCTTTTTCTTTGCTCTTTAAATAGCTTTCAACCAGAATGGTCGACGAGAGGCAAAGATATAACCTGTTCATCTGGTTCCACTTCCCATATGGAAAATCTTATAGGCTCCTAGCTTTCCTGATTAGAAACCTTGTACTTTTTTTTTTTTAAAGTGTACAGTTGTGTGAGTTTTTTTTTAATTGATAGGCTTTTTTTTAGAATAATTTTGATTTACAGAGAAACAGAGCAGATTATAGAGAATTCCTATATACCCTCTTCCCTACAACCCCAGTGTTCCCTGTTAACATCTTACATTAGTATGGTATATTTGCGCCAATTAATGGGTCTATTCTGATAGACTGTAATTAACTAAAATCCATATGATTCTGATTTCCTTATATTTTCCCTAATGTATTCTCCTGTTGGAGGATCCCATCCAGGATACCACATTACATTCAGTGGTCCTGTCAATTCTTGGCCAACAATTTCTCAGCCTTAACTTGTTTTTGATAACCTTAACAGTTTTGAGGAGTACTGGTCAGGTATCTTGCAGAATGCCCCTCAACAAAATTTGTCTGATGATTTTCTCATGATTAGACTAGAATTGTGCATTTTGTGGAGGAAGATCACGGAAGTATAGTGCCATTCTCATCACATCACTGCAAGGCAACATACTATGCACAATGAGTTATCTTGTTAATGTTGACTTTAATCATCTGGCTATGTGACATTTGTCAGGTTTCTCTACTGTAAAGTTACTCTTTATTTTTTTGGAGGAAGTCACTTTAATGGTGCACAGCCAAAAAGTGGGGAGTCATGTTCCCCTTCCTTTAGGTGGAGTATATGCATAATTTATTTGGAATTCTCCTGCATGAGGTAAGATTGTTTTTTCTCCCCCATTTATTACTTTATTTGATCATTTTTTTATTAGTATGAATCCATGGTTATTTGTTTTATACTTTGTATTATAATCCACTAAAACTTTATTTTCATAGTCAAATTGTTCTGACTTTGGCCATTGGAAATTCTTTCACCTTGTGCCCTATGACATACTCCAATCAATGTGGATGTTTTTATTTTTGAGTATTCCCTTACTTTATTAAACTACAGATGCTCCCAGCTCATCTTGTGTGTTTTCTGCCCCGGTCCTATGGTCAGATAATTCTCCAAAGAGGAGTCTTGCACTTTTGTAAGCACAAAGTAGCTCCTTAATCAGCTACTCCAAACATGAAAACTACTCTCCAATATCTCATTTTTTCTTGTTTACTAAAAACAAAAGGTGGGAAAATGTTTAATAAATGATATAACCAGGAAATACAAATTCCCAGTGAAGATTTAAGGAAAGATGATTCAGATTTAGTATATAGAACATAAAAGTGAGACAAATTGTTTGAAATAATAACTGTCCAGGAATAATAAGGGCTCTTTGGGTTTCATGTGTATAAAGGAAGCTTATAAAGATAGAAGATGATTGTGGTTGGGCTCCTCAAATAGTAGGTACAGAGGGATTAGGAAATGAACTTGGAAAAAACATCTTTTTTAGAGATTTTATTTATTTATTAAAGAGAGAGAGCACAAGCAGGCGGAGCAGCAGGCAGAGGGAGAGGGAGAAGCAGGCTCTCCACTGAGCAGGGAGCCCCATGTGGGGCTCGATCCCAGGACCCTGGGATCATGATCTGAGCTGAAGGCAGACACTTAACCGACTGAGCCACCCAGCTCCCCAGAACTTGGAAAATTTTGAAAGAGAAAATTATGTACACTCTCAAGTGGAAAATGAAATAGACATTTTTTTAAAAGATTTTATTTATTTATTTATTTGACAGAGATAGAGACAGCCAGTGAGAGAGGGAACACAAGCAGGGGGAGTGGGAAAGGAAGAAGCAGGCTCATAGCAGAGGAGCCTGATGTGGGGCTCAATCCCATAACGCTGGGATCACGCCCTGAGCCGAAGGCAGATGCTTAACTGCTGTGCCACCCAGGCGCCCCTAGACATATTTTTTTTTACCGATTTATGTAATGACATTTTAAGATAGTCTACCTAAAATATTTTTCATTAATTTTCCTCTTTAAATACTAATTTATAAATTACTTTGCCTAAGAATTATTTAATGTTCTCAGACCAAAATCAGAAAGATTTTGAAGTGAAATCGCTGCCTGCAAACTAGCATATCTATCATATGATCTGATTTGCATAAACATACTTAATTATATTCATGGAAAAAATTTTGAGGAATATTTATCAACTTAAATATGGTCATCTATTTCTGCAATATTGGTAGGGTTTTTTCCTCTCTCTCTTTTTTAAAACACACTTTAGAAATAAAGAAAAAAAAATAAATGAATTCAATAAACATTTCACAAAGCCAAAACACATTTTTAGTAATATATGTAATTTCTGCTAAAAATTAAAACAAAGAAAGGATTCATAGATCAACTAGGGTTTGAGTTAGGTTTGAGGGTAAAGACTGGCCATTGCTTAAAGTAGTGGGTTGAAGGGTTGGCCAGAAACAATATCTTTTTTTCTGGAAGGAAGAACTAATACCAATTTAATATTAAAAGGCTTTGATACTTTAAGTTTTTTCAAAATGTATTTCCCTATTTATAGGTTGGATAAGCTCTAAAGGGATGAGAAATCTCTGGAATTGAGAAATAGGGTGTGTTAGGGGTGCCCGTGTGGCTCAGTCAGTTAGGTGTCTGCCTTCAGCTCAGGTCATGATCCTGGGGTTCTGGGATTGAGCCCCACAGGGAGCCTGCTTCTCCCTCTCCCTCTGCCGCTCACTCTGCTTGTGCTCTCTCTCTCTCTGTCAAATAAATAAATAAAATAAAATAAAAAAGAAATAGGGGGTGTTATAGTGATTCATGTTTGGCACCTTTCATGCTAATTCATATCTCCAGCTAGAGTTTAAAAGGAAAGTGGCAAGAGCAGGGGAAGTTCTTGACTTAAGGCATATGTTCTCAATCTTTTTGGTCTCTGGACCTTGTTACACTCTTAAAAATTTTTGAGGGACTCAAAGGGCTTATATTTATGTGGTTTATACCTAGCAATAGTTACCACGTTAGAATTAAAAAGAAATTTTAAAACCCTAATTGTTAACTGAAAAAGTAATAAGTGCAAACACAGTTTAACATACATCACATGTTTGTATGAAAAATAACCATTTTGAGATATTCTACTTATCTTGACATGGCTTTACATTTTTTGCATATCTCTTTAATATCTGACTTAATAAAAGCATTCTCTATGATTCAAGTATGTGAAGAAAATAGGAGGCCTTAGGAGAATTTAATAGTCTTTTCGGTTAAGTGTGGATATTTTTCTCTGACGTTACAGAGAATTTGGTAAGTGGTAATTTCTTAAAGGTTATTTGCAGTGAAGAATCTGAAACCATATCAAGGAATCTTTTGTACTTTGTTTTTATGTGTGTGCAACACAAGCACACATACACACATGTATGTATTGATCTATCCATTGGTCTATCTGGCACTTTGAATGGATCTTTTATCCATGAAAGATTTTTTTAATGGCCTGCATTGGTCATTTGGAAAATATTGGTTCACTGTGGCATGTAGATCTTTCATATGTTGACATATCTTATCATACAATATCAAAAAGTCCCATTTATTAATATCACTAAAGTCTGTAAGCTATTTTTTTTAAAGAGCTGCAGATCATTAAGATTTTTTATTTATTCATTTGAGAGAGAGAGAGCACAAGCAGGGGGAGAGGCAGAGGGAGAGGAGGAAGCTGACTCCCGGCTGAGCAGGGTGCTTGAGGTGAGGCTCAATCCCAGGAGCTAGAGATCCTGACCTGAACTGAAGGCAAATACTTAATTGACACCTTAGTCACCCAGGTGCCCTTAAGCTGTTGTTAACCTTACAAATCAAACTGCCAGTTATTTTAACAGCAAAAGACGGGTTTATTTGAGAATATCAGAGAGTTGCAATTGTGGACAAGCAAGCAAACAGGATTTTAAATGGGCTTTGAAGGATTGGTACAAATAGTTTTAAGAAAGAGGGTTGGAAGGGAAAGGGTTTGAAGAACAAGACTCTTAAGATCTTGTGGATACGAAAGGCAAATAAGGAATAAAGCCAGGCTTTTGTTCCCTGTGGTTCTGTGTATATGAGGAGGTGGTGGGTGAACCTACATTTTTGTCAGCATTATCGGTTAAAATTAAGGAATTAACACCTTTTAGACTGATGTGGTGGTTTTCGGAAGGTGGGGACACAGTGGTGAAGACCGTGAACGGAAGTTCCTTTATTTAAAATACATTTATGTCTCAGAATTTATCTATAGACAAAAATCCACTGGAAAAGGAGTATGTCAGACGGGAACATAATTTTGCTAATATATTTTTGACAATTTGAAAAGCCTATGGAAGTGTTGGCAAGGAGATTGTAAATGTCAGAATATTCACATAGGTCTGAAACAACTCAAAGGGAAAGTACTTTTGTTGAAAATACCTTTCTGACATATTGTTACTAGTAGTGCCAAAACTTGGTGGGTACTGAGTCTCTCGATCTCAGCGAACCGTGATTGTCTCATTAACAGGGAATATCGCAAGGAGTCACTTTGAATACTGTTTTCCGTGGCCTTTCGCAATTGCACTAAATCGGGCTCTCTGCGCTTGCCGTAACGCGGACTCTACCATTGCTTTCCGAGGGGGGATTTGGAGGTAGCGGAAGAAGGAGCCCGAAGGGTGTGTGTGGGGGGGGAAAAGCCGGGCGCTCCGGAGGACGGTTGTTTTACGGATCCCGTAACCAGCCCCTCCTACTCCCCTTTCCCCTCTCCCCGCCGCCCCTGTCCCGTCCGGGAGCGGCGGCGGCCTTGAGCTTTGCTGTATTCCCGCGGTGGCAGGTGAGCGTCCGGCGCGCGGGCTCCACGGGCTTCGCTCCCCACCCCCCGTGTCTCCTGGGCCGGTGGCGGCGGCCGGCCGGGGAGGCGGCTTCGGCGCACAGTAATGGCAGCGCTGTGAGCAGGGGAACGCGAGCTGACAGCCGCCGCCGCCGCCGCCGCCGCCCACCTTCCTCACCGGGGGCTTCGTCCTTCACTCCTTCGGGCTGCCTCCCCCTCCCCTTGTCCCCTGTCCCTTGTCCCGCTTCTGCAGAAGGTAACCCCGCTGAGGGTCGGGGAGCCGGGCTGCAGGCGCCGGGAAACTTCCCTTCCCGGTTAATGGGTGGCGGGGATGGGGCGGAGGAAAGGAGTTGGGGGCGAGAAGGGGGGAGGGGAAAGGGATGGAAGGGGGGCGGCGAGGGAAGATGGTGTCCTGTAAGTGACCCCGGCTCCCCGGAGCGCTGACCCCTAAGCCCGGCCACCCCCTGGACTGGATCCTGGGCCTCCCCTACCCGGCCTTGGCCGCCCCTCCCTCGGCCCCATTTTCTTCCGAAGGAGGGAAGGTGGGAGTGCTTGTACTCTTCTGCTTGTTTACGAGCTCACACGGATACACAACTCTGTGTTTGGGGGCGTGTGTGGGGGCATCAATTTCTTACATCCTTACCACGAGTATTTTCACTTTTGTTTCCGCAGACAGTGAAGATTGATAGCTATGGGGAGGAGTAACCTACGTGCACTCCAGACCTGTCTCTACACTTAGGGTCTGGTGAAATAAGATCCTTAGACTCCTCAGAGCACTTACACACTAGGGAGTCTGGACCGTTCCCTACAACCCCTCAGATACGTGCATGTAAATAAAACATCTGTGAATTGCACACTGTTATTGTTAAATCATCTCCTTTCCCACAGGGATTACTATTACCAGTTGATGGGTGGTACCGTGTAAGTTTAAATTTTGAACATAATTACATTAGATAACTAGAATAGATAAGATTTGAAGATATTAACGTTCACTCTAGGCTCTTTGACTTGACAATATAAAAATCTTCGAACTAGATCTGTCCCAAATGTACCTTCAGAGTAAACTCTGGGAAATAAACACTTTGTTCTCATTGATTACTGACTACCAAGTAGATACCTTAAAGCACTCAAAAGACTATTCCCTACCCTTTAGAGTCTCACATTCCTTTCCAAGGCAGACAAATTGGTTATACTTTGCCTCTTTTACCCAAATACAGTGTTTGGAAGACCCTTCCAAAAGAGTCATAGGTGAAATTACAGATGTACACAGTGTTTTGAGTTATCCTTTTTTCCTTTTCAGATGCTGTTTATAATTTGGGGAAACATTTCTGCAGTGTGCATGCGCATAGTGTGTGCAGAATGCCTTTTCTATGAATTTGAATGTTCAGGTGCATCTGAAATAATCTCTCTCTCCATCCTCTGGTGATTTTCAGTGTTTGATGAAAGTTAAGATGGTTTATCCGTGTCTTTTATCCTCACCAGTTTGTCATTTTAAAATTAAGTGATGTGGACCTTCTTTAAAGTCAGTTTTGCCTTATCTGTCAGTTAAATATTAGTACCTGGCTCGTATATCAAGTATTATTGCAGGCGTTAGGGATACAGCAGTAAGCAGAACATGTGAAGTTTCTGCCCTCCTGGAGCTTCAATTCCGGTGGGGGTTGGAGAGATGGATAAGACATAAATAAAAATAATTTCAGAGGGGCGCCTGGGTGGCACAGCGGTTAAGCGTCTGCCTTCGGCTCAGGGCGTGATCCCGGCGTTGTGGGATCGAGCCCCACATCGGGCTCCTCTGCTGTGAGCCTGCTTCTTCCTCTCCCGCTCTCCCTGTTCCCTCTCTCGCTGGCTGTCTCTATCTCTGTCAAATAAATAAATTAAAAAAAAATCTTTAAAAAAAAATAATTTCAGGGACTCATTAAGTGCAGTGAAAGAAAAAAAAAATGGGAAGTTGTGGTAGTGACTGAGAAAAGACTACTTCAAGTGCCCTGGTTGGGAAAGACTTGTCTGAAGTGACCTTTGCCCTGATACCTGGAAAGTCAGAAAGGTTTTGCCTTTGGAGTCTGAGGGAGGAGTATTCCTATCTAAGGAACAGCACAGGGAAGTTCAAAGAGGTGGTGTAAAGCTTGGGGTCAGTAAACTGAAAGAAGCTCAGTGCATGTGGACCTTAGCGGGGGATCAGAAGTTAGATCAAAGCCAAGTGCCAGATCTGGTGAGGTCTCATTGTCCAAAGAGTTTGGCTTTTATTCTTAAAGTACATTGAAAAGCTATTGGAATTTTTGTGAAACTGGAAGTGATCTTGTCTGATTTACAGTCTGACTGCAGGGAGATTGGATAAGGAGAGAAAAGAAGCAGACCAGTTAGAAGGCTGTGGTAGGTTAGGGCCTGGCGTGTTAGAGACAAGTTAAAGATTTTTGAGGTATATTTTGGAGCTAAAGGTATTGATTGAACTTGTGGCTTGCATGAAAGTGCGGTTGGTTGGGACAGGGGTGACTCCTGGGTTTTGGATTTCAGCTGGAGGGTGGTGATGCCATGTATTGAGATGAGAAAGTGGTGAGGGAAGCATGTTAACATGGGGATACGCTTGGATAGGACATGTTAAATAGGAGCTGTTAGATGTTCAGGTGGAAGTGAGAAGAAGTAGGCAGTTGGATATACAAGCTGGAGTTCAGTGAAGAGCTTAAGAAGTCATTGATTCAACAAATGTTTTTCAAGCACCTGCAGTGGACCTGGCAGTGGGGATATAGTAGTGACAAAAATCTCCGTCTTCGTGGGACTTAAATGCTAGTGAGGAGAGAAAGAGTTGGGGCGTCATCAGCTCTTATCTGTTGGTTTATTTATGTTTTGAATAAAAACTACATTCACATAATTCAAAATTTAAAATGATGGGGTACAGAGTGAAAATCTCCCCTATTTTTTGTCTCCTGTTACACCCAGTTTTTGTGGCGCTAAAAAGAGTTCATGTTTTCTTACATACCTTTCCCAAGATATATTTTATGCACATATAAACAAATATGTATATACTGTTCTCCCCACTTTGCCAGAATGGTAGCATACTTCACCTGCCTTGATGCCTTGTATTTTATAGAGTATGAAATGGTGTTTATGTTATGAAACAGATTGAGACCACCTAAGGAAAGAATGTAGAGAGAAGTGGAGAAAGCCTTGGAATACTGCAACATTTTCTAGTTGGTCCCTGCTGTCTGAGTTTTGGAGTTGTTCAAAGAGCTGTTACTCTTTGTGAGACTTTTTACAAAAGTTCGCACTGTTTCTTTTGTGTTCCACCTTTCTTATCTGCCTGTTCTCTTTATAAGCTGGAAAATGCCTGATTGTAATTGAAGGCAGTGTTTTCGTGTATATACTGTCAATTAAATTCAAGAAAATTGTAGATAGGATCATCCCTGGAATCTTAATATTATGAATACTTTTGACTGATTATTTTTAAGTCTAGGAAAAACAGGCAGAGATTTGGAATGTTAGATTTATAACAGGTTATTGATACTTGAGATGTATGACTGAATCCTTGCTCAGTAATCAGTTAATCAAAATATCTGTTCAGAGTGATCTGGCTCTTTGCCTGGGTTTGAATCTTAACAGTAATGTTTCTATTATATTGCAGATGTTAGTATAATCCTTGTATTATTATCTTTAAGAATATTTAGAGTCATCCTATGTTACTACTTTGTGTTTGGGAAGGCATATTGGAGATACTACTAGAACAGTGTAGGTCTTTTGATCCTTAAAAGTTTTGAGACAGTGAGTAGTGTTAAGATCATTAGCATTTGCTACAACCGTTGGGCTGCAGTTGAACCCTGTTGATTGACCAATCTGGAGGAGGGGAGATGGAATATTTTTTAATGAATTTATAATGCTTTATATATTGATTGACATTTTGATTTTCAGTTAGCTGTCTTTAGCCAGTGACTTGCTATGCAAATTTATCTACCTGTTTTTTCCTGAGATTGTTCTTTTTCTTTTCTTTTCTTTTTTTTTTTTAAGATTTTATTTACTTGAAAGAGAGAGAAGGAGAGCACAGAGGGAGAGGGAGAAGCAGACTCCCCTCTGAGCAGGGACCCCAATCCAGGGCTGCATCCCAGGACCCTGGGATCATGACCTGAGCTGAAGGCAGATGCTTAACTGACTGAGCCACCCAGGCGCCCCTGAGATTGTTCTTGATTTAAGAATTGTTTTGTTTGGTTTGATTTTTGTGGTCATTATTTTTATCTTTACTTCTTTTGTATTCTTTTTTGCTGGAGATCAAAGTAAGCTACTAGTTATTAGGTTGGAGAAATATAATCTTTGATGGAAAATATTTAATAGTACTTTTTGGGGGCGCCTGGGTGGCTCAGTCATTAAGCGTCTGCCTTAGGCTCAGAGCGTGATCCTGGTGTTATGGGATCAAGCCCCACATCAGGCTCCTCCGCTGGGAGCCTGCTTCTTCCTCTCCCACTCCCCCTGCTTGTGTTCCCTCTCTCTCTGGCTGTCTCTCTCTCTGTCAAATAAATAAATAAAATCTTTTAAAAAAATGTTTAAAAAAATAGTACTTTTTGAAGCATTAGACACTGGTTATGTATAAGACTACCATTTGAAATATGTGTAGTGAGTATGTTAAGCTAACTTAAATTCTGTAAATGTACAGGTGTTAATGTTCTATTTGAAGATTTCAGTTATCTAAATGATTTTCATTTATGTACTTTAACATCATACATGATGTTACTCTTGTAATTTAATCATTAGCCTGATTGTGTGTGTCAGAATTTTTTTTATCAGCGAAGTTGACAATTTATCGCTTTTGTTTCTCTTACCAGCGGTAAGTTTCTTGAAGGCAGCATCTCTAGCTCCTGCAAGTACATAAGTATCTCAATTATTTAAGTCTTGTTTCAGTGTAGGTTGCTTTTCAAATATTGAAATGTTGGATTTGCCTACCCTGTGTAAATACTTCTGAATTTCTCAACTTTATTTTAACTCACTTGAGGGAGAGAATGTATAGGATACTTAAAAATATTTTTTTTTGAATTTCGGAACATACACCTTCACCCAGGTACCTTTCACCCAGCTTTCCCTAATGTTAATAACTTACGCAACCAGGGCACAGTGATCAAAACCGGAAACTAACATTGGTACAATACTGTTAACTAAACTATAGCCCTTATTTGAATTTCACCAGTTTTTCCAATAATGTCCTTTTTCTGTTTCATG
The DNA here is from genome assembly GCF_002007445.2 of Ailuropoda melanoleuca. Taxonomy (NCBI): domain Eukaryota; kingdom Metazoa; phylum Chordata; class Mammalia; order Carnivora; family Ursidae; genus Ailuropoda; species Ailuropoda melanoleuca. The sequence continues at coordinate 30,898,495 of NC_048232.1, read as the reverse complement.
ATTCAAGCCAGAATCCTACATTGCATTTAGTTGTTGTGTCTCCTTAGTCTTATCTGATCTGTGATAGTCTTTTCTCTTCTTTCATGACCTTCCCTCTTGTGATGAGTGTGTGGTCATTTATTTTGTAGAATGTCTCATTTTGGGTTTGTCTGATGTTTTCTTGATTTATTGAAGTTTTGCATTTTTGGCAAAAATACTCTAGAAGTAATGTTGAATGTAATGTTGAGTCCTGCATTCAACTACTAAGGTTGAGTACAGGATGTCAGTGTATCCTGTTCGAGATGATATTAATTCTCATTTGGTGGACGTGATGTCTGTCAAATTTCTCTACTTGTAAAGTCACCATTTTTCTTGGGGAGATTCTTTGAAACTGTGCAGATATCTCTGTTCTCAAACTTTTGCCCACTTGTACAGATCTTGCCTGTAACAATTATTATAGTGGTGTTCGTCTGATGGTGATTTTTTTCTCATTTTCTTCTACATTTATTAATTAGAATTTTTGTGTAGGGAAGAACTGTCCCTTACTTATTTAGTAATTTGTTTGTATTAGTATTGAGTCATAGATATTTGTTTTTTTCTATGGTTTATAATCTAATGCTGTCATTATTTTGTTGCTCAGATGGTTCCAGGTATGGTCTTCAGGTTGGCTCTTTGTCTTTTCAACATGCCCCCATTCTCTTTTCTTTAGGGAAACACTTCTTTTCTGGCATGATAACATTTTCTAGGTTTATCATGTGTTTCTGTGCTGAGACCCTGGAATCAGTCACTTGTCCAAGAGCTCCAGTTCCTTCTATTGGAGATCATATTTAGAAACCAAGATCTGAATGCTATGTGTGCTTATTGCTACTGAGGTGTCATTGCTCCTATTAGGCCCTCTCCGCAGACAGAGCTAGAAATATATGTATGTATACACATTAATCCACACATATACAAACATCCATATTTATTTCTGTATCTTTTTATCTATGTGTGTATTTATTAAAAACCATGAGTTCATAGTGATAACTCTGTGATTTCAGTCAAACACTGTAGAGTTTATGCTAGCTGTCCCCCTTTGTTTATAATTACTGTTTTCTGACAGTGAGAAATAGAGTATACTTTGGTATGAAATGACCAGAATAATGAATGTAACAAGAAGATCCCCAAATAGTCCTGACCTTAAGAAACATGTTAAGCTGTCTTTCAAAATATTTCTTTTATTTGGTAAAGGTCCATATAAACCAAAAGTAGTCACATTTTGTCTTCCTAGTTCTAAGTTTTGTTGTAATTACATTTAAAATTTTTTTAGAGATCACTTTGCACTGAGATTTAGATACTTTCTTTTGCATCAGAACTTTGTTGTCCATATGATCTGGATTTTAAACACTTAGAACGACTGTGCTTTTTTTGGTATTTTTTTTTATTGTGGTAAAATGTACATAACAAAACTTAACCATTTTAACCATTTTTAAGTGTACAGTTCACTAGCAGTAATTGTACTCACATTGTTTTCACAACCATCACCACTATTTTCAAAACTTTTTCATTATCTCAAATAGAAACTGCAGCCATTGAGCAATATTCCTTTTATGTGTATTGCATTTTGCTTACCCATTCTTTTGTTAATGGGCACATGAGTTCTGTCCACCTTTTGGCTATTGTGAATAATGCTGCGGTGAATGTTGTAACACAAATATCTTTTCCATTCTTTGCTTTTCATTTTCTTTGTGTATATACCTGTAAGAGCAATTGGTGCTCTCATATGGTAATTCTATATTTAGTTTTTTGAGGGCCTGCTGAAATGTTTTCCATGGTGGCTGCACTATTTTACATTTCCCACCAGCATTACATAAGGATTCCAATTTCTCCACATCCTCACCAACATTAGTTATTTTCCATTTTTGGCTTGTTTGCTTGTTGTGATAATAGACATCTTACTAGGTGGTGAAGTAGTATCTCATTGTATTTTGGATTTCCATTTCCCTAATGACTTGTGATGTTGACCATCTTTTCATGTGCTTGTTGGCCATTCGTGTATCTTTGGGGGAGATGTCTGTTCAGGATTTTTGCCCATTTAAAAATTTGTTGTTGTCAAGATGTTCTTTATATACTTTGGATATTAATCTCTTTTCAGACATATGAGATGTAAATGTTTTCTCTCATTCTGTGGATTGTCTCATTCTTGATAGTGTCCTCTGATGCATGAAAGTTAAATTTTGATGAAGACCAATTATCTGTGTTTTCTTTTGTTTGTGTTTTGGTATCATACCCAATAAATCATTCTTAAATCCGATGTCAAAGCTTTCCCCCTGTGTTTTCTTCTGTGAGTTTTTAAATTTTATATGTTTAGATCTGAAGTATAGGTCTTTCTTCCATTTTGAGTTAAGTTTTGCATATAATATAAGTAAGGACAGTGTATTTTGTGTGGATTATCTATAGATGGCTTTATATTTGCACTTAGTTATCTCCAAACTTTGACTAGCTTGGCAGTTAAATTTTAGAAGGCTAAAAATCAGTTATAAAGAAGGTAATCAAGGATTAAGGAAATTGGCATTATGATGAAAGGAATTGTATTTTTTTCCTATCTGAAATAGGTGAACATTAAAATGAACTGCTTATGAGAAAAACAGAATTAAAGAAAGCCTTTTAAATTGATATATGGGAATAAAGTATGAGAGAGTAAAAGCATATAGATTTCAGCAGTGGTACAGTTTTGGTCTTCATTAGATTCAAAAACATGGATGGAAAACTTAAATTACAGAAAAGAGTAGAAAATAATACTACCTAAACTTAACATTGTCCAGCAAACTTGAAATGTATTTATAAATATTGTCTTTACTGTTTTTATGTTGTGCAGATGGAGAAAATGAAATAGCAGCCAGCCTAGGATCACACTGTCATCGACAGAGTCAGTTTAGAATATTAGCTTCCTGATTTACACCTTTTCGTTTTTGAGACCAGTATTTTCCTTCTTTCCTTCCTCTCTTTCTTTCTCATGGCTTGTTTGTTTTCTTTTGTTTTTCAAGTAAACTCTACCCCAGTGTGGGGCTTGAACTCTCAACCTGAGATCAAGAGTTGACCCTCAGATCAAGAGTCACAGACTCTACTGACTGAGCCACCCAGGTGCCCCTCTCTCTTATGTTTTGACATCTGGCAGAAACTTTTCCACCATCCTGACATTCAGCTTTTTAGGTGGGACTTGCCTTCTTTTAGAAGGCATCCACTTCCTCTGAGCCAACTCTAGTTTCTACAGTGGCAAATAATAAATGCAGTACAGGACAGTGGATGAGAGCTTCATCTTGAAGCCAAATGGATCTGGATTCAGATTCGGGGATTGCTAGTTATTAGTTATATATGTATTTTACCCAAATTTTCTAAATGTCAGTCTTTTCATCTTTAAAACAGGGAAAATGGTAATAGCTGTTTTAGGGTTATTCTGAGGAATTGATGAGATAATGTATGAAATGTATTTAGCATGGTTTCTGGAATATATGAAGCCAATAAAGCTTTGCTATTATTATTATTATTACTGTTATTATTATTATTATTAACAGCTCTGTAATTAGATGCTTTTATGATGATTGTAAGGAATGGGCAAGGTACATCTTGCTCAGGGTCCTTCCTGTAGGAAAATTGTTGTCATTATTTTGCATTTCTTTTTATAACTTGCTGTGTTGGATTGTCTTTATTATTATTTTTTTTAATATTTATTTTTTTAAGAGAGAGAGCACAAGCAGGGGGAGGGGCAGAGGGAGTGGGAGAGAGAGAGAAGCAGACTCGCTGCTGAGTAGGGAGCCTGACATGGGACTCAGCCCCAGGACCCTGAAATCACAACCTGAGCCCAAATCAGGAGTCGTATGCTCAACTGACTGAGCCACCCAGGTTCCCCTGGATTGTCTTTATTCTTTACCTTAAGGGACACTCAGGTGAAAGAATGGGATTGTAAGAGGTTGTGTTGTCCCTGCTGTTTTTTGGATTTTTAAACAGGAAGTGGTGAGCAAAGGTGATGTGTATTCGCCATAGCTGTTTCACCTTTTCTTATTCTCCCGTGTCTGTGTCTTCTACAGCTGTGCCAGGATTTAAGTGGGAATTAATACATAGCAGCTCACAAGTATATTAATTTGAATGGAAAAAAGGACCAGTTGAGAAATAATGATAAAGTTGATAGGAATTGGAAGATGAAGCAAGGACTCTAAATTTTATTACAGCCAATAATAAACCAGTAGAAACTGATTAGTATGTGATTCCCTCCTCCATATAAAAGCTTTGTAACCCATAACAATGCAGATAAAGCAAATTATAAAATATTAAAATATTAGTCTTAGCGTCTTAGCCTATATTTGTGAGAAAAGGTTTAAATTCAAGATTTTTAAATATATGTGATTTAATTTAGCTCTCAAAAGAATAGGATGACAAATATTGCAATTCTTTGGGTAGTGCAAAGACAGGATGATTAGGGTAACCCTTTTTAATGTTTGGGTAGATCAGGCCTAGGAAAAATAGTGCTCTGGATCTTGTAATTATTTGTGGAAAGGCTGGTTGGTCACAGCTTTGTTTAGCATGCATGCCAGGGGGAGCTTGCCTGCCTTTGAGGGAGTTAGACAAATTCAAGTTCTCTAACTCATTTGAGATATTTATATGAGAATGGCTTTCTTTTTCTTTTTCTTTTTTTTTTTTTTAAGGCTGGTTGGTGTCTTAAATTCATTGCCTAAATTGTTAAGAAAAACAGTGAGAAAGCAAGTAAAAGGAACATTAAACTTCATGTTGATAAGAGTGGTGTGAAAACTTGAAAAAAAGTACAGTCTGTAGAGACTTGGGGGAGAATCTCAAGTTCATTGAGGAGAGAAGGGTCTTTAATTCCAGTCAAGTGGGTTTATTTTGGAAGCATTTGCCTTCTATAACTTACTTGTAGTGTAAATACATTCCTTACTCCCCCCGTCCTCTTTTTTTTTGAGATTTAAGGGTTTCTTCCAACTGAGATTGATGAGAGACTTCTGTATTTCTCTTTACTATTTTTCCCCTACTTCATCTTTTTTTTTTTTTTAAACATATGATGGAAATGACATTTGTGGAGCAGTTAGAGTTCCATGGATCAAATCTTACTGCAACAAAAAGCATTGTACCCCATGCCTCATAAATAACAAAGGTATCTTTTGGCTCTATTTATTGGCTCACTCATTTGAATATAGTAAGATGAAATTGTTTAGATGCAATCTTGGAGCTTATTTTTATATGAAATGACAGCATTTTTAGTCAGTGTGTAGTAGAGGTAGCATTTCCTATGGAAATGAAAATACTGCAAAGTTAATAATGTTCTGTATTGGGCCTTAAGTATTTTCTTTCAAATTATGTTAATTATAATGATATTAATTAGGATTTAACCTGCTCTAAGCTCACTAAATGTCATTTGAAAAACTAATTACGGTATATTGACTATCTGAAATTTAGGCCCCAGTATTATATTATTGGTAATTTTTGGATGGCCAAATTTTTGTCAGTGGTGATCAATACTGAAATAAAGAGTCATCATTTGGTTGTTTTGTTTTGTTTTGTTTTGTTTTTTTACTAAGAGTAGAATCACGCACGGGGTGCCTGGGTGACACAGTTGGTTAATCATCTGACTCTTGCTTTTAACTCAGGTCATGATCTCAAGGTTGTGAGATCAAGCCCTGCGTGGGGCTCCACTCTCAGTGCAGAGTCTGCTTGAGACTCTCTCTACCTCTGCCTTTGCCCCTTCCCCCCCATGTGTGTATGCACGTGCGTGTGTGGACTCTCTCTCTCTCCAATACATTTTTAAAAATGAGATAATCACAATATTAAGTGTTTAGCCTTTTAGATTATTCATAAATCGTACTTTTGGAAGTCATCTGAAATGTGGCATACTAAAGCATTTATTAGTAGTTAAGCTGTAGTCACCCTCATCAAGATGTTAAACATGGTTGTACATTTTACTAAAATAGTTTATACTTCAAATAAAATACTTATCCAATTATGTGTGTCAGTTCTGTACCTAAAATGGAATGTTTTGAGATTCTTTTACTGCTTTACCTGCTGAAATGTAATTATCCAAATCAGTTCTTTATATGAAAAATGTTCATGGGTGCCTGGGTAGCTCAGTCGGTTAAGCATCTGTTCCGCTCAGGTCCTGATCCCAGGGTCCTTGCATCAAGTCCTTCATGAGCTTTTTGCTGAGTGGGGAGCCTGCTTCTCCCTCTCCCTCTGCCTGCCGCTCTGCCTACTTGTGCGCTCGCTCTCTCTCTCTGTCAAATAAATAAAATCTTAAAAAAAAAGGAAAAATGTCTAAATGAAGAATAATATTGTTTCAAATTAAGATCCATCTGATCTTGGCAAAGTTATTTGTTTTTTATGTCTATTATTCATAAATTTGTTTTTAAAACAATTTTGTCAGGCTATGTTAACACATCATACTTTAGGTAGTAACGTGTTCTTTGGAGCTCTCTTTTAACCTCAGAAACCTAAAACTCACTGGTAAGTGAAAATTCTTAGTGACCGGTCAGCTTTTAGTATTCTGAGGAATGAAGTATGTGTAGTGAGGAGAAAAACTTAAAAGAGATTTTAGAACATTTCTATCGGAAATCTAGATAGCTCATCTATTTGATTTTCCTGATTACTTTTTTATTCTCATCTTTAGGTTACTTAGCTATTCTCTTAGAACTGATAACTTGTTTTAAAATCTTTGTCATCAGAATATTATTAAAATATTTACCAACTTTTGGAAAGATGTCAGAGTGGTAAATTAGACAGAATTTTTTTTTTGTTAAACAATAAAATATATAATGGATATTAAAGATTGTAAGTTAGTCTTTGAAGAATTTTAATCAGAGTGTGTGAAATAATCAGGTATGCATTTTGGAAAGCTTACATTGGTCATAGTTTGTGACGTGTCAAGGGGTCAAAAGAGGATACAGGCATATCACTTAGGAAGCTGTGGCAGTGATCAGGTAAGAGGCGGTGGTTTTGATTAGGATGTCATTGGGAATGGGAAGAAGTGGATGAATTCAAGAAATGGTTAGAAGATAGAGTTGACAGGACTTATTGATTGGATTGATTTGTAGAGGAGGATAAGAGAAATCAAGAATGACTAATAAAATTTCTGGCTTGAGGAACTCTGGGTGATATCATTTACTGAGATGTGGAATACTGCGGAAGGATGGACATCTTGAATTTGAGGGGTCATGTTTATGGAAGTATAACTTAGACATAGAATGTTCTTTGAATTTTGACAAATTTATATGGTCATGTAAGTACCATCGCAATTACTATCACGCCAAAAGTTTCCTATTACTCTTTTGTAGTCTTTCTTGAGCTTCTGACAACCAGTAATCTGATGTATGTCCATGTATTTTTGCCTTTCCCAGAATGTAATGTAAATCGAATCATATGATATTTAGTCAAATGAGTCTCTCCTTTCACTTAGCTAATGCTTTTGAGAATCGTCTATTGTCCGTGTATCAGTATTTATTCCATTTTGTTGCTGAATATTATACCACAGCGTGGATGCACCATGTTTTGTTTTTCCATTCATCAGTTGATGGACGTTTGGGTTGTTTCCAGTTTTGTATCTTTATTTCTAACGTATAAATACTCAGGAAGGGTATTGCTGGGTTAAATGAAAGGTGTGTATTTAAGAGAAACTGCCTAAGTTGTTATTTCATTTTGAATTTCCACTTGCACAAATGAGTGTTTGTTGCTCCACATCCTCATCGGCACTTGATTCGTCAGGTTTTTGACCCATTCCAATAGGTCATAAGTGGTATCTTATTGAGGTTTTAATATGCATTTTTCTAATGACTGATGATGTTGAACATCTTTTATGTACTCATTTGCTGTCAATATTTCTGAACTCTTTGGGTCTTTTGGCTAGTTTTTAATTGGATTGTGTGTTTTCTTATTACTGAGCTTTGAGGGTTCTTTACAGAGAGTTCTTTGAGAGTTCTGGGTACTAATCTTATGTGTGTGTGTTGTGTATCTGTCATATATCAGATCTATATCTCACAAATATTTTCTCCCAGTCTGCAGCTTTTCATTTTCTCTTCATTCATTTTTTTTCTCTTGAGGTATAATTGCCATATAACGTATTAGTTTCAGGTTTGCAACATAATAATTTCAGTATTTGTATGTATTGCTAAATGATTACCACAGTATGTATAGTTAACATCTGTTACATAGTTAGAAAATTTTTTTTCTTTTGATGAGAACTTATAGGATTTACTCTCCTAGCAACTTTCAAATATATATTATATGGTATTATTAACTGTGGTCATCATGCTGTACATCACATCCCCAGGACTTATGTATTTTATAACTGGAAGATTATACCTTTTGACCCCCTTCACCTATTTGCTCACCCTTTACTCCCCACTTCTACCAGCCACCAGTTTATGTATGAGTTTGTGTTATTTTGTTCCATACAGATTTTAGCATTGTTTTTCCTATTTCTGTGGGGAAAAAAATGCTATTGGAATTTTGATAGGGATTGCATTGATTCAGTAATTTGCGTTAGGTAGTATGGACATTTTAATACGGAATAGCTTTAGCATGGAATATCTTTTCCTTTGTGTTTTCTTCAATTTTTTGTCAATCAGTGTCTTACAGTTTTAAGTGTATGGGTCTTCCACCTCTGTGGCTCCTAGGTATTCTTTTTGATGCAATTGTAACTGGGATTGTTATCTTAATTTCTATTTCTGGTAGGTAGTTATTAGTGTTTAGAAGTACAACAGATTTTTGTGTACTGATTTTGTGTCCTACAACACTACTGAATTAGTTTATTCTAACAGTTTTTTGGTGGAGCCTTTAGCATTTTCTATATATAATATTGTTATCTGCAAATAGTGACAGTTTTACTTCTTTTCTAATTTGGATGCTTTTTACTTATTTTTCTTGTCTAATTGCTGTGGTTAGGATTTTCCATAGTATGTTGAATAAAAGTAGTGAAAGTAGATATACTTGTCTTAAGGCTTTTAGCTTTTCACTCTTGATTACAATGTTAGCCATGGGCTTCTAATATATGGCTTTTGTTATGTTGAAGTACATTCCCTAAACCCACTTTGTTACAAGTTTTTATCATAAATGGATGTTAAATTTTGTTAAATGCTTTTTCTGCATCTATTTAGATGATCATATGGTTTTAATACTTGATTTTGTTAATGTGGCATATCACATTGATTGAGTTGAGGATGTTGAATAAATTCCACTTGATCTTGGTGTATGATCCTTTTCATGTATTGTTGAATTTGGTTTGCTAGTATTTTGTTGAGGATTTTTGCATCTATGTTCACCAGGGATATCAGCCTATAATTTTCTGTTCTTGGCGTCCTTGTCTCATTTTGGTATCAGGGTAATACTGGCCATGTAAAATGAGTTTGGAAGGGTTCCATCCTCTTCTGTTTTTTGAAAGAGTTTGAGAACAATTGGTATTAATTATTTGAATTTTTGGTAGAATTTACCAGTGAAGCTATTTGGTCCTGGACATTTGTTTGCTGGGAGGTTTTTGATTACTGATGCAACCTCCTTACTAGTGATCAGTCTGGTTAGATTTTCTATTTCTTCATAATTCAGTTTTGGTAAGTCGTATGTTTCTAGGAATTTACCCATTTTTTAATACATTGTCAAATTTGTTTGCATATTATTCGTTCATAGTCATTTCCTAGCGATCCTTTATTTTTTCTGTAGTATCAGTTGTAATGTTTTCTCTTATTTCTGATTTTGATTCTCATTTTCTTCTTGGTGAGTCTAGCTAAAGGTTTGTCAGTTCCGTTTATTTTTTCCAAGAACCAGCTCTTAGTTTCATTGATCTTTTCTATTATCTTCTTACTCTTTATTTCACTTATTTCCACTGATCTTTGCTATTTCCTTCCTTCCATTAACTTTGGGCTTCCTTTGCTCTTTTTTTCCTAGTTGCTTGAGGTGTGAAGCTAGTATTTATTTGAGATTTTTGTTGTCTCTTGTAGCATGTATTGCTACAGGCGTCCGTCTTAGAATTGCTTTTGCTGTATCCCACAAGTTTTGGTATGTTGTATTTTTCATTTTCCATCCCTTTCAGTCTTTTTTTATTTCTCTTTTGATTTCTTTGACTCTTTGGTTGTTCAGTAGCATGTTGTTTAATCTCCATTTATTTGTGAACTTTCCAGTTTTCTTCTTGTTATTGATTTCTAGTTTTATGCCATTGTGGTTAGAGATAATGCTTGATAGGATTTCAGTCTTCTTAAATTTATTAAGATTTATTTTTTGGCCTAATATATGACCTATCCTGGAGAATGTTCCATGTGCACTTGAGAAGAATGTATTCTGTTGCTTTTGGATGGAATGTTCTATATATATCTATTCAGTCCATCTGTTCTAAGATGTTTAAGGTTGATGTTTCCTTCTTGATTTTGTCTAATATAAGTTAACTATCCCAGCTTTCTTTTTGTTTCCATTTGCAAGGAGTATCTTCCATCCCTTCACCTTCAGTTTGTATGTATCCTTAAATCTGAAGTGAGTCTTTTGTAGGTGGCATATAGATGGGTCTTGTTTTTAAATCCATTTTGTCACTCTTTGTCTTTTGGTTGGAGAGTTGTGTCCATTTACATTTGAAGTAATTGATAGGTATGCACCTACTGCCATTTTTTTTGTCAATTGTATTCTGGCTGTTTTGGAGCCCCTCTTTGTTCCTTTCTTTCCTTGCTCTCTCCCTTTGTGGTTTGATGACTTTATTTATTGGTGTGCTTAAATTCCTTTTTCTTTGTCTTTGTGTATCTTTATCTTTTGTGTCTCTTTTGTTTTGCTTTGTGGTTACCGTGAGGCTTACATATAACAACTTATATTTGTAACTGTTTAAATTGATAACAATTTAAGATTGAAAGCATTCTAAAAGCTCTACATTTTTACTCTCCCCCGCATTTTATGTTTTACATCCTTTTGTGTATTGCTTAACTAATTATTACGGTTGTAGTTATTTTTACTGCTTTTGTTTTTTAACCTTTATAACTAGCTTTATAAGCAGTAATCCACTACCATTACTATATATTTATCATTTTCTTGCCAGCATTATTCCAAGACCAGAAGTTGTTAATTTTGATGAAGGCTAATTTTTTATCAGTTTTTTTCTTTAATGATTCAGGCTTTCTGTGTCATAACTAGGAAATATTTGCTTAATCTTTTGCTTAGTTTTTAAGGTAATCTACATAAATTATCCCCCAATTCTCCACCAGAGCTGCTCATTCCTTGCAGTGTCCAAACAGGTTATGCAGTGAGGGTGGGGTGGGTGAGGAAGGAATGGGTCAGGCAAAATATGGCTCAGGGGCCAAATCCTTCCCTCTCCCTGTTTTTCATAAGTAAAGCTTTATTGGAACACAACCATGCTCATTCATTTGCTTATTGCCTGGCAGAATTGAATTAGTTGTAACAGATCCTGGATGGCTCTCAAAGCCTAAAGTATTTATTATCTACTCCTTTACAAGAAAAGTTCATTGACAATCTGTTAGTTTCTCCTTCCCCTTTTCTTGGGGATAATTCCCTGGAGCCCTTTATTCTTATGTGTCTCTCTGGACAGGTTGTTTTTAAACTCTGTATAGTTGCTATTCTGAAAAACTCCTGTTCCTCCTTTGTTAGATCCCTCTATTTCTGGGATCCCTAGTCATTCTTGGTTTGTTTCATCTCCTCCTGATAGATTATATCTTCTATTTTCCTGTGAAATAAGGGTGCATGGAAAGTAAATTGATATCACTCTTGATAGAGAATTCTAGGTGGTTAGTCATTTTTCCTGAGAATTTTGAAGGCATTGCTTTATATTACCTTCGAGCTTCCAGTGTTGCTCTTGATAAATCTAGACTTTCCAGCTTAGGGTTTGCTGTAACGTGTTCTTCTTTTCTGAAAACTTTTGGAATCTTTTCTTTATCCTCAGTGTTTTAATATGGCAAAAGAGATGCCTGTTATTTATTTTTAAAATCAAATATTCTGGGTATTGTGTAGACCCTTTTTAATTGGAAAACTCATGTTCTTCAGTTCTAGGATATTTTTTTCTTTGATAATTACCTCTCATTCTGATTTTCTTAGGATACATATTGATAGCATGTCAGACCTCTTAGATTACTATCTCTTTTCTTTTTTAGGGTTTTTTATTTCTTTTGTGTGCTCCCCTCACCGCATGTTTATGAAACTATTGATGAGGAGAAGGATTTTTACCCCTTTCCTTTGGAAAATTACAAATACATACAAAAAAATGAGTAGTGTAATAAACCCACATGTACTTGTCACTCATTCTAAATATTAGTTCATAAGAAAGCTGTTAATTTTTTTTACTTTTAAATATTTTTCTGCTTAAAGATTTTATTTATTGTTAGGGTGCGCGAATGCAAGCAGGACCGGGAAGCAGGTCCCCGCTGAGCAAGGAGCTTGATGCGGGACTTGATCCTAGGACTCTAGGATCATGACCTGAGCCAAAGGCAGACACTTAACCAACTGAGCCACGCAGGGGTCCTGCAAGCTGTTAATTTTGAAGCATATCTCAAATAGCATTTCATTACCTTCATAAATATTTTGGAATATGACCCTAATAGATAAGGACTCTCATTTTTTAAAAAAAAACTTCTTATTTTATAATTATTATGAAAAGTAAAAAATTATTTAAGGTCATCAAATATGCCATCATTGTCCAAGTTTCCAGGGGTATCATAATTTAATGCAGAAGACCTTGAATCTACATCCAAACAAGGTCGTTCATACTGTAATTGATTAATGTGCTTTTTAGTCTGTCTTATTTCACTTCCCCCTCTATATCTCTCTCTCCCTTTTTCTCTTCTCTCTTACATGTGTACATAGTTTATTGAAGAAATCTGATTATCCACTAGTTTCTTACAGTCTGGATTTTGCTGACTTGTAGGTTAAAGGTTAGTAATGCTTGAATATATAATATATGTAGCATAGACCGCATTCAGACAACCTCTTTTTTTGAGCAACTTCATTCACTTAGTATGTTTTTGAGGTCCATCCATTTTGTAACATCTTTCAGTACTTCATTCTCTTACATTGTGGAATAATCATTGTATGGATATACTGCATTTTATTTATCCATTTTTCTGTTGATAGACATTTGAGTTAATTTCTGCTTTTTGGCCTTTACGAATAATGTTGCTGTGAACATTTGTGTACAAGTTCTTGTGTGGCCATGTTTTCTCTTGGGTATATTTGTAGGAGTGGAATTTCTGGGTCATATGATAACCCTGTTTATGTAAACCACTTTTGTAATTATTTAATTTACTGTTGATAATCATACATATTTAGAAATGGTTCTCTGAGAAAATCTAGCCTATAAATTATTTTCAAATGTAATGAAAATTTTATAGATATTATAATTAAATAATTTGACATAATTTATTTGGAAATGTAATGTAATGAAATGGAAATGAATTTATTTGGAAATGAAATGTAATGACACATGAATTTGTTTGCAATTGTTTTCTTTTTTTAGAGCATGTGATTTATTTTTAGGGTTCATAACACTCACAGGCCTTGGGCATAGTACCTGTGTACTGCCTAAGTGTTAAAAACCCTAATATTGGGGCACCTGGGTGGCTCCGTTGGTTAAGCGTCTGCCTTTGGCTCAGGTCATGATCCCGGGATCCTGGGATCAAGTCCCGCATCAGGCTCCTTGCTCAGCGGGGAGCCCGCTTCTCCCTGTGCCTGCCCCTCGCCCTGCTTGTGTTCTCTGTCTCTGTCCAAAATCTTAAAAACAAAACAAAACAAAAACAAAACCCTAACATTGCTTGGGTGGAACTCAGAAAAAAGCTAAGGTGGTAATGTGAGAACTTTGTGAATACTCAATGGGACATAATCTAAGTGGGGATGGAAATGGTCTTGGCAGCATGTCAGTCATAGGACCATGATGTAGTCTTTAGTAAAGCACAGGGATAAAGAAGACTCACTTATTTTTACGAGTTAGCAGACAGCTTGGGAGATGTAGAAGAATAGTGCAGTGATCATGCTCCTGTTTCTTTATTTGCTCTGTATCATTTTAATATAAATTCGCCATAAATAAATTACCATGTAAACAATTAAGATGAAGGAACTTAGATTTTTAGTTAAATGAGTTTTCTGTTGTGAAGCAGAGAATTTAGGAGACAATTTCAGCACACTTTCAGCTATTGGTTTATTAATTTCTAGTATGTCTCAGTAACCTAGTGTTTTTCTCACCTTGACTTTAATATTTTCCATCCATCTAAAAATGGAGTATCAATGCATATGTACCCACTCTACCATAACCCTGTTGGTCTCAGCAAAGAAGTCAGTGTCACTCTAATTCTGTCAAAACTTGAATAAAGGTAAAAGGCAATCTATAGTAGCCTTTAAAATAATTTACAAGCAGTGGGCATAATACCATTTTTATAAGGGGAAAAAATTATTGTGAAGGGAACATTGACAACTTTTTGGTATACAGTAACAAAATAGGCCTTATCTTCAAGAAACACTCAGATAATTACAGTTCAGGTTGGTTAGTGCTCTAACGGTGGTAGGTACAGTATTTTCTCATGTGCTACATAAAATAGAGCACCTAACCTGGTTTAACTGGGTCCAGGAAAGTTTTTTAAAGACAGATATACTAGACCAAGGCTGTAATATCAGTAAGAGTTAGGTGAATGGGTAGAAAGAGGGAGGAAGAAAAAGAGAAGAATTTTAGGTAAAGAAAACAAAAAGAGTAAAGGCTGGGTGTATGAATCAGCCTGTTGAGTTTGATGACCTCTCAGCAGAGAGAAGTTACTGGATTGTGACGTCAAGGAAGGGGTCCCATGAGAAGAGGAAGCTGGAGAGATGCTTATGCTAATAAGGTCAAATCATAGAAGCTTAGTATGCCAGATTGTAAGTGAGCTTAAAGTTGGTGCTATCTGTAGTGGAAAATACCAAACAGCTTTAAGTACAAGAAAAACTCGGTCAGTTTTTTGGTTTAGGTAGGTTATTTTTGTCTTTGATTGCCAGTTCTGAGAGTCTAACCTTGAAGGTCATGAATTTTGTTTATTGACCACTGTATCCTCAGAGGCTAGGATGGTGCCTGGCAAGTATTTAAGATTCACCAGAGATGTTAGTAAAGCAGTATAGTTGCATATAGCAATTAAGAGCATGGGATGCAGCGCAGGTCTGAATCCTTCTGAGACCGCAATTAAATAGTGCTGTGACCTTAAGCAGGTTCCTTACTCACCCAATGACTCAGTTTTCTTATCTGGAAAATGGAGAGAATAATTGGACCTACCTAATCAGATAGTTCTGAGAATTAAATGAGTTTATATAAAGCACTTAGAATAGTGCTTGGTTCATAATAAGTACTATATAAATACTATAGGAATGGATGAATTTAAGAAATACTGAGGAACGCAGTTGGATAGGATGTGGTAAATAAGGATAAGAAGGAGTTAAAGTTAATTCCCTTTGTAGGGCTAAAGCTTTAGGTCCTCCCTCCCTTCCTGTTTCTCCCCTACCCCTATTCAACAGCATACATACACGACACACACACATATACACTCACTCTTCCTCTCACAGATTACTGCTCATCCATTCTAGTTAGTACTGGAAGTTTAAAGCCTGGTGGTTAGTCTCTGGTATGTTGAGGACAGACTGTTGATTCAGTGTGGCACACCCTCTTGGATTTTGTTTGGTTTCTATCTGATTCCTTTTGTTTCTTAAAGTCTCCTTGGACTCCTTGAGTTCTTTTCTTCTCAGGAGAGAAAAAAGAAGAAGGGCTTAGAGCCACCTCCAGTTGGTGGGCTGGGGGTATGTGGCCACTTTCCTCCCTTTGTCTCCTTTTTTTCTTTATGCTTCTTCCCCTTCTCCCCATTGTTTTCCTACCCCCAATTTTCCTACACACTAGAAGAGAAGAGCAAGGATTTCCTCCTTATTTGGCCTTGCCTACAGTCTAGGTTGGTGTTCACAGTTCCACTATTTCTGGAAAACTTTGGGGAGGATGTTAAAACACGTGTCAGAAAAGTATTCCCTTCTGCAATGAAATTTAACTTTAAAAGAGTTCTCTTTTAATCTGTTTTTCTGATGTGATATTGAGAAGCATTTGGAATCTAGCACTTGAGCCAAGTTTCTCTACCCTTAGGAACCTTTTTTTCAGACACTGGCTAACTTTGAGAATATAGCTTGTCTGCTAGGCAAAAGAAATCTTTTAGCGCACTTCTAGGCTAGTCAAGGTCGCCAGAACCAGATGTTCATGCTAGAGGCATGCTTTCATTAGGGGAGTGGGACTGGATACTCTGAGAATCTAAGATGGAGCCTCATCTCTCTGCTGCAACCCTGATAGTCTTTGAAATCTACAAATTTTTTTTATGTTTTTAGATTCATGTGGATTTTGCATTCTACTCTACAGTTCATTGTTTTGATAGAAATGTAAATTTCCTCTCTAATCTTTTACCTAAACTAATGCTCTGGGAAGATAAACCCTTTTACTTCCTTGTGTCTTCTTATATTCCCCCACATACTACCTGATTCTCCAGTTTAAAGAGTACATACAAGGATTTGGAGCCAAAACCTTTTTATTGAGTGTCTTTGCATATTTCTCATGATGGGAGTTGGCTTTTTGGCTAATGGGGCTCCAGCTTTTTCCCCTCAACACATTGAGTCTTCTAAATCCTTGAAACGACGACTCTTGATCATAAATAACTTGTAATAAAAGCTTTCCATTTGCTAGAGTTTGTAATGAATGTAAATATTCTATGTAATTCCTTGCCTGGATAGTCATGAAAAGATAGTGGCCAGTGTTTATTGTGTTTTTACTATATGCCAGGTTCTGTTCTCACCCCTTCTGTCTGTTATGCTGTTGAATTATGTGATGCTTTAAAAACAAGTAACTTGTTTGTAGAATTCATGCTAACATTACTATTGTTTTTAATTAACAGATTTCAACACTAAACTTGCACAATGTCTTTGAAACCAAGAGTAGTAGATTTTGATGAAACATGGAACAAACTTTTAACGACAATCAAAGCTGTTGTTATGTTGGAATACGTTGAAAGAGCAACATGGAACGATCGCTTCTCGTATCCTTTTAGTGGCATTGATAAATGTTCTTGTATTGATAGTGATATTGTATCAGTACCTGTATCAGTGAACATTGGTAAATGTCCTAAAATTGATAAACTTGTTGAAAAGTGAGAATAGGTTTTTGCTTATATAAGTGGAAGAAATGCTAGTGTGACTGCTTTCGCATATATTGTTTACGTTTCCAAGTTCACCTGTATGTGTCAGTCAACAATCTGAACCTTTCATTTAACAATACTTATTGAACACTCATGTATATGTCGGGTACTACTCGAGGCTTTGGGAATACAATTGTACACAAAACCACTTTCCCTTCATTCTACCAAGGGAAACACATTTTTAAAAAATCTGGTGCCAGTGCTTCTACTAGCAGGTAGTGATAGACTCTGTAGGGACAAATAAAGCAGGGTAAGGGCATGGAGAATGGTTGGAGTACGTATGTATGCGGCTCCCTTAGGTGGGATGGTTGTGGAAGGCCTCTCTGAGGAAGATGGTGATTTGAACAGAGACTGGACCAAAGTAAGGGAGCAAGTCATACAGATACCTGGGGGAAGAATGTTTCAGGTAGAGAGTGAATGGCAAGTTTAATGACTTGACAGCTAGAAATATATTTTTTTAATTGGGTTGTCTGTATTTGTGAATTAGCAATTTTATATGAGAATACGAATTTGTGCTTTCTCTGCAACAGTCTGAATTCCAGTGTACTGCATTCCTACATGACAGCAACCCCCCCTTTTTTTAAATATATACATACTGTATATATTACTTACATATAAAAAACACTGTGTCACCCTGGCATTCAGGATATAGACTCTGGCACCAAGAAAAAACCCCCAAACATTGAAATACTCAAGCTTTTTAGTATTTGGGAGATTAAAGGGGACTCTGGGAACCCTTGGCCACAGGTTCCTGGGGCAAAGCCATGGATGGCAGTCTCACCAGCTCTGCCAGTGTCTACCAGGGACCAAGGCTGGGTGGGCATGGGGACAACATAGGTACATTGGAACATGTTTACTGGCAGACTTCTGAACTGCCTCAGTCTCTTACCACAGGAAACATCACACATGTCCTGTCTCAGGGTAAAGAAAGGGGGTAGGTTGAGGTCTGGGTGTCTCTGGGTCCAAATGGCAAGGGCCTTGCTGGAGGCCTGGAGGATTGGATGGATACTGTAGGAACCAGGATTCTTTCTCCAGAAAGGGAAATTAGGATGTGAAGGCATTAACCAAAATATGTGCGGAGATTCGGTTTTTTCCAAGTCTGTGCTGCCCTTTGGCAGTCTTCTGTGTCTAAGGGATGGCTACCCTCATTATTTGGGCGTATGCTCTTTAGAAAAGCTTGGGTTTTAGAACAGTGACTCAACTTGTTTAATGCCTGATTCAGTTTTTATATTAAGCTGAATGTTGATGCAAAAACGGTGAGGTTCTTTTAGACCAACAGCAAACCATCTCATTCATTACATTTGCAGTCATTACTAAGAATGTTAGGCTTTTTATGTTCTAGGCACTAAAAATAAATAAAATAATGGTAATGTTTCTGGAAGCCTTCATAGTTTGCAAGGGTGTTTTATATTTTTTATATTATTTGGTGCCTCAGACAAGCCTATCAGATTGGTGGGGCAGATATAATTGTCTTTATTTAACAAAGGAGGAAATTGATACTCACATCATGCAGGTAGTAATTGAAGGAGCACAGACTTGAATATGAGATTTCTAACATCTAATTCCCTATACTTGGCGGTATATCCAGAGGATAATTGATATGGATCTGCCTTTGAAGAGCACTTATTAAATTATTCTGATTTTTTAATGGAACATCATGGATTGTTTTTGCATAGGAATCTTTTTCTTTTTTGCATAGGAATTAATAAAATGGAAAATGTTAAAGCTGCTTGTGTGCTAATGAGGTTTCACTAGACAAGTACGTAGGTAGTTTTAAGGCTGTTTCAACTAAAATAAACAGAGAAAGAAGGAGTTGGTCATGGAAATATCTGACTTCCCTGGGAAGTGTCGCTTCGGTCACTGTTATTTCTAAGATGTTTATTGTTTGATTCATCTAAGATGGTCCAGTTAACCGTTCATGAATTTTCTTCTCCTCCCTTTAAAATAAAGAATATCTGCAAAAACAATAAAATTAAGAATGGAATTTCTTTAAATTTTATTTCGGAAAATAAAGGACTGTGTTACTAATTGTTCTGAAGTAAAATCCTTTTCCCTGTTAATTTGCCCAAGAATATAAGGTTGACTTCTGACTCTTAGATATCTTAGGTAGAAGTTTAAAAGGCTATAAAACTTTAATCTTTTGAAAATGAAAAGAAGCCTCCCCCAAATTGTGTATCACCGTATGTGATAGTAATTGATCTTTTATAAAGCATTTTTGGGGTGTGTGAAGTGTAATGTGGTTGACCCTTGAACACAGGTTTGAAGTGTGTGTATCCACTTATGTGCATTTTTTAAAAAAAGATTTATTTATTTTAGAGGCTTTAGAGAGAGAGAACTAGGGAGGGAAGGGGCAGAGGCAGAGGGAGAGTAGAGAGAGAATCTCAACCAGACTCCCTTCTGAGCGTCGTACCTGATGGGCTCAGTCTCAGGACCCATGAGATCATGACCTGAGCGGAAGTGAAGAGCCACCTGTCTGACCAGCTGATCCATCCAGGCGCCCCTCCTCCCCCTTTTTAAAAAATAAATACAGTATTGAAAATGTATTTTCTCTTCCTGACAATTTTAATAAGATTGTCTTTTTTCTACCTTACTTTATTGTAAGAATACAGTATCAAATACATATAATATACAAAATATGTGTTAATCAACTATGTTTCAGATAAGGTCAAGTCAACAGTAGGCTATTAGTAGTTCAGTTTTGGGAGAGTCAAAAGTTATATGTGGATTTCCTTCTGTTGGGCGTTTGGCACCCCTCCTTCGTTGTTCAAGGGTTAACTGGTACATGTGTGGAAAAGTTCAGAGGATGTAAATGTGGGGTTGAGCAGATAATTACAATGCAAACACCTGCGTAATCACTGCACAGGTGCCAGGAACATGTCCGTCTCAGTTCACAAGCCCGCTGCTTATCTTGGAGGGAATTACTGTTGTGACTTTTGCACCTATTGTTTCCTTGTTTTGTTTTGTTTTTTAATAGTTTAACTGCTTATGTATACAGCCCTAACAATTATTGGTTCTTTCTATGTTTGGAACTTTATATAAATTGAATCATGCTGTGTATATATTTCTGGGTCATAATTTTTTCTTTCAACATGTATATGTATGTGATTAATTTGTTACCAGTGACGTTGTAAAAGTTGTATTACTAGCCCCATTTTATAGCTGAGGATGTCAAGGTTTAGTGATGGGATAAGATGACTTACTCGTATTGTGGGATAGAGTGCTGAAGTAAAATGCTCGTCTCCTTATACTCTTGAAGTGGGCATTAAGGAAGCTTGGTCTGTCAGTTGAAGTGTTTAACTTGTGGAAGTACGGAATTTATGGAACCCTGTCCACAACATTTTTACTAAATATAAACTCCATAAGGTCAGGGATTCTTATCCATTTTGTTCACTGCTATATTCCCAGCATCTGGCACACATAGGTATTCAGCAAATATTTGGTGAGTGAATAACTACTATCAGCTAAATGTCATTAAGCATACTGTACAGATGAAATAAATAACATTAATATTTAGCTACTTCTCTTATTGTGTTGATAAGCAGGTTTCTTAACACTCATCCTTCATAAATGTACTGCATCCAGGTATAATGCAAGGCATTCTGGTTGATAGGTAATGTCAATAAAATACATCAGTTTTTAAATACATAACAAATTACCACAAATTTAGTGGCTTTGAGAAACATCCTTTTATTATCTCACAGTTCTGTGGATCAGAGGTCCATGGTGTGACTGGGTTCTCTGCTCAGGGTCTCACAAAGCTGAAATGAAGGAGTTGGCTGGCTAACTCTCATCTAGAGCTCAGGGCCCTCTTCAGAGCCCATTGCTATTAATTGGGAGAATTCAGTTCATTGTAGTTACATGTCTGAGGTCTCCATTTTCTTGTTGTCTCTTGGCTGTGAACTGCTCTCAGTGACTTGTTACATCTCAGTTTTTGCATTTGACGCCCTTCCATCTTCGATGCCAGCAGTGGCATGGCAGATCTCCCTTTGTTCTCTCAGACTTCCCCTTCTGCAGTTAGCCACAGAGGGCTAGAAGCAGATGGGGATCTGCTTTTAAGAGGCTCATTTGTTTGGATTAGGTCCACCTGCAGAGTCCAGGATACTCTCCCTATTGGGGTCAGCTGATTAGTAATCATAATTCTGAATTTTTGCTCTGAGTCCCTTTTGCCATGTAAAGTAGCAGTTCCAGGTATTAGGGTGGAATATCTTAGGAGGGCATTTTTAGAATTCTGCCTAACACAAGTAGTAATACTTCCTAACAAATGCGTTAGGACAGCTTAGGGGGTTTGGGATTTACCCTTTGCTAAGAATTTCTATCAAGTGCTTTTCTATAGTAAGGCTAGGTGTAGATCCAGATTTACTATTATTTTTTTCTGGGTTGGAGTTCTTTGGCTGTTTTGGTTTACTTTTATTCATGGTTTTCTGCCTTTTGGTAGCTGCCTTTTAGGACAATTCCCAAACCCTGCTAGAATCTCTCCTACTTAAGGGCAAGTTAGATTCTAAATGGTTTTATGTAAGTCTAAAGTGATTAAGTGAAGAGAAATCTAAAATGCCTTCATGATGTATTTCTCCCAGATAGGAAAACCAGGTTTTAAACCCAGGTGTACCATTGTCCTCATTTCTCATATGTATTTTGTCAGGCATCTTTTCAAACATAGACCAGTTTGACTACATTTGAAAATATTGAAGTAGGTCATCTCCGTCTCTGACGATCCTCATAAATTTTAGGAGAACTTCTTATTAACCTTTTTCTTAGATTGTACAGATTGGGAAAGGTTTTATCTATAGTTTTCTCTGCTTGAAGCATCAGTAACATTTTAACTCTATTCCAAATTAAATCAGATTAATATTTGATTATTGTGATTCTGTATTATACACTATAAGGTTTTTCCATTTAACCAGTAATTTTATATCCTTGCTTGCTAGTTGATGATTTCATAGATATTGCATCTTTTACATGTTGCATGTTTATTCTTTTTCTTCAGAAATGTCAATAAAGATCTTTGCTTTTTATTGTCAATACTTTAATGGGTCATTGTACCATTTTCAGTTTTAAGATAAGCTTTCCTTTTTTTTTTTAAACTTACCAGCACTGTTAAAAATTTGTTTCCTGTTATATGTAATACACATAACTTAAAAGCATATCCATATAAATCTCTTACAAGCTATACCTTCATAATGAGAACCCATAAACATACAATGTGTGCTGCTTCTCCCATGGCTTCTTTTCTGTCCTTGCTTTCCCCCCCCTTTTTTCCTGTTTGTTTGTCTTAAATATTTTATTTTTAAGTAGTTTCTACACCCAACGTGGGGCTTGAACTCACAACCCTGAGATCAAGAGTCTCATGTTCCACTGACTGAGCCAGCCAGGTGCCCGTCTTTTTCTCATTTCTAATGAGAGTCATCTGTAAGTGGCCCTCAGCAGGACCAGGGCACACAGGATGAGGGTCTAGGGTGGCGGAGGGGGAGGTGAGAGCCCAGACAGAAAAAGACTAGCAGCAAGAGTTGAGGGGGAGCAGAGACAGAAGAAAGGAAGGTGGATTTTGCAGCCCAGTGTCAAGACCCCCGAAATAATAATAATACAGTGTTACTCCTCCTTTCCAAGTGGGGAATTTTCTTTCTTAGAAAATGGTTGATGGTGTGTTTCCTGCTGCTGTGGATAATCTTTACATCCCCATTGTAGAACTCATTGTTTTGGACCCAGTACACAATAGAATTAATAGTGTTGAAATCAAAATTAAACCCAAGCCTAGGTAGCACCTTTAATAGAGAAGACCAAAATAAATGATTTTGCTGCTGTCCAGCTCTGTCTTTTGGTTGTTAACAGAGTTCAGAACTTGTGCCCTGGAATAGTTTTGTTTTTTGACTGAGAATTTTTATACCTGGAAAGATCATAATAGAGGAATTTTTATATCCTGACTCCCTAAAGAGTAACTTAAGGAAAAAGATGACTTTGAAGAAGAGAGTGTTTACGTCTAAAACTGGCCATCTCCAGTTATTTCCCATATTTTGTTTTTTAAAGTGCCTTGCCTAAAAGCAAATCATAATTGAATCGTAGAGGGTTGGGTGCTTTTCCTAAGGCCTAAATATTTCCAGGGTGGTTAGATATTTGAATAGGTTAGAGGAAAAGAGCATATTTAGGAATATCTTTTAGACGGTTAAGTGACATTACACAGTGGTTAACTGAGACCCCAAACATGGTGATTTAAAAAATTAAAAGATTTATTAAGGTAGACTCTATTAAAAAGAAACCTACAAGTACATCCTCACTGAGGATTCAAACAGTACATAAATCCTGTATATGGATTGAAATGGGAAAGTCTGTATTCCCTGCCCCACACAGATCCTTTTTCCCTAAGTGGAAAGAAGGCAAGTCCTGTAGTATGACTCCTTTTAGCCAATTTTGTTTACATGTATATGCAGCGGATATATCGAGATCCTAATTTTGGTGATACAAAACATTTGGGCACATAATTAGCATATCATGCTGAAATTACGGTATTCAATCATGTTAATTTTTCAGTATCAAGTTGTGTATTCTAGAAATAAGTGTATTATGGCTTCAGGGAAAAAAAAGGTAGAGCAAATATGATAGATGAAAATTCTTGAAGTAGGTATTCAGAACTTAAAGATCTTAAATACCTTACACCTTTGCCAAAAGAATTGTTGGTGTAGATCCTGGCTAAATTTAGTCTTTATTTTTAAAAAACTGAAATTTAAGTATAGTATACACACTGACACAGTAACATACAGGTGAATTTTCATAACATGAACATACCCATGTACCAAATAAATAGGACTCCTAGTATCCCAGAAGCATTCCCTCTCAGTCAGTGGGGGTAACTACTCTCTTCACTTCTAATACATTTAATTCTGACAACACTTTTATATCTGTTTTTACTATTGTAAGATTGTGATGAGTAATTGAGATTAAATATAAATGTATATTTATAACAAAACTCTTATGTGGTGAACTAGGACTTTTTTTTCCCCCTGAGGAATTTGTAGCTGAAACCTCCAAGCTGGATCCAGGAGCTCATCTAATACATTATTTGGGAGCACCTTGCTTCTGTATTCATACCTAGCTCCTTCTCCTCTCCCCAAACTGTTATCACTTCTCTATAGAATTTGTGTCCAGATAAATTTCTAAATTCTTTCTTAGGTGATATATGTTAAAATTTCGATTTTCTTTGTAATATAAGTTAATATTTGTATGTTGTTGGTAAATAGTTCTTATATTTTACTTAATCTTCTATTTTATAAAGGTTCATTATATCTCGATTGATTTAAAGTAAGCGTAATAGTTTGTTTCTTACTGTGTATTTTTTTTCTACAAAAAATCCTGGCACAGGAGTGCCTGCCTGGGTGGCTTAGTTTAAGTGTCTGCCTTCAGTCTCACGGCATTGGGTTTGAGCCCCAAGTCAGGCTCCCTGTTCAACAGGGAGTCTGCTGCTCCCTTTCCCTCTGCCTGCCACCCCCCTGCTCTTTGCTCCCTCTCCCTCTGCCTGCCACCCCCCTGCTCTTTGTCTCTGTCTCTCAAATAAATAAATAATATCTTCAAAAAACAAAAACCTGGCACAGCAATATTACATTGTATGGATATGTTTGCTTCTTTGGTTTTTTTTTTTACTGTAAATATTTGTTTATATTTAGCACAATAGTATATTGAAGAATGTATACATATATACATGAAGATATTTTATTATTTACTAAATATATGTAATTAAAAACAAAAGGATTTAGAAGGAACCTGGGAAAGTCTGACCAAAATCTACGCATCATGACCTCATATGGAGGGGGCTGCTTGTTGTTTCTGGAGTAAGGATACTAGGTAAATAGAGCGTGCGATACTGATTCCCTACCTCCCTTCCATCACCAAGTGTTTAATAAGTGCTTTTTATGTGCCAGGAATT
This sequence comes from Ailuropoda melanoleuca, assembly GCF_002007445.2. Classification (NCBI taxonomy): domain Eukaryota; kingdom Metazoa; phylum Chordata; class Mammalia; order Carnivora; family Ursidae; genus Ailuropoda; species Ailuropoda melanoleuca. Next base: position 30,873,415 of record NC_048232.1, on the reverse strand, counting down.
GTGCCTTGGAGGTGGGAATCTAGAGATGATTAAGAATAGGCCTGTGTGGATGCCAAAGGTATAAATAATTTCTATTGTATAAAAGTAAGTCCTACAGAAGAAGAATATATAAAATGTTATGGAGATATAGAAGAGGAACAATCTTCATCCCTACCTTTCTATATTTTTTTATAATGAAAGATCGTTTCTTAAAATTTTTTGAGTTTATTATTATTACTATTTTTTTAGTAATCTCTATACCCAAGGTGGGGCTTGAAGTCAGAACTCTGAGATTAAGAGTCACATGCTCTTCCAACTGAACCAGCCTGGCACCCCCCCTACCTCCATATTTTTAAGCAAAATTTTTATTTTGAAATATTTCCCGATCCTTATATTAAGTATCTTGAATATATTTATAATATAAATAAAACGATATAAGTATATTAAATTTGTGACTCCATCCCAAATAACCAACCTTATTTTCAGTTTTGATCTGCATCTCTAATTAGGCTGTTCTCAGATTGCTTCATGTGTGCTTTATCTTCAACATCTGGTCAGTGATGCGTAGTTTATGAAGCACTTTAACATTCATGAACTTACTTGGGCCTTAAAAGGATTCTGTAGAGATATCAAGAGGGGGTTTATCACCCTTAGCTTAGAGATGAGGAAATGGCAACACAGAAAGGTTAAGAGACTTGGTCAAGATCACTGGCTAGTAAAACTAAAGTCTCAGTCACATCCCGTTTCCTCTGTCTCCTGATTAAGAACTGTCTGCCACAGCAGATCTACCACTTGTGATACTTAGCAAGGTAGTTAGTTGATATTCAAAAACTTAACTGATTAATTGATGTTACTATTCATACTGTAATTCTTCTAACAGAACAAATACTGAAGGATAGTGTGTAGGTTGGAGGATGTTCTGACGAGTAGTATGATGTGGGAAAATGTGTCAAATGAGTAATTTTTGTAACTTTGTCAGAATTGCATAGACATATTTGCTTGTGATATTCCATAGCCCTTTGTTGATATTATGCTTAGGTCCATTCTTACATAAACCTTATTTTGTAGGTTTCTGGGTAACTTGATTTACCAGAATGCTGCTCTGAATTTTAAGCTCTTTGAGAAGAACCATTTTCCTTACAATGCTCTCTAATAATTCTCAAGAAATATTTGTTGAATGAATAAATGAATAACACAGTGCTTTTTAAAGTAAGCATGGCTATACATTTTACTTTTTCTATACCTGTATAATCTTAAATTGCGTGAAAGGATTTTTCATTTTTTAATGGCAAACTTGAGTTAAATCTCTTGTTTCAAAGTAATATCTCCAATGAATATGAAAACCTTAACAATTTAACTAGAGATATCTATGCTTTATGTGTGGCCTATCCTGAACCCCTTGGAGAAAGACTTTATACAGAAACTAAGATTTTTTTGGAAAATCACGTACGGCATTTGCACAAGGTAAGGCTTGGTGCATACATGATATAAATATGTCTGTAGCTGGGTGGTTATTAGACTAGTTTATTGTTTTCCAGTGCAGAACTTACATCAGATTAAGGTTATTTGCTTTGTTTCCTTAATAGCATTTTTCTGATTATACATGTTTAAAGTTTATGAGTTGAGCATTATGTTGTTAGATTCTCCCAGGGAAATGTTTAGTTATTCGGGATCATATAACTAGTAGCTAAAATTGTGGGGTTTCAAATCAAGGTTTGTTCAACTTTAAAATTTTCCTTCTACGTCCTCTGGATGGTGTTTAATAGAACCTAGTTTTCTCTTACTCTTGCATCCTACCTCTTGGTAAATCTCTGTCTTTATTATTTTCAACTGTTTAGCTGCTTCTTCATGTCCTACATAAAGTCTTACAAAAACCTAAAATGAAAAAGGAAAATGGTAAATTAAAAAGCATGATAGAAACTGTCCCTGTGACCACTTATTTTAGTTAGTATGCCATATGTACAAGGGCAACACCCAGACTTAATTTGTGTATGAACAAAGAACTTGTGGGATTTGGCTGTGGACTGTAGTTCTTATTTTGGACTACTGATCTGATCAGGAACTGGAAGAGATCACTTATTGTCTGGGCTAGAAACTTGACTCTACCTTTCATTAGCTGTGTGACCATGGGCAACTCACTTAATCTCCCTTGAAATGTAAGTTTATCTTTAAAATGGAAATAGACTAGAGGATATTATGCTAAGCAAAATAAGTCAGTCAGAAAGACAGTTATCATATGGCTTCACTCATATGTGCAATTGAAGAAAATAGAGGATCCTAGGGGAAGGGAGGGAAAAATAAAATAAGATGAAATCAGAGAGGGAGATACACCATAAGAAACTGTTTTAAATCTAGGAAACAAACTGAGGGTTGCTGGAGGGGAAAAGGGTGGGGGGATGGGGTAACTGGGTGATCATTAAGGAGGGCACTTAATGTAATGAGCGCTGGGTGTTATATGCAACTGATGAATCCCTGAACTCTACCTCTGAAACTGATAATACACTATATGTTAATTAATTGGATTTAAATAAACTAAAACTAAAACTAAAATAAAATGGAGATACAATAACACTATATAATACTGTGTCTAACCTTGGATGTGGCTAGGTGCAGGTAAGTTTTAAAGTGGTGATAACCCCAGAGCACAATTGATCATGTGATGTTTCTCTTTTAAAACTTTTGAAGCAAATATTCTTCTTTTTATTATACATGGCAGATACATTTTAGTATTCTAATATGTACATTTGTCAGCTCATGAAAGCAGTTTTGATAACAGGTACTTTAAATTGTTCTTATAATGTTTAATAATTTAGTTTACAAGTTAAAGGTCTGTTATGATCATCTTGTGAACTTTGGTTATACCATAACTGTTACCTGTGTAAGGCACTTACAGATTTCGCAGTTTTATATTTTAGCATGATTTGTGTTTCTTTAAATGTTTTATTTTGAAATACTTTCAGACTTACAGAAAAGTTGCAAAAATAATGCAGAATTCCTGTATCCCTTTACCAGCTTCTTAAGGTTAACATCTTGTATAACAGTGGTACAATTATTAACACTGGGAAATTAACATTGGTATAGTTGCATTTTAAAATGATGTGAAATAGTTTTATGAAAGTTTATAATACGTATATAATTGTATACCCTATGTTTTCTCAGATCCTGTGACAAAAAAGAAGTTGGCTAATATGTTGATGACAAAGTAAATTATTAACATAGCCAACAGATTTGAAGCAGCTTCTCCTGTGAGAAGAAAATTTTATTTGGGGGAGGGAACTTTTTTAATTACTAAAGTATTGCATTGCCATTTTAGATAATTTAGAACATACAGATAAGCAAAAGGAAGAAAATGATCACCAAAACAACACTCATAACATACTTCCAGAATTAACTACTGTGAATATTTTTTATGATCTGTACTTAAGTACACCCATTTTGGCATATGTAAATATATATATAATTTGATCCTTGTCTTTTGCATATTTTTGCTTTGTGTAGACTTCCATTTTTATTAGAAAATGGAATCGTATTATATACTTTATAATCTTTATGATTTTAATAATATTATAAGTCTCTTTCTTTGTCATTAAATGGACTTTTATAATTCTGGCAATGATTGTAAAGTTTTTCATTGTGTGGAGATGATACAGTTTGTTTAATATTCTCATACTGCTGGACATATGGATTATTTGCAATATATATAATTTGTTTTTATAAGCAATGCTTCTGTGAATATCTAGTAGCTAAATTATTTTTGCGTAGCCAAGTTTTTTATAGGATAAATTCCTAGACATAGAATTATTAAGTCATAGGTCATGAACGTTTTTTATTGTTTTAACATACAGTAACAAATTGTTCTTGTATTTATTCACCGAGCAGAGCAGTTTCTAAGGGTGCTTTTTCCCCAACATTATTAATAGTAGTTGCTGTTTTTAATTAATTTATTAATATGATGGGCAAAAAATACTATTTATAGGTTATTTCTGTCTCTTGAGCCTTAATTATTAAAATTCCAAGTTTAAAAACATAGCATTTCAGCAGAGAATTAATTAGATGGAAATTGAGGTCATGACTTCCTTAAAGTTATATGGACAGTTAATGAAAGAACTGAATAAAAGAACCTAAGATCTTTTGAATATCAGTTCAGTGTATTTTTGCTGTTAGACTAGATTTCCTTCAAAAATAACTTTTAAAAATTAGATCTCAGATTTAAGTTTGATTTTTATTTTTCAAAAAGTAATAGATTTCTGTGAAATAAATATAAAACAACTTATTTGGGGAATATAGGAAAGGTGTCAATTTTCATAAATAGTCTTATTCACATAAGTGAATAATTCAGAGTCATGATATATTTATATAATTAGCAGGATGATCAAAAGTGAGGGATTTGAGGAGGCACACAGATATGTGGCAGTAGAATTACGTCCTCTTTTAAACTGATCTTAATATAATATTCTAGCCCAAAGACAGTCTCACACCATTATATTTTACCTTTTAGAGAGTGAAACTGTTTACTCTCTAGTATGGATGCTTTATTTTCATACCTAAGACACATTTTTTTCTGGTCGTTTCAGTTTTACTAAAAGTAGTTAAATTAGAATGTAATTTGTAATTGTAATTTAGAATACTTTTTAGAACATTAATTTTTGATAATTTTCATAGTTTAGAAATGAAAATGATTAGTGCTTTCCAAGTAAAAATATATTTCTTCTTTATATAGAGAGTTCTGGAGTCTGAAGAGCAAGTACTTGTTATGTATCATAGGTATTGGGAGGAATATAGCAAAGGTGCAGACTACATGGACTGCTTGTATAGGTAAGTATGCCTTTAAACTCTTGACAACCTCAACAGTGTTGCCTGTAGTCAGTAATTGAAGGAGTTTTGGGTTTTGGCTTTTTGTTTTTAAATTTTTAAATGAATGAACAAAACTAAAGCATTCTCTGCTCAATGGACTTTGTTTGCTATGGGGAAAGGTCTGTAGTCTGGGTCCTGTGGGTCTTTGGGAGCCAGGCAGTGTATGGAAAGTTATTCTCTGAAAATTAAGACTGTATTTAATTTCATAGTTCTATTTTTTTCATATTGTTTGGGACTCTCTCTCCCTATATATATAGCACATGTTAAATCTTGACAGAGTTCCAAAGTGCAGCTTCAGCTTGGATGAAACTTGGTGGAGTAAATCCAAGCTCATGTTCCCCTCCAGTATGCTCTTATTTGACTCTAAGATCCAGTATTTTACGTTTATGGAAACACTATTAGTTCAGGCACTCAGCAGTTGTTCTCTTGAAGTTCTACCTTATCCTTTAGGCATTATATTAAATTACCTACAGTGTCATAATGCCCTGTGATCTCTCACATTTCCCTGTCTCTCCTTGTGCTATCATATCTGTCTGGAATGCTTGTCTTCCTTTCTCTGAATGACTAATTCTGATGTGTTTTTCCATCATTCCTGTCTCTGAACTTCCCTCTTCCTGTCTCCTACTTAGATCTGTTGTGTTAACTGTCACTCCGGCATGTTCCTGTGGCACTCTGCGCTGATACTCTCTAACCCGTTCACATAGACAGTGGAAATAAATTCCTGGGTACATAAGGCAGATACCTATTTATTGAAGAATAGTGGATTAATAAGGAATAGTGTCATTAAGCCACCTGGGCCTTTCACCCTTGGAATGACAGTATCTGCTCTTGAAATGGTTGTGGCCTATGATGGAGGCGGTGATCATTTTGGCCTGTGCACTGTGACATGGGCAGAGATGGACCCCTGCCTCAGTTTCTCATTGAGGAGAAGCTCCTCAGTTCTCCCCAGTGAGCAACTGAGGAGTGAAGCCGGGTGTCAGAGCATTATCTGTACAGTTCTTCATGCATTGCTGGAGTACCATACCACACTGAGGCCAGGGCTTGGTTCTCTTGGCATGTTTGTTCTTTGTCACTGGTTCATGTTCCTGTAGGTTTTTATAACAACATTGGATTTACTTACTCTAAGTTGCCTCTGTTAGAAACTGGAGCTTATTTCAACAGCCATTAGCTTTTATTTCTTCTTAGAAGAGCCAAATGTAATAAAATCAGAAGCCAGCAGTCGCTGACAAGCACAAGGTTTCCTGTGGCTTTGACTTTTATAAAACAGTGTTTGCCATACATTAAACATCCTGACATTTCATGTTTTATTTTCCCTCATCCACCAAAGTGAGATAGTCATAAATAGAACTTTTAAGAATTCCCTAGCTAAATTGTGGAGGAGAATTAGAGGAATTTTTAGAGTATTTTTAAATGTTTTTATGAAGTAATTTCTAGCCTCTTCTTTATTCTGATTGATTTATAAGATGGATATGCATTAGCATAGGTAATTTAAGGATTCTGGCTTTAAGGAAAATAATGATATTTCTGCCTCACGTTTCCCAGTACTCCATATCTCTTTAGACACTGCTGGCTCTTGAAGTGGAATACGTAAGATATTAGCTGGAGAACTAAGAACTCTTGAAATCCGGTTGGTAGTGAGTGCTAGAATATTTTGAGCCCTTTCTGCACATTTTATTTACTTTAAAGAACTCTGTATTCATGAGAACAGTTTTTGTAATGGAATTTCCTAAGATTGAAATGCTTGGTTTCTCTGAGGCTTCAAAGTTACTTTGGCTATTCATTATTGTCGGGTACTATTTTTAATTGTGTCAGTGCTAATATTTGAGGAAAGCAAAGGATACTTAGTAAGTACTTTGTTGATGAAATAAATTATAAAAACATTATAAAAATTATAAAAACTATTGCATTGTATGGGAGCAGAACAGCCAGGTATTTATTGCCTGTGTGGTAGAGTATAAAATATTTTAAAGAAATTATTGGAACGTGGTTTCTTTTATGATTTCCTAGAACATATGTCTTTATTTAAAAACAAACGTGTGGTGAATAAAATTGACTGTAAAATACTCCAGTGACTTAGAAATTAAGAATTGTATCCACATCAAAATGAAAAATTGCACTGTTTACATTTTAAGTTACATATTTAAATTATTTTAAAAGCTTGTCTATCAAGCTTAAACTTAACATCAAGAGTAGAACTCTGGAGTGAGAAAGATTCAGTTAATGTAAGCTCAAGTTTTATTCCATGAGGTAAAGAGAATAGTGACTTGTCCTATCAGAATAAAACATAAAACTCCACTAAGGTAATAATGCTGGCTCAAGAATATACATACAGTGATTCTAGACCTCTGCAGATCTAGTAGCTGGTTCTTCAGCATTAACAAACCACTATCCTGAGAAGTTTATACTTACTCTGTAGGTATAAAGGAGCTGCTTAGGATTCTGAATAGGTTAAGTAATTTTTAGATGAACTGGAGATGGCAGAAACAGGAACTAGAGACCAACCATGGGAGTGTTGCACAGGATCGAAGCAGAGAGTAAACAAAAGGCATTGGAAGAGAGAAGGAAAGTAATGGGAGAGGATGATGAGTAGTTTAGGAGGACACAAAGAGCAGCTGATTAGAGGAGTGAAATGGAAGGAGGAGAAATAAATGTTTCTAATCTTTTAGTGGGATTACTGGGATGGCCATGGTATCACAGACCAAAAAAGAAACTGGTTTGGTGCAAAGTATCCATATAGGAAGGCACATATAAATGGTAAAGATATGACAAATTCCCACTATTCAGGGAACACGTGTCACTGTTGAAATATTATATTTGTTTTTGTTTATATATTCTACCAGATGTGTAAACTCTGTGCAAGAAGCCCACATTTTTGTTTTTCATCTTTCTGTACCTGGGGCCTGGAACACTACCTGATTTAGAGTTCATGCTTGGTCGGTACTTGTTGAATGAGAGAGGGAGAACTCATGAATTTCTGTGCCAGCTCTGCCACTTAGCAGATTGACCACTGGCAAGTTCTTTAAGCTCTCTAAGCTGCACTTTTCTTACATATAAAAGGAGGACCATAATAGCACCACACATACCTGCTTCATAGTAGTCAGCCTTACAAAATGCTTAGGGGTATGCCTGACACATGACACGAGCTCAGTAAAGGTTAGTGTTTACTTTTATTTCCTGGCATTTGTGGCTTTTATGATTTGGCTCCAGGCCGCTTTTCCCAGTTTGTATTCTAATATTAGCTTTTGCTATCCCTGCTGTCTGGAATGCTATCCATTTATGTATTCAGTAATTCATCAAGGAAGTATTTTTTGAGGACTTCATATTTACCTGCCGCTGGTTCTGGATGCTGTGTTATCAAGGTCCTTGCCTTGTAGTTCTTATATTCTAGAGTGGTAACAGATGTACAGAGCAAATAAGCGAATAAAAGAATTGGATTATTTCACAAAGTAGTAAGTACGTGAAGAATATAAAACAGTTGTGTGTACTTACTTTAATGGGAGTGGGAAGTTAAAGTTCATTTGGATTGGTATCAGATCAGGCCTGAGAGAAGTGTGTTTGAGCAGAGACCTGAATGACAAAGGCCAGAGGTTAAAATATCTCTCCAGTTTATATATCCCTATTTCAGGCCGGATATCCTAGATGCTCTCTCTCTAGCTTTTACTTCTGTCTCTCTCAGGCCTATTCCCTTTTCTTCAATTGGAAGGCATGGTTGAAAACCCAGCATGAAATTAGGAGGATATGCTCCTAGAGAGAATGGAAGGAAGGGTGAAATGGCGTTTTGAAGGAAAAATATAATAGGACTTTGTAACATATGGGTAGAGGAGACTAAAATGTCAAAGAGAGTACCAAGATTTTAAGCCTTGGCGTCTAGAGGCTTGTAGTAAGTCCGTGTGGGAGTGCAGCTTGTGTAAATGGTTCTGTCTATACAGCTTTGGACTTAATTCCAGGAATTGTGTTTTTCATCATCTCCTAGAGTTGTTGGTAGAGTTATGCAGTTCGAATTTTTATTATCTTTGTTTTCAGTTTCATTTGTCTGCAGACGTGAAGTGGACTTTTCATTTTGATGCAGTGAACACTTAGAAAGTATGTTTTTTACTATAGAGATTTCGTGGTTCTTGCCTGTTTGTGTTGTCTATAGCTATTTACACATGGCAGAACCTTTCAAGTCAGTACTTTCAGGTGGTGAGCATTATAGGCATTATAGTGAAATCTAAGAATGTGGTAAGTGAGTGCTAGAATATTTTGAGCCCTTTCCACACATTTTATTTACTTTAAAGAACTCTGTATTCATCTCAGTAATTTGTAAAGTTCATTATAGTTATTAGCCTTAGAATATGTTGAAACATTATAAAGCTGTTTTCCTCTGGTAGACAAAGTGATATTATATTTGTCAGTTTTGCTCATACTTCTTACTGTCTATAATAGTCTATTTCATTTTCTTACCTACTGATTGTGATCTCTTTTTGTTGTTGTTTAAAAATGAAAAGTTACATCTTTTCCTGGTGATAGACATAAATTGAAGGACTGACTTGAGTTTTATCTTCTAACTATTTTTTTAATTCTTTGCAAAGTGAACTTATCTTGACTTCCAAGAGGAATCTGGAAATGAGCAAATTAGATTGTAGAAGGATTGTAGAAGCGCCTTGGGTAGGAGCTGTTGGGCTCTATGAGTACTGGAAATTTTTAGAGCAAAACCCTTGAGTTTTTTATTTATTTTTTTATTATAATCATATTTTTTATTATATTATGTTTATCATCATACAGTACACCCCTGGTTTTTGATGTAAAGTTCGATGATTCATTAGTTGCGTATAACACCCAGTGCACCATGCAATACGTGCCCTCCTCACTACCCATCACCAGCCTATCCCATTCCCCCATCCCCCCTCCCCTCTGCAGCTCTCAGTTTGTTTCTCAAAGAAGGGGGGGGGTAATCAGAAGGGGGAATGAAGCATGAGAGACTATGGATTCTGAGAAACAAACCCTTGAGTTTTTTAAAGTGAGGTTGAGGTAATTGGGCTTTTTTCCCCGTATTCTAGAGGTTATTCTTTGGCTGTTAAAGCCTTTGGCTGATACTTTTGATCCTTTTAAATTACATTTCTAACTCTGCATAATTTCTTTGGATCTGTTACCACACTCTTCTATAGTTGATTTATAACCCTTAAAATTGTTATTTTCAAGTTGCAAGTTATTTGTTTTCCTACTGATTTTAACATAGTGTCCAATGGTACTATATTTGTTTTTCAGGTATCTCAACACCCAGTTTATTAAAAAGAATAAATTGACAGAAGCTGACCTTCAGTATGGCTATGGTGGTGTAGATATGAATGAACCACTTATGGAAATAGGAGAGGTAGGAAATTCTTTTAATGACTGGCAAACATGAGAGTGTTTTTACATCTATTGAGGGAATTTGGTTCACTCTCCTTTTTTTTTAAGGACATCATGTTAACTATCTTAAAATTGTCGAGATTTGAAACATCCTGAATGTTAAGTTAGTAAAACACTGCAATGATTTCCTAAGAATCTTCACATAGATGAGAACAGAAGAGACATGATTAATATTATTTAGATAATTAAATTAATGATGCATGAATAAATGACAGGTTAATAGTTCCACTATGTGAAAAAGCTCATAAAAAGCCTTTAGGGAAGTACTTTCTAAAAGTATTTAGAAAATAATCTTGAGATTCTTGTAGTTAAAAAGCACAAAGGTCAAGGTGCCTGGGTGGCTCAGTTGATTGAGCATCCGACTCTTGATTTCAGCTCAGGTCATGATCTCAGGGTTGTGGGACTGAGCCCTGTGTCGGTCTCCATGCTGGGTGTGGAGCCTGCGTAGGATTCTCTCTCTCCCTCTCCTTCTGCCCCTCCCCCCACCTCATGTGTGTGCGTGCTCCCTCTCTCTTAAAAAATAAAGTGCAGAGGTCATAGGTTTAAATGAGATCCTGAAAGAGAGGAAATACAGAATTATGGATGTAACAAATTTATTTTAACTTTAAAAAGTAATTAAAGAAGTTCAGAGTAAAACAATGAAGTGTGGAGGTCAAGTAGTTCTGTCAGATTCTTGAGGTACAGTGCAAATTCAAATGTGGAAAGTTACATAAAGCATATATTCATTGTGAAAGAAATACTCCAGTACAATGTTTGTTTATTCATGGAATACATATTTATTGAGTAGCCAAACACTGGCAATACAGTGGTGAACAGACAGAAGGTCTCTGTCCTCATGGGGAAGCAGTGCCAAATAAGTACAGAAATTAATGTGAAATTGTGGTGAGTGTTAATGAAAGAAATTAACAGCCAAGATGCAGCATTAGTAGAAATTTTATTTAGAATAATCCTTTTGGAAGAAATTTGTCATTGTCTTTCAGTAGACTTAAAAATGTGCAGTATCTGTTAACCAGAAAATCCCATGTCTGGTAATCTGTACTGTGAAAATAATAAATAACGGGGAAAAAAGTTTAAATATTTTAAAGTATTCTTTGCAGGGCGCCTGGATGGTTCAGTCGGTTAAGTGTCTTCCTTTGGCTCAGGTCATGATCCCAGAGTCCTCAGATAGAGCTCTGCATCCTTGGTCAACAAGGAACCTGCTTCCCCCTCTCTCTCTGCCTGTTGCCCCCCTGCTTATACTCACACACTCTCTCTCTCTGTCAAATAAATAAATAAAATCTTTAAAAAATAATAATAAAAGTATTCCTTGCAATCATTGTTAATAAGGGTGACAAATGGGTAGGCAATCTAAATGTCTCATATTCAACGGTAAGCACCATACATAGATGAATCTGTACAGTATGATTTTGTTACAAAGGCAAAGAGGTAAATTAGTAGAAAATGGTTTATAGAAACTTTAATAAAGGGGGAAATTTTTCATAAAAATATTTGGATGCATTATATGTTTAATAGGAATAAAACTGTAGGAGAAGAAGGATGTAGAGTAACAGTTGCTTTAGTTTGTAGGATTATAAATGAATATTTCAGTAATTGTCCCTTATCACCAACACCATCAAGCTCACTCTTCCTCCCAGAGGAAATCACCGTAAACAGTATGTCTTTCCCGAATTTTACCTGTGCATTTGCATATAGATATTTATACTGTGCACATAATGGTTTAATTTTGTATTTTAAACATTAATGATATCATATGTACCATAATGATAGCATACCATCTATCATGCAACTTGTATTTTTTGCCTGTTTTGTTTTTTGGTTAATGTGTCTAGTTCTTTGCATATAAGTTTATTTTTGTGAGAGCTCAGTATTCTATAATAGGAATATGGAATAATTTATTAATCATTTATTAAACTGTTCTTAGTTTTCAGTTCTTTGTTGTTATGAACAATACTGCTGTGAATATCATTGTTCATTTATTCATTTATCAAATTTTTTTTAGCCCCTCTGTGTGCCAGGCACTTTTATATATGCTAAGAATACAGTAGTGAACGAAGTAGATACAAATCTTACACTTAGGGAGTTAACACTTATGTATATATCTCTTTGTACATGAGCAGAAATTTTCTTAGAGTGGGTACCTGAAAGTGGATTTTCTGGATCCAAGCACACCCTGAATTTTGATAGCCCCTCCAGCTTGTTTCAAAAGGCTTCTTAGTTTGTTCTCCTACCATAGCTATAACCTCTCATTTTCTTTTGTATCACCTTTTTTCCATTTGTGCTATGTAAAAAGCAAAAAATAAGGGAAAACTTGAAGAATGGCCCTTGTGGGAAGGCTGATGCTCTTACTTATTTGAAATGGAATTACCAATTGATGAGAATAAAGTTACCCCAGGGAAATAGAATAGAGAGGCTAAAACGAGACTAATGGCTGTATAGATGGAGTTACGTTGGCAACAGAGGAGCAGTCAATTTTTGGTACTGGAATAATTTGTACTCTTTATGGGAAAAATATATTGGAGTTTAAATATGAAAGGCAAAACTTGAAAACTTTTGGAAGGCAATATAGGAGCACACATATCTCTCACATTAGGGTAAGGAAGTTCTTAAAAGATGAGAAAAATATAAACAGTAAAGGAAAAGATTGATAACTTTGAGACATTAAAATATAATGTATTTTGGGGCGCCTGGGTGGCACAACCTTTAGGCATCTGCCTTCGGCTCAGGGCGTGATCCCGGCGTCATGGGATTGAGCCCCACATCAGGCTCCTCCGCTATGAGCCTGCTTCTTCCTCTCCCACTCCCCCTGCTTGTGTTCCCTCTCTCACTGGCTATCTCTATCTGTGTCGAATAAATAAATAAAATCTTTAAAAAAAATATGTATTTTTACTAAAAGAACACTGTAAAGGAACTCAAAAGCTAAGTCACAAACTATGAGTGAAATACATAAGTCTGTCAAGGGATTAATTTCTACAATATGTAATGAACTCCTAGTTTTTATTAAGAACAAGATAAATATTATGGGATAGTGGGCAAAAGAGATGAATGGGTATTTCACATAAAAAAAACTAAGATGTACAATAAACATAAAAAGATGCCGAGCCTCACACAAGAAGAAGCCAGTTAAAACCACAAGGATTTACCAAAACAATCTACAAATTCGGTGTAATCCCTATCAAAATACCAATAGCATTTTTTCACAGAACTAGAACAAATAATCCTAAAATTTGTGTAGAATCACCAAAGACTTCAAATAGCCAAAGCAGTCTTGAGAAAGAACAAAACCAAAGGTATCACAATCCCAGATTTCAAACTATCTTATAAAGCTGTAGTAATCAAAACAGAATGGTACTAACACAGAAATGGACCCTAGATCAGTGGAACAGGATAAAGGACCCATGCAAACAAATCCACACTTCTATGGTCAGTTAATCTATGGCAAAGAGTCTAGAATATGCAATGGAGAAAAGAGTCTCTTTAATAAATGGTGTTGGGAAAACTGCTCAGCTACATGCAAATGAATGGAACAATGCCTTACTTATACAGTACATGAAAATAAACTTAAAGTGGCTTAAAGATCTACATGTGAGACCTAAAACCATAAAACGCCTAAAAGGAAACATAGGTAGTATTCTCTTGGACATCATCCATAGCAACATATTTATGGGTATGTTTCCTCAAGCAAGGGAAACAAAAGCAATAATAAACTATTGGGACTACGTCAGAATAAAGTTTTTTACATAGCAAAGGAGACCATCAACAAAACAAAAAGGCAACTCAGTGAATGAGAGAAAATATTTGCAAATGGCATCTAATAAGGGGTTAATATCCAGAATACATAAAGAACTTATACAATCAACATAAAAAAGAGAAGAGATACAAGTGGTCAACAGACACATGAAGAGATGCTCAAATCACTAATCATCAGGGAAATGCAAATCAAAACCACAATGAGATATCACCTCACATTAGTCAGAATGGCTAGTATCAAAAAGACAAGAAATTGCAAGTGTTGGTGAGGATGTGGAAGGAAACCACCATGCGCAGTTGGTGGGAATGTATATTGATGGAGCCACCATGGAAAACAGAACGGATGTGCCTCAAAAAATGAAAAATAGAAATACCCTATAGTCAGTAATTCCACTCCTGGGTATTTTACCCAAAGAAAATGAAAACACAAATTTGAAAAGACATATGCACCTCTGTGTGTATTTTACCATTATTTACAATAGCCAAATTACAGAAGTAGCCCAGGTGTCCATTAATACGTGAGTGGATAAAAAACATGTGATCTGTATATACAAAGGAATATTACTCAGCCATAAAAAAGAATGAAATCTTGTCATTTGCAACAACATGGTTGGATCTAGAGAGTGTAATCCTAAGTGAAATAAGTCAGTCATAGAAAAAACAAAAACAAAAAAACAGACTTAACTATAGAGAATGAACTGATGATTACCAGTGGAGGTTGGGTGAGGGGATAAGTGAAATAGGTGAAGGGGATTAAGAGTACATTTGTCTTGATGAGCAATGAGTAGTATAGAGAAATGTTGAGTCACTATATTATACACCTGAAACTAATATAACACTGTATGTTAACTATATTGGACTTATATTTAAAAAAATATGAGAATATGTACACATTTGGTAGAACTATAGGCAAGGGAATGATTTAACACAAAATTCAGGTTTGTAGTAACCTCTGAGGGGGAAGTAGGAGGGCATTTGGAGCAACAGTAATTGGGAAGTTGTGTTTCTTAAACTGGGTGGTGAATACAGGGATGTTCTATTTTATTATTCTTTTAATTGACTTACCCTTTATGTTTGTATGAGAGGTTTTATAATTTTAAAAATCAGCCAACAGCCAAATCACTTTGAACATAATTCCGTTGTTTCTCTTAGTCTTGGCATTTATACAGTCTTTCCATAATACCAAGCATTTAACAATAAATTAGTTTATAAAAATCAAATCAATTATTTCTTTAAGATTTTCAATTCAGTTGAATTCAGTTCAGTTTCAAATAATTCAAACCTTAATTCTGTTCTTTGTGTGAGTCTGATAGTCATTTCAATTTAAATTAGAAATTTATTTTTTATGTATATTTAATTTTCGTTTGACTTTTGAAATATTAATTGTAAATACTTGATATGTATTTTTACTTTAAAAATTATTTTTAACATTTTAACAAATGTTAAAAACAAATACTAGGTAATTCATCCTTGATAATTTTTATTTTTCCTGGCAGCTAGCATTGGATATGTGGAGGAAATTGATGGTTGAACCACTTCAGACCATTCTTATCCGAATGTTGCTCCGAGAAATAAAAAAGTGAGTACTGACATTTGTCTTCTTGAGTCAATTCTAATTTGCTGTTTGAAATGGTTTCAAACAGTGTACAGTTGCATGGCTGTTAACTAGACATCGGCCTTGGTTTACTTAAACGAGCCTCATTTTCCATCTAATGCCAATATTTTAAAATTGTTTTATAATCTTTTTTTGACAGGTCTTTGGTCTTTAGCCCAATATGCTTAGTAAATAAATAAGTCCCTGAAGGAAGTGACCTGTCCTTTTTTGTTGCAAGCCTGATACCTCTTGGATCTTCCAGGGCATAGCTGAATTGTTTGAACATATTCTCTCAGTTTAAATCTTGATAAGGATAACCTACCTATTCTAGAAAACAGATTTTTCTAGGTAGTTGGTTACTTCTTAGCCCCAGTGTTAAATTAGTAACTTGTCTATATGTGAGATTAGTTTGTGGGAAAATGGCTTCCCACTCTACTCATGGCCTGAAGTGGTGGACTGTTTACCTAATTGCTGTGTGAATAGAATTTAAGATTATAAGTTTTCCTGTGGAGTACAGAATAGAACATCCTTGGGTCAGCTCTGGCCTAGAAAATTACTAAACTTCAGCTTTGGGGAATCACAAGCACTAAAAGTCAGTCATACAGATGTGTGTTTAATAAATTTCATTTTGCTGGAACTGATGTTGTAGGAATTATCTAGACCAGTGAATTGCAGTGTGATAATGGCCACTCCATCTGAAAATGCTTTCTTTAAGAATACCCAAACATGAGTTTTTTATGTGATGGAAAAAAAGGAAAGCATTGTTCTTTCTATGGGCTCCTCATAGGACTTTAAAAAAACCAACTAAATAAACAGAAACAAAAAACAAGCCACCAAAGAGGATAGGGAATATTTTAAAATTTAATGTTAATACTAAATAGTAGAAAGTAGTTGGTAGCAATTAGTAATGGTTTTAAAAAACTGTCCCTCACCCTTTTAATGAGGGAGATGGAGAGAAAAGGATAGTGAAGCAGTCAGGTGGGACAATTTTTTTCTTTCTCTTTTCTTTACTAAACCGTAATTAACTAAAAGAATACTCCAAACAATATTTGTAGGTTCTAATGTATTTATTTTGCTATGAAATATTAACTTGTTTCTCGGCTTGGAATTCAGCTATTTACATTAAGTTTATTGAAAATACTGTTAAAATTTTCTAAATGTAGTTTTTTGAAACGTCTCTTTTAATATGCTTGTCCCAACCTAGTACGTTTTCTTAAGTGTGATTGTTAGCTTGTTAAAAATGAATTGATGAAAAACTAAAGAAAATCTAACTGTATATGAAAAATAATACAATAGTAATAAAACAATAATAAAATAAAAATTAAAAAATAATACTATACAGGATATTCTGGAAAAGACATAGAGATTATTTGGTTAGAGATATTATTAGGCCAACTTGTCTTAATTTTGTTGTTATAATCAGCTTCCATGAAAATATTATTTGACATGCCCTAATGTCTCATTTTTCATGTGTACTCCATTAAGTAGGTGTTATCCCACATTTTACAGCTAAGGAAACTAAGGTATAACAACAATAACAACAACAACAATAATAAAATATGGGAGCTATGTGCCAAAAGGTGTCCTAAAAGCTTTACCTGCATTATCCCATTTAACCCTCACAACCCTGGGATGTTGGTATTACTTCCATTACCATTTTACAGATGAAGATGTCAGTGGTAGTACTCTAACAAGGCTAATTTGACTCCAGCCCCTATCTTCTTAATTCCAGGGATTCAGATATGGCTTCTGCTAACTCTAAATCCGTTATGCCTGTCTTTTAAATCTAAAGACTATTTCTTCCATTCCTAGTTCTAGTACTTTAGCTTTTATATACATTTTAGTTTTATAATGCTTTGAATATTCTAGTAATTTCACACATAATTCTTTATTTGATCTTAAGGAGGCAGGGCAAGTTTTATTTATAAGTAAGCAAATTGAACTTCAGTTAGTAGAAATGACTTATTGAATTTGAAATACCTAAGGAAAGAGACTCCATGCCTGCAAACTTCCAGTTTGGGTATTTCCATTACATTGTTTTGTTTTTTTTTTTTAAAGATTTTATTTATTTATTCGACAGAGATAGAGACAGCCAGTGAGAGAGGGAACACAAGCAGGGGGAGAGGGAAAGGAAGAAGCAGGCTCATAGCGGAGGAGCCTGATGTGGGGCTCAATCCCATAACGCCAGGATCACGCCCTGAGCCGAAGGCAGATGCCCAACTGCCTGTGCCACCCAGGCACCCCCCCATTACATTGTTTTAATACCTATTTACCCATTGTCATTTGAGATAATATGGCCAGATACCATAACTTCCATTACACGGACAGGTGGCTGTGGTAGGTATTTCCTGTTGGTAAACTTGTCTGAGCCTTATAATGGGATGTGATGGTGAATATTATCATAGGCTCATTTTACAAATGGGGAAAATGAGGCTTGAGAGGATAGTTAACTTACTCAGGTCATGTATCTAGTATATGGTTTAGTGAGAATCGGAAGTTAGGTCATTCTGGCCCTTGTGTCTGTGGTCTTACCCATGTATTACCTATTCTTAGCAGTAGTTTGCTGAAGTTGCTTCTCATTGCCATTGCTGCTAACAGAGAAGTATTTTATTGTGTGTACCTACAACTTTTTTGTGGAAAGAGCTCCACCAAACTTATGGGATAAAATCTTTTCAGATCTAGCAGAGCATATTACAAATTTGATTTCCCGTCAACTTATTCACAATTTCCTTTCCCTGTAATCATCCCTAGGTTCCTAGATATTCTTTACAAGTGTCTGAAGGGCATTACTGTGAACTTGTGGTTTCTCAGATCTGACCACTGAAAATCAAGCTTACACAAAGGGTGTTTAAAAGCATTATCTTTCTACAAAAAATTATAAAAGTAAAATATGTTGATTGTACACAATTAAAAATGTGTAGAAGGTTAAAAAGAGAAATTAAAAGACTTTCACTTTTCCCCTGATGCCTACAGTTCTGTTATTTGAAGCAAACCACTATTAAGGATTTAAAGTATTTTCTAATAGAAATTCTCTATGTGTTTAAGATCGTATACATGTGCATATATGTGTGTGTACATACGTTTATATGGATGTGCTTATGTATATATCTACACACACATATATTACATATAATAGACACATATACGTATGTACTTGCACTCACGGAGTTTACGTAAGTATTAAGAATACTTAAAAACATGTTTCTTAAAAATTAGAACAGATTAGTGGTTGGTGTGAGACTATAAAGTGGTGGTATGAGGGAGTTGCTTTATGGTGATAAAGTAGTTGTAAAACTTGAATATAGTGGCAGTAACATGAATCTAGATATGTGATAAAATTGCATAAAATTACATATATACAAACACAAATGATTGTGTATAAAAACTGAATAAGGTCAAAAATCTGAATAAGGTCTATAGGTTGTATCAGTGTTGATTTCCTGTGATTGATGTTGTATCATAATTATGTAAGATGTTACCACTGGAGAAAACCAGATGAACATTCTTAGGACCACCCTGTATTATGTTTGCAACTTCCAGTGAAGCTGTAATTATTTCAAAATTTAAAAATATATTTTTTAAGTTTAATTGGCACATAAAATGTGAATATCCCTGTTTTCTTCCTTTAAGCTGCAACTTTCTTCTCTTCCCAACTAACTACTACGGATAGTTGGCTGTACTTAAATAATTGTTTATTTAAGTACGGTGGTTTCTATTTGTGTGTGTGTGTGTAATCTTTATATTCCTTTAGGAAGATGTTGTAAGCTCTGGAGCCTCCCCACATAAAAATACTCAATATGCACATGTGCACAAAACTTTACGTACTTTTTAGAAGGTTTGTGGATTCCTAGGATCAGAATTGCTGCCTTAGCATTTACGTGGTGGACTTCTTTATCCCCAAGAGAATCATTTGGCAAATTGTAATCTGAAAAAAAGTTTCTATACTTAATATTTGTTGAATTGGAAAAGTTTTTATTGTGAAATTGTAACTCAGCAGCAAAGCAGTCATGACTTTAGCATCCTCTCTCTGTTGTGTAATCATAAACAAAGGCAAGAATTAAGTGACAAATGGAAAAAATTTTTTAACTTAATAGCTCCTGGGTTTTTTGTTTTTGTTTTTAACTCTTCCTACTTTCACCACTATTGTAACATCATACCCCTGTTAGATACCAAAGTTTCCTACAAGTGTGGTTCCCTGTCAGGGCTCTTTTCTGTTCCGTTTGTTTGTCCGCCCTTGAGCCCATACCTCACTGTGTTTGTTATTATAGCATAATAAGTCTTGATATCTGGTAAGACAGATTTGCCTTCCATAAGCCAGAAGTGTTCTTGCTGTTATTTGGCCCTTTACTCTTTCATATACAGGTCATAATGATCTTTTTTTAAAGGTGATTATTTTAAGTTACCTAGAAAAAATTTTCTGTGGGATTGAAATTGAGTAGAATATATAAGTTAGTTTGGAGGGAATTTATATCTTCATTAAATCTTCTATTCTATAAACATATCTGCTGTTTTTAATGCCTTCTTTAATATCTCCTAATACGTTTTTATAAATTTATTTGTAAAGGTTCTTCATTCGTTTTGTTTCAAGATACTTCATATTCTCTGATACTGTTACAAAAAATTTGTGTAATTATCCATTCTGTTTTCTGCTAGTGTATTGAAATACAACGCTCTTAATATGTAAATCTTATATTCAGCTACCTTGTTAAATTCCATCATTTCTAGCTGCTTCTCCAAGGGAAAAAAGTGTCATTCCTAATAATTTGTGCTTTTTTTGTGTGTGCTTTCTATGTAAGGTATCATAATCTGTAAATGATAATTATGTTTCCTTTGCCGTGCCCGCACACACCTCAGTGATCAGGACCTCCACAGCAGTGTTGAAGGGGAGTGATGATGGATAGTGAGGATCTTTGTCTCATTCCGAGTTGTAAAGGTTACACGTGTAACATTTCCTCTTTTAAAATGATGCTTCCTCCAGTTTTTTTATTAGATACTCTTTCTCAGAATGATGAAATTAATTTGAATTTGGTATTGAATTTTATAAAATGACTTGTATTTGTATTGAGTGATCATGGTTTTTTTCTATTAATCTATTAGTGTAGTAGGTTACATTTATGGATTTTTTAATATTAAACTATCCTTGTATAACTAGAATAAAACCCAGGTTGGTTGTTGTCTATAATAATTTTTATAACATTTTTGCATTTGATTTGCTAAGTAATATTTTATTTAGAATTTTGAATCTATATCCATGAATGGAATGGGCCTATAATTATTTTTTCTCATAATGTCTTTGGGTTTGGTATCAGACTCATTCTTGTAGGATGGATTAGAGGCTATTCCCTCTTTTCTTTTGAGTAAAAGAGTGTATAAACCTGGGATGATCATTTTTTTTTTACTTTATGTAAACTCAGTTAATTAACATATAGTGTATTATCAGTTTCAGAGGTAGAGTTCAGGGATTCATCAGTCTCATATAACACCCAGTGCTCATTACGTCATGTGCCCTCTTTTAATGTCCATGGGTGATCATTTTTTGGAGTGTTTAGTAAAACTCCCTGCAAAACCATCTGGGTCTAGGGTTTCTTTGTAAGAAGAATTTTTTTTTTCACATTTACAAATTAACCTTTGCCTTTATTTTCTATTATTGAAGTATAGCTGACATACTATGTTATATTAGTTTCTGGTATACAACATAGTGATTTGACAATTTTATACATTGCTCAGTGCTCACCACAATTAAGTGTAGTCACCATCTGTAACCATAGATTATTAATATTACTGACTATATTTCCCCTGCTGTACTTTTCATCTCTATGACTTACTTACTTTACAACTGCAAGTTTATACCTCTTAATCCCCTTCACCTATTTTGCCTGTCCCCCCTGCCCACATCCCCTCCAGCAGCCACCAGTTTGTTCTGTATTTAAGAGTCTGGTTTTTTTGTTGTTGTTATTGCTTTGTTTTATAGATTGTACATGTAAGTGAAGTCATGTGGTGTTTGTCTTTTTCTTTCTGACTTATTTCACTTAGCATAATACCCTCTAGGTCCATCCATGTTGTTGCAGATGGCAAGATCTCATTTTTAATGTCTGAGTAATAGTCCATTATATATGTGTACTGCATCTGTATCCATTCATTTTATCAGTAGATACTTTGGTTGCTTCCCTCTTTTGGCTCTAGTAAATAATGCTACAGTAAATGCAGGGGTGCATATATCTTTGTGAATTCGTGTTTTCATTTTCTCTGGAAAAGTACCCAGTAGCGGAATTACTGAATTATAGGATATTTCTGTTTTTCATTTTTTGAGGAACATCCGTTCTGTTTTCTGTGGTGGTTGCATCAATATACATTCCCACCAACAGCACATGGTGGTTTCCTTCCACATCCTCACCAACACTTGCTATTTCTTGTCTTTTTGATGCTAGCCATTCTGACTAATGTGAGGTGATATCTCATTGTGGTTTTGATTTGCATTTCCTGATGATTAGTGATTTGAGCATCTCTTCATGTGTCTTTTGGCCATTTGTATCTCTTTGGAAAAATGTCTGTTCAGGTCCTCGGCTGATTTCTTAATAGAATTGTTTGGTTTTTATGAAGTTGATTGTGTAAGTTTTTTATGTATTCTGGGCATTAACCCCTTATTGGATATATCTTTTGCAATACTTCTTTCATTCACTGGGTTGCCTTTTTGTTTTATTAATGGTCTCCTTTGCTGTGCAAAAGCTTTTTATTTTGGTGTAGTCCCAATAGTTTATCATTGCTTTTGTTTCCCTTGCCTGAGAACATATCCATAAATCTGTTGCTAAGGCTGATACTACTGTGTTTTCCTTTAGGCATTTTATGGTTTCAGGTCTCACATTTAGATCTTTAATCCATTCTGAGTTTATTTTTGTGTATGGTGTAAGAAATTGGCCCAGTTTCATTAATGTGCATAGAGCTGTCAAGTTTTCCCAACACTGTCTTTTCCCCATTATATATTGTAACTTCCTTTGACATAGATTAATTGACCATAGCAGTGTGGGCTCTCTATTGTGTTCTGTGGATCTATGTATCTGTTTTTGTGCCAGTACCATACTGTTTTGATTTCTGCTGCCTTTTTTTTTTAAAGATTTATTTATTTATTTTAGAGAGAGAGAGAGCACAAGTGGGGGAAAAGGTAGAGGGAAAGGGAGATAAGCAGACTCCCTGCTGAGTGGGGAGCCTGATGTGGGTCTCAATCCCAGGACCCTGAGATCATGACCTGAGCTGAAATCAAGAGTTGGATGCTTAACTGACGGAGCCTCCCAGGCACCCTGATTACTACAGCTTTGTAGTATATCTTGAAATCTGGGATTGTGATACCTTAAGCTTTGTCCTTTCTCAAAATTGCTTTGGCTGTTCAAAGTCTTTGTGGTTCCATACAAATTTTAGGATTATTTTTTCTAGTTTTGTGACAAAAATGCTATTGGTATTTTGGTAGTGATTGCATTGAAGTGGTAGATTCCTTTGGGTAGTGTGGGCATTTTGACGGTAGTGCTTTTTCCAATCCACAAGCATTGTTTGTGTCATTTGCAGTTCCTTTCATCAATATTTTATAGCTTTCAGAGTGTAGATCTTTCACCTCCTTGGTTAATTTATTCCTAGGCATTTTATTCTTTTTGGTGCAGCTGTAAGTGCAATTTTTAAAAACTTCTCTTTCTGCTTCTTTATGATTACTGTATAGAAACACAACATTTCTGGGGCGCCTGGGTGGCACAGCGGTTAAGCGTCTGCCTTCAGCTCAGGGCGTGATCCTGGCGTTATGGGATCGACCCACATCAGGCTCCTCTGCAATGAGCCTGCTTCTTCCTCTCCCACTCCCCCTGCTTGTGTTCCCTCTCTTGCTGGCTGTCTCTATCTATCTCTGTCGAATAAATAAATAAAATCTTTAAAAAAAAAAAAAAAGAAACACAACATTTCTGTACATTAATTTTGTATCCAGAAAGCTTACTGAATTCATATATTCTAATAGATTTTTGGTGGAATCTTTAGGTTTTTCTATATATAGTATCATGTCATCTGCAAATAGTGATAGTTTTACTTCTTTCTTACCAATTTGCATGCCTTTTCTTTCTTTTTTGTATTTGATTGCTGTGGCTAGGACTTCTAGTACTATGTTGAATGAAAGTTGTGAAAGTGGACATTTTTGTCTTGTTCCTGATCTTAGAGGAAAAGCTTTCAGTTTTTCATCCCGGAATATGATGTTAGCTGTTGGTTTTTCATATATGGCTTTTATTATACTGATGTATGTTTCTCTAAATCCAGTTTGTTGGGAATTTTTATCAAAAATAGTTGTATTTTGTCACATGCTTTTTCTGCATCTATTGAGATGATCAGATGGTTTTTGTCCTTTCTGTTGTGAATGCAAGGTATTACATTGATTTGTGAATATTGAACTGCTCTTGCATCCCTGGAGTAAATCCCACTTGATTGTGGTGATTATGGTGATCATGGTGAATGATCCTTTTAATGCATTGTTGAATGTGGCTTGCTAATATTTTTGTTGAGGAAATTTGCATCTGTGTTCATCAGGGATATTGGCCTGTAGTTTTGTTTGTTTTTTCTTTTGTGTGTGTGTGTGTCTTTGTCTTGGTTTGATATCAGGGTAATGCTGGCTTTGTGGGATGAATGTGGAAGTTTTCCCTCCTCTTCCAAGTTTCTTGGAATAGTTTGAGAAGGGTCAGTATAGGGGCGCCTGGGTGGCTCAGTCGTTAAGCGTCTGCCTTCGGCTCAGGGCGTGATCCCGGGGTCCTGGGATCAAGCCCCACATCAGGCTCCTCCGCTGGGAGCCTGCTTCTTCCTCTCCCACTCCCCCTGCCTGTGTTCCCTCTCTCTCTGGCTGTCTCTCTCTCTGTTAAATAAATAAATAAAATCTTAAAAAAAAATAAAAAGAGAGAGAAGGGTCAGTATTAAGTCTTCTTTAAATGTTTGATAGAATTCACCTGGGAAGCCATCTGGTCCTGGACTTTTTTTTATTGGGAGTTTTTTGATTACGAGTTCATTTTCATTACTAGTAATTGGTCTGTGCAAATTTTCTATTTCTTTCTGATTCAATTTTAGAAGAATATATGTTTCTGGAAATTTATTCATTTCTTCCAGGTTGTCCAATTTGTTGGCATGTAATTATTAGTAGTAGTTTCTTATTTGTGTTTCTGTGATGTGGGTTGTTACTTCTCCTCCTTCATTTCTGATTTTATTTATTTGAGTCTCTTTTTTTGTTTTGGATGAGTCTGTCTAAATGTTTATCAATTTTATCTTACAAAGAACCAGCTCTTGGTTTCATTGGTGTTTTCTTCCTTTTTAAAAAATTTTAGTCTCTAATTCATTTGTTTCTGCTATAATCTTTATATTTTCTTCCTTCTGCTAATACTAGGCTTCATAATTTTGTAGTTCCTTTCAGTGTAGGGTTTGATTATTTGCGATTTTTCTTGTTTTTTGAGGTGGTCTGTATCAATGTATACTTCTCTCTTCGAACTGCTTTTCTGTGTCCTAAAGATTTTGAACTATTATATTTTCATTTTCATTTGTCTCCATTTATTTTTTGAGTTCCTCTTTGATTTCTTTGTTCACCCATTGGTTGTTTAGTAGCATGTTTTTTAGCCTCCATGTGTTTGTGTTTTTTTCTATTTTTTTTTCTGTTCTGGTTTCTTACTATTGAGATTAGAAAAGATGCTTGATATGACTTCAATCTTCTTAAATTTATTGAGACTTGTTTTGCAGCCTAATGTGATTTGTCTGAGAAAACGTTCCATGTGCACGTGAAAAGAACGTATTCTGCTATTTGTGGATGGAATGTTCTGATATATCTGTTAGATTCATCTGGTCTAATATGTTATTCAAAGCTGTTGTTTCCTTTGGATGATCTGTCTATCCACTGATACAAGTGGGGTGTTAAAATTCCTTACTACTAATGCATTACTGTCAATATCTCCCTTTATGTCTATTATTTTTTGCTTTATATATTTAGGTGCTCCTGTGTTAGGTACATAGATACTTAAAATCGTTCTATTCTCCTTTTGGATTGATCCCTTTATCATTATGTGATGATCTTTGTCTCTTGGTCTGTTTTGTCTGATGTATGTGTTTCTACTGCACCTTTTATTTTCACTCCCATTTGCTTGGAATATTTTTTTCCATCCTTTCACTTCTAGTTTGTGTCTGTCTTTAGGTCTGAAATGAGTCTCTTGTAAGCAACATACAGATGGGTCTTGGTTTTTTTATCCACATCACCCTCTGTCTTTTGATTGGAGCATTTAGTCCTTGAATATTTAAAGTAATTACTGATAAGTACGTACTTACTGCTTATTATTTTGTTCATTGTTTTCTGGTTGTTTTTGTAGTTCTGTTCTTTTCTTCTTTGCTCTCTTCCCTTGTGGTTTGATGGCTTTCTTTAGTGTGTTATGCTTAGATTGTTTTCTCTTTATATTTTGTGTATCTGGCATAGGTGTTTGATTTGTGGTTACCATTGGGTTCTTTTTTTTTTTTTTTTTTAAGATTTTATTTATTTATTTGACAGAGATAGAGACAGCCAGTGAGAGAGGGAACACAAGCAGGGGGAGTGGGAGAGGAAGAAGCAGGCTCATAGCGGAAGAGCCTGATGTGGGGCTCGATTCCATAACGCTGGGATCACGCCCTGAGCCGAAGGCAGACGCTTAACCGCCGTGCCACCCAGGCGCCGCTACCATTGGGTTCTTATATAGCATCCTATATGTATAGCAGGGCATGTTAAGTTGATGGTTGCTCAAATTCGAATACATTCTGAAAGCATTAAATTTCTACTCCCTCCCTCCATGTTTTATGTATATGATGTCATATGTTACGTCTTTTTAATTTGTTTATCTCTTGACTGATTTTGGTAGATGTAATTGATTTTATTACTTTTGTGTTTTAACCTCCATAGTGGTTTTATAAGTAATTAATCTATATTTACTATATGTTTGTTTTAATTTGTCTAATTAAATACATTTTATTATTTTCTTCTAGTTATGCCCTTTCTTTCCACTTAATGAATTCCCTTTAACATTTCTTGTAAGGCTGGATTAGTGGTGATAAACTCCTTTAACTTTTGTTTGTCTAGGAATCTCTTTATCTCTCCTTCAATTCTGAATGATAACCTTGTCAGGTAGGGTATTCTTGGTTGTAGTTTTTTCGTGTCAGTACTTCAAGCATATCATGCCACTTTCTTCTGGCTTGCAAAGTTTCTGCTGAAAAATCAGCTGATAGTCTTAAAGTATTTCCCTTGTACATAAGTATTTTCTCTTGCCGCTTATTTATTTTTTAAGATTTTTTTATTAGAGAGAGAGCATGTGAGTTGGGGGGAGGGGTAGAGGGAGAGAATATTTAAGCAGACTCTCTACTGAGTGCGGAGCCTAACCCAGGACTTGATCTCATGACCGATGAGATCGTGACCTGAGCCAAAACCAAGAGTTGAACACTTAACCGACTGAGCCACCCAGGTGCCCTTACTCCTGATGCTTTTAAAAATCTCTCTTTATTATTACTTTTGCCGTTTTAATTATGTGTCTTGGTGTGGACTTCCTTAGGTTCGTCTTGTTAAGGGTTGTGTATGCTTCTTGGACCCTTACGTCTGCTTGCTTTCTCAGATATCTTTTTTCAGCTATTTTCCAATTGTTTCTTCACATAAATTTTCCAGCCCCTTCTCTCCTTTTTCAGGGCTCCCTAGCATACGAATGTAATTACTATTGATGCTGTTGCAGAATTCTCTTAACCTATTATTTTTTATTTTTCTTTTTGTTCTTTTTTTGTTGTTGTTCCTGTTCAGCTTGGTTGCTTTCCATTACCCTGTCTTCCAGATCACTGATTCATTTTTCTCCATTTTGTAATCTGCTGTTGATTCCCTCTAGTGTATTTTTCATTTCAGTTACTGTGTTCTTCAACTCTTTTTCTAATATTTTGTATCTCTTTGTTGAAGTTTTCACTGAGTTCATCCACTCTTCTCTCAAGTCGGGTGAGTATCTTTATGACCATTACTTTGAACTCTTTATGAGAAATATTGTTGATCTCCATTTTTACTTGGCTCTTTTTCTGTTACTTTATCTTGTTCTTTCATTTGGGATATATTCCTCTGCCTTCTCATTTTGTTTAACTCTCTCTGTTTGTTTCTGTGTATTAGGTTAGCTGTGTTGTGGTGTTGAAAGTAGTAGCCTTGTATAGAAGAAGTCCTGTGTTGCCCTATAGCACAGTTCCCCCCCGCCCTGGTCTTGGTGCTCCGTTGGTGTTCCCTATGTGAGCTGCATGTGCCTTCCTATTGTGGCTGAGCCACAGTTGCTATGGGCATGCTGGTAGGTGAAGCTGGCCTTCAGCCCAACTGGCTGCAATAACCCACTTTGCCTGCTGTTGGGACACTGGGCAGAATTTGCTCCCCACACTGGTGAGAGGCCCAGGTGCAAGTGGTGGTTGGGGCTGGCATTCAGCCTAGTTGTCTACAGTTAGTCTCTGCCACCATTGCAAGTGTACTGAAGGGCAAGGGCTTACTCCATGTACAGCCAGCCTGGCTGTAGGAACTGCGGGTGGGCTGGTGTATGGTGTTGTCTCCCCAACTTGTCAGGGCAGGAGTCACTTTGGAGTGGCACCGGTCTTGGCAGGGGCAGCCTGATTGGTATGGCAGGGCAAGAGCCACTCTGGAGGGATGTCTGCTGAGGTGTGTTTATTGGGTGGAGCAGGTCTATAGGGGAACACTGGGGCGGGGAGGACCTACTGTGGTAGCAGTGTAGATGGGAGAATGTTAGAACTGTGTCCGGTTATCTAGACCAGGGAGTAGAAGAGAAATGGCGCCCACCACCAGCGTAGTTCCTTGAGAAATCTTCTGCAGAGCCCTGCCGTTCCAGCACATGTCCTAAGATCAGTCAATAAACCTTCACATACACCTGAAGCACTTTTCAAACTGCTGCTTCTCTGCTATGTCTCTGCCAAGTTGTTTAGTGTGCTGGTTCTTTAAGGGCAGGGACTCAGTTTCCTGTTGCCCTCCAGCTCTCCAGGGGTTAAGCTCTGCCGATTTTTAATGCTCCTGAAGTTAAGCTGGATAATTTTCAAAGCCATACATTATGGGGACTGATTAGGGTGGATCCCCAGGGCTGGGAGTGCCCTCTGTAGGGTCTGATCCCCTTACTCTTCCTCACTTGCCATGTCCCTCCCACGTTGTAGTTAGTTGCTTGGGTTTGGTTCCAGATTGCATCTCTGCCCCTCCCACCCTTTTTGATGTGGCTTCCTACAACTAGCTGTGGAAGATTTGCTCTGCCAGTGTTCAGATTATTTTCAGAGTTAGCTGTGTAGATGTAGTTGTTGCCTTGGTGTGTCTCTCCATGGGATGAGGTGAGCTCATGATCCTGCTGCTCTGCCATCTTTCCAGTCTCTAGCGTTTTGCCGAATCTTAAGAGTGCTGTATTCCAAAACGGTTGTCTCAGACTTTTTGAAATAAGATTTTTACACTGCCTATAGTTAGTTTTTTCAGTATGATATTTATTTCTTCTACATCAGTTGTGAATTATTTTTTCAGAATTATTGGAAGTAGCTGTTGACAGTATTTTGTTTAAAAAACTTTTTATTTGGGGCGCCTGGGTGGCACAGCAGTTAAGCGTCTGCCTTCGGCTCAGGGCGTGATCCCAGCGTTATGGGATCGAGCCCCACATCGGGCTCCTCCGCTGGGAGCCTGCTTCTTCCTCTCCCACTCCCCCTGCTTGTGTTCCCTCTCTCGCTGGCTGTCTCCTGTCTCTGTCAAATAAATAAATAAAATCTTTAAAAAAAAATAAAAATAAAAAACTTTTTATTTGAAAGAACTTTAAATTTACGGAAGAGTTGCAAAGCTAATGCAGAAAGTTCCTGTATACTCCTGTTTTCCTTATATTATCATCTCACAACCCATGGTGTATTTATGAACATTAGTACAAAACTGTTAACTACAGATTGTATTTGCACTTCCCCAGTTTTTTCACCGATGTGTTCATTCTGTCCCAAGAGCCAGTCTAAACCACTGTATTGCGTTTAGCTCCCTTGTCTCTTTTGGTGGAGAATTTTTTAGTCTTTCATTGTCTCTCATGAGTTGACACTTTTTTAAAAAAATTAGTGGTCAGGTATTTTGTAGTATTTCTGTCAACTTTGATTTCTTTGGTATTTTGTCATGATGAGACTGGGATTATGGGTTTGGGGGAGGAATTCCACATGGTGATATTGACGCCCTTCTCACCATATAATATCAAAGAGTAAAGAATATCAACAGTACTTTTTTTTACGTGTGATAAACTTTGATCACATGGTTAATGTATTATTTTCTTTTTAATCCCCATCTGGAATATTTTCTTTCATACTGGTGCTTATGTGCATCTTTTCTTGATGACTTTTGTGAGAGGTTTTTATATTTTGTTGCGTTTTTTTCAGAGAATCAGTTTTCTCTTATTGATCTTCCCTATTGTATCTTTCTTTTTTTATTATTCCATTCTTATTTTTCTTTTCTTTCCTTCTTCTGGGAGACAAGAATGTTTTTGGATTAGCTGAAATAGACATAGAATCTTTGGTGAGGGGGAGAGTTCAAAATCTTTATCCAAAGTATGTTTTTACTGTAATCTGTGGTATTCATTCAGTTGAGATACGAATATATAGTGTAGAGCTTGAGGAAGGGTTCCTAATGTGAGACAATATGTAGAATTCCTGATACTTAAAAATTGTTTTCTATGTGGTAATCTCAGTTAAAGGAAATGAAGACATTAATAGTTTAGTTTATTGTAGTTTATTGTAGTTACTTAGAGCTCTGTTAATAATTTTTAAAAATATTGAAGAATAACAGTAAGAAGTATTAGTTTAATAACTGCCCATATTTCCTACTTAAGTAATGAAATTTATTTTTAAAAAAGAGCAATTAAGAGTAAGAAATAAAATAAAGTGAAAATTGATTGAAAATTACACGTTTACCAAATACCAGAGTGGAGTAATTTATTCCCCAGGGAATATCTTTATACACTTCTGTGATTTAGCTGCATTTTAGCTGCCAACTATTTTTCCTTTGATGCCAAAAGAATTTTTTTTAAATCAAGTTACTAAAAGAGAGTGTTAACAGTACCCATTTTATATTGCTGTTGTTAAGATGAAATGAGATGCTTTGTATAAAGTATTTACTACAGTGCTTGAGGCATAAGATACAATAAGTGTCAGTAATATTAGTGTCCAAGTGACAACTTTTTATAATAACTCCCTAAAGCAATCCAACTTGTGTAGGTATTCTTTAAACAGGTTCTCATGTAAAGCTTGTCAAGACAGTTTAACCTTTTAATACTTGGTAATGAATGCAGATAACTTATATCTGTTATTCTTCACATCTGTACCATTTTTTAATATTTTATTTATTTGATAGAGTTGGGGGGTGTGTGGCGGAAAGAGAGCACAAGCAGGGGGAACAGCAGAGGGAGAGGGAGAAGCAGACTCCCCGCTGAGCAGGGAGCCCGATGCAGAGCTCATTCCCAGGAACCTGGGATCATGACCTGAGCTGAAGGCAGATGTTAACCGAATGAGCCACCCAAATCTGTAATGTAATTAGCAGGTTGAAATGCCTTTTGGATCAATTTTTTTTCTCACCCTTGGGGGTTATGCTGTTTTACTTCCCAAATTCTCTACAAAGTATTCATTGATGTATTCAGAAAAATGATTCTCAACCTTCGTGGTCTTGCTCTTTCTTGATTTTTTTGCCCCTCCCCACCTTCTTTTAAATTTTAAGCATCCCTCTCTGAATCATATGTATGAACAACAGACAGATTGGTAATCAGGGCATTCTAATTTCCTTCACATACTCTGTTTCCTGAGTAAATTACTTCATTGGATTCCATACTTATAAAATAGGGAAGATTGGATCAGCTGACTTTGGAGGCCCCTTTCTGTTTTCCAATATATGGTTTTATATGAGGTCTAATTAGATTTAAACTGTCATAAATAGGATGATGAGAAAGTGTGATAATAAATATTCTGTGACATGAGACTGGTAAATTGCCAAGAGCACAAGGAAACATAGTTTGAAAGAAATGAGGGGAATTGAAGAGAAGATTATACAGTGAAAAGACTTCAGAGTAGAGAGTAATAACGAGCAAGCAATCCTTGACTGATAGAACTGGTTTTCTTCCTTAGATGGCTCTCACTTAGTGCTAAAATTATTTAATGTAGTCTGAAAGGTTATTTTTATCATAATGGCCAAGAGTTGCTAAAAGAAAAGAACACGTGGCTTTCTTAATTCTTAAGTAATTAGTATATTGTTTGCACTTAGATATTCAACATTTATTGAGTAACTGGTACTCTAAAACTGCGTTCCAGCAGCTGTCTGCATTTCATTTTAGCCCTATGATTCGTAAGCACTGTCCTTTTGCTAAAATGCTTATTACTTCTACCACATAGGTAGTTATCTGATACTAATGGGATACTCTTTTCCTACAAATGGGGTTAGATAATCGATACCTCAGTTAATTTTATGATTATAATTTTTTTTAACCGAAGTAATGTACTTTCTCTTTCAGTTGTGTAGTCTTAAGTTCATCAGTAGATGAATTAATTTGGTTGGTACCATTAAAAAAAAGATTACTTCCTAGTGTAAGTTTGGTTATGTGAAGGTGTATTAGGTGTATTTTATACCACACCATCACCCACATCTCTAGGAATTTTTGTGTATGATCTACACAGAACTATCTTACATTTCCTAATTATAAGAGAAATATATAGATCATAAAGATTCCCCAATCCCAAGGTACCTTCTTGGAAGATTTCAGAAAATTGAGGGCTATTTCAGCGTTTAAAGAGGTAAAGTTATCTGGCAAGCTAATGGAGGATTTTTCCTTGTGAGGTCAGTATCTTCCACTAAGTGAAAATTCTTATGGAGCATGAATACTGAAAAACTTAGTATAAACTGTATACAATATAAACTGTAGTTAGGATTTCATGACTTTGGAGAAAAGTTGTAATTGGGTGCGGTGGTATTTCTGCAGGAAAGACAAGAAGAAGGTCTAAAAGAACACAGACCGAAAAGACAGCAATGTATAATGATGTAAAGGGACGAAAGGAGGAGCTCATGGCTTAAAGATCATGCATCATCTGCTTTTAAGAAAAAAACTAGGACTGGTCTCTTTTTGCTTAATTGTGTTCTTGTAAAAGATTGCTTCTCTTGAGATATGTGAACACTATGGGAATAATCCCAGTTTCATGCATTTTGAAAAAAAGTGTTTTAGAGAAATACTAGATTTGCAAGTGAAATGTAGGTTGTAATTTTTTGTTGTTGTTAAGAGATTCAATGAAACAATGGTTAAAAATTTTTTTCATGGTAACTTTAAATCTGTACACACAAAATGTAATTGAAAATCCTTAAGTAAATGTGTTCCTTTTGTGTAAGGAAGAAAACATCTGATGTAACCATAGATTGTATATCTGCTTATTTTTCAGTGTTTACTTCACTTGGAAAGTTAAAAGTAATTTTATTCATATGTTAACTTATCTTTTATATTAATATAGTAGAATTGCCAACTGGGACTTTCAGTGCAGTAACAATCTAAAGTTGTTTATAACTTTAATAAATAAAAATTGTAACTTCATATATTTAAATTTCACAGTGTAAGATTTGAATATTTTCAGTGATATATAAAATGGCAAGCATAACCAAATAATTGGAAACATAAATATTGTGGAATAAATTTTCTGCAAGAACTTTAGTTTTACTTTAAAATTAAAATTGGAAGGGTGCCTGGGAGACTCTGTTAAGCTTCCAACCCTTGATTTTGGCTCAGGTTATGATCTCAGGGTTGTGGCGTCGAACCTTGTGTGGGGCTCCATGCTCAGGATGAAGTCTGCTTGAGAGTCTCTCTCCCCCTGTCCTTGCCCTCCCCTGCACATGTTCCCCCTCCCTCTCTCAAATAATAAATAAATCTTCAAAATTAAAACTGGGTATGAAATTATAGAAATGGACGAAATAGATATATTATTAAATGCTGGTAAAAGGAATTCCTTAGATTCTTAAGGATATTATTGAAAACACTGAGTTTTTAATGTTAAAGGGATTCAAAATTGCATTTCTTTTCTCCAGTAATTCTGTAGTTAACTTTCTAGTGTTGAGTACTCTGAACAAAAGTAAAAACTAAAATGAAATTCTTTCTTCCCTTTGAATTTGAAACACTCTGTAACATAGGCTGCTATGGCTAATTTGTGTTTTCTCTGATACATCCATGTGTTTGTTATTTCTATTTCTAAATTGTGTAGAGGTTGGAGACTTCATTGGGGAGAACACAGTCTTAGATACTAAGATAAAATCTAACTTAGTAGTCTTTATTCTTTTGTGTATCTGAATTCCTGAGAGATATGTTTTAAAACTTCCTAGCTCATTTTTAGATTTATTAACTTTTTTCCTTGCAGTTGTTGGTCTTCGTTTCATACCTCTGTTGTTGAGTAAATATCAGGATTGTCATCTTCATGGTTATTTTTATTGTTATGTAGTATTTTTGTCCATCTTGTACTCTTTTTCTTCATTGTGGCACATATTAATATTGTTACATCAGTTTTCTTTGTACTTTTGGGGATTTTGGTGTGTGTGTATGTGTGTGTGAACTTTTTTAGTGATACAGTAAAGTATGCAACATAATTTTACAACACACTTTTACAGCCTAATGAATTATTATAAGATGAATATTCTTGTTACTATCACCCACGTCAAGTAATAGAACCATGCCAGCCACCCCTGAAGCCTTTGCATGTGTCGTATCCCTTCCCTTTCTCCACAAGTTTATCACTATCCTGACTTTTAAGGTAATTCCTTTCTTCTTTTTCTTATGGTTTTATCACCCACATGTATATTGCCAGACTCTGAAAGAGTTTAG
Organism: Ailuropoda melanoleuca; assembly: GCF_002007445.2. NCBI lineage: Eukaryota > Metazoa > Chordata > Mammalia > Carnivora > Ursidae > Ailuropoda > Ailuropoda melanoleuca. The sequence goes on along the minus strand of NC_048232.1, from coordinate 30,838,978 downwards.
TCTTGTCCATCCAAAAGAATTTTACATGTCTTTTAAGTCTTTTAATCAGCAGGTTGCTTTTCCATCCTTTTTCCCTGTTGTACTTTGTTGATGAACCCTGGCTGTTTGATCTTTTAGACTTTCCCATTGTCTGGATTTTGCTGATTGCATGAGGGACATTTAAATATGTTCTTTTGTCCTCTGTATTTCCTCCAGATTGGCAGACCAGAGGCTTACTCGTTGGTTCCCTCTGGCAAAACTATAGATATTCTTCCATAGTTGTCTGTTTTTCACTTTTTTGGATGTAAGCAGCCACTGATGTTGAATACCAACATCTTTTTGTTTATTGAGGTTTGTAAAACTGTCACTTTAATTCTACCATTTTGTTTTCATTTTTACCTGGAATAATCTTATAAAGACATGCTTCCCTCTTGGTTACCCAATGGTAAAGGTCATATAGGAAGGATAAAATAACTGCTTGTTTCTTTCCTTTACTCATTTGTCAAGGTAATGAGTTGGTTTGCTGTTATCCTCAGAAAGTGACCAGTTACCTTTTTTTTTTTCATTATATTGTGATGAACTTATAGACCTAAAAACATTTGATTCATTTCTATTCATTGTCTGTCTTATTAAAGTTTAAATTGCCTCTCTTTGGTTAGTTTGTGCCATGGTCTTTTTATATGACCCTGGTCATCCTTGCTATATCTTCCTTGCTATCTAGTGTGTCAGGATGTTCCAGACTTATCTTGTACATTTTCTTCCCTGGACCTTGTAAGTAGCTACTCAATGAAAAACTTAGTTTTAAATACACAAGCGACACATAAATGCATTCTTGAAAAACTTTGAATGAACCAGATTCTTTCTCACTCAGTCTTCCTCTACCCAGAGGTAATCCCTCTTACTATTATGTTAACTGTCTTTACAAACCCTTTTCTATGAATTTTTATGTTTACATAAGTACAATACAGAGATCGTTTCTTTTTTTATGTGATTTTTTTCTAACTTTTTACAATCATAAATGATACTTATACTTACTAGCTTCTTTTTTTAATCAATTATATATCTTGATAGTTTTTCTGTTAGTACATAGTACATTTTTTTAACTGCTACTTAATATTTGATATTATTAAACTCGTCTCGTGAGTGTATTAGGTTTCCAGTTTTTCCACTAATACAACTCTTGCTTTTTCTGTGCACAAAAGTGCAGGTGTTTGTTTGGAGTCATAGCATATGTGCATTTAGAATTTTGCCGGTTTGCCCTCTGAAGTGCTTCCACAAGCGGAGTCTGAGAATGCCTGTTTCTTTACCACTCAGCAATCTTGCTCTTATGAAATCTTGCTAGTCTAAAGGGAAAACATTCCCTTGATTTCCCAGGCCTTCCTGAGGTGGAAACAGGGAGAGTAGGAGGTGTTCTCTGGTGAGGGCTGCTGCAAGTGGTCTGGTTGCAGAGGTTTCCCTTCTTTTGGGCTCCGCTGCCTCTCACGCACCACTTACTTCTCCAGTGGGGACGCAGACACAGCTGCGGCTCGGTGCCTGGCTTCACAGCCCGGCTGATGCTCCTGATAACCGAGCTGGTTTTATCACCCTTTGTGTGCCATCCAGCTTTCAGGCTCTCCCCCTTCTTTGCTTGTCTTCCTCCACTCTCTTCCCTCCTCTCTTTGTAGCATTCTTTTGTGCATTTTGGTATGTAGTTTTATTTTCCTACGTTACTCAGTCTTCTTTCCGTCTTTTTTCAATTTCTGTAAGTCCAAGGACTACTGCCAACAATGGGGTGTTAATAAGTATCCTTCTTGTCATTTCTCAGATTTAGAGTGGGAGCAGGAGACTGCATTTAGTTTGCTGGAACCCTAATCTTATTTTAAACATAAGGGTAAAGGAAGGTTTCACTAACTGATTAAGTTGCCCATTGTCATATATCAGTATCAGGACTTTTCAGAGTTCCAGCCTAACTTTTGATGACACAAATCTGGTCTGCTATTTGAGTTAAAAGCTCATTTACTTTTCTTTAAAAGCCTTGATTTTAAAAGCACAATCACAGCTTTTTTGGTCTCCTGCTTTAGTCTCCTCTCTATTAAAAATGGTTCTATTTTGCTCCTATCAGTACTTAAAATAATAGGTGATGTTTATTGTTTACTCAGGTACCAGGTACTGTGTTACATGCCTTCTTTTTTTTTTTTTTTTTAAAGATTTTATTTTTATTTATTCTACAGAGATAGAGACAGCCAGCGAGAGAGGGAACACAAGCAGGGGGAGTGGGAGAGGAAGAAGCAGGCTCATAGCAGAGGAGCCTGATGTGGGGCTTGATCCCACAATGCCGGGATCACGCCCTGAGCCGAAGGCAGACGCCCAACCGCTGTGCCACCCAGGCGCCCCTACATGCCTTCTTGAATTTGCTTAATCTTTACCACATCCTTGCATCTCCATGAGGTCCTTTTATTATCCCCACTTTACAGAAGAGGAAATCTGGATACTAAGAGCTTAAGAAATGCTTGGTGACATATTAATGCAGCCAGAACTCAAACTCAGGCAGTCTGACTTCAAAATCCTGGCCTTAAGGTCTATGCTAAATGTTCTGTTAGTCCCCATCATCCCATCTGAGTGGTTTCATTATATTGGCAGTTTCATTATGATTGCTGTAGATGTTTTCCATACAGTCCTGTTAGGATCAAATAATAAGCCACATTTCTAAAAATTCTTCATATTCTTTTCTCAAGGTTTATCTCTTGGGAACCACTGTTATTAGATGAAACTAGAGTTTTATTCATATGACCAATTTAGTCAGTGCTTTTGTATATTCCTGACAGCATCATTTCACAGTTTATTTCCTTTATTTGTCAGCCTAATAGAAATGCTGTATATTTATAATGGTCTTGTGCAGTTGTAAAAATATGTGGTGATCTTAAAGATTGAATAATTATGCCTCAGAATTTCTGCATTCAGTTGTTACTTTTTTAGGGAGGACAACTTAGTTATTAAGCACTGGGAATATCAGTGTTTCTTCTAGACAGTATGTTGCCTGATTCCAGCTTATCTGGGCCTTTTGGGATCAGAAACAAATGGCAGGAGTGTTGAGAATATCAGGAGTGGAAGTTTTCCTGGTGCTGAGCAAGGAGAATAGGTTTTGGTCATGAAAACAGTTCTAGGTAACCTGATTTTCCAGATATTCAGGTGTTTCTCATTCTTGACTGATTTTTATTTGATCTGAGGCAAAATTAAAAGGAAAAAAAATGTGTTTCAAATAGATAAGATCAGTTAGATATTATTTCACCAGATTTAATTTGGGTTTAGGAAGGAACTAATGGAAGGTGAGTAGAGGAAATGAGCTCACTCTATGTGATCTTAGAGAAACTCATTGTTTTTATTAGTAATATCAAAATGTAGACTTTGTATCTGAGATTCTATGACTGACAGAATTACTGTACCCATATTAATTCATGTACAAAAAACTTTTCCCAGACTATCCAGATAAGTGAAGAATGAAAGAGGATTAGAAGGATAATACAGAGGCAGGGAGGGACAGTGTTAGGTCTATATCCTACTATAAAGGACAAGAAGCTTTTGTGATAGAATATACTTCCTGTTGCTCTGTTTGTAAAATAATCACTGGTTCAGAGAAAAAAACGTTTTAAAGTGAGGTGAAAGATTGCCAGAGGAAGGTAAATGTTCGACTGCATAATGGTTTGATGAGAACATTAGTACTGGTGTCAGAAATTTCCAACTTGGTGCCAGACGGTTTGTGGCTTTAGGCAAACTATTTTTTTCAATTTCATTTTCCTCTTCCTGTAATTACAAAGGCTGATACTCAGGTACATTTCTTATCGTGATTAAAACTTGCATTACACATAGTGCATTGGCTAAGTAGGAGCTTACCAAATGTCACATGGATAATTGAGATGATTTTAGATTCCTTTGCAACTGTGAAGGAATGTAAAAATATAAAAACATATCTCACTAAATTTCTAAAAAGAAAAATACCTTTGTGTTTGAATGGAAAGCAACTCAGTGGCTCTAGCAGATCTCTTAAAGAACAACAGCTGTTAGTCCCTTCAGTGAGTGATAACATATAAAATGTACCTTTGAGGAATGTGACTGTGAGACCACTGTCAACATAGCTGTAATGGTTCAGACTGAGTTTGAGACCAAATCATCTTGATAGGAGAGTTTGTGGTAAGTGAATTCAAATATTCTTTACCAGCAGTATTAAAGTCTTAATGGGCTCATGTCTACTCTAAAATGAAAGAAGTGTCATTTCAGTGTCAATGTAATCAAATGTATCAATGTCACAATCAAAGCTTTTCTCTTATTTGTTGAAATGACATCCAATGAGTACTATTAACTATCATAAATATTAATTCATCTGTGATATGAAAAAATTATTTTTAAGCATCAAGCATGCATTGACCTTTAAAATACTTAGACCAGTAGACCAAGCAGCCATATTTTGGCATACTTTGGTATTTTTCCATAGATAATTTGTATTCTCAATATTTTTTTGTTATATCTTGTTTTAGTGATCGTGGTGGAGAAGACCCAAACCAGAAAGTAATCCATGGGGTTATTAACTCCTTTGTTCATGTTGAACAGTATAAGAAAAAATTCCCCCTAAAGGTAAAAAGCATCCTTTAAAAACATAATCAGACCTTTAATTTCTTAAACTACTTGTTCTAATTTTTTAAATATGATTTTAATTGATTTATTTAGTTTTATCAGGAAATCTTTGAGTCTCCCTTTCTGACTGAAACAGGAGAGTATTACAAACAAGAAGCTTCAAATTTATTACAAGAATCAAACTGCTCACAGTATATGGAAAAGGTAGGAAAGAACATATGTTAAATGCATCACCTCTTATATATCGGGCATGGTTTATTTAAATTTGTTTTCTTAGTTAATATATTTTTTTGGTGGAAAAAGGTGTGTGGTTTTTTTTGATCATTACTCTGAATTGTAGTTAATATATAATACCTATTAAAAAATCGTTGTTCTTACTGTGGCATTCTCCATGAGAAAAAGTTCTATCCAATTTTCATCATGGTTGATGCTTCTTGATAAATCCGCATCGCTTGATTTGCTTGTCTTTAAAATTAGTATTCACATTCTTGGCAAAAGAATAAATTATATTTGTGTTTAGTAGATGTTTAAAGAATAGGATAAGCATAGAAGGTAGGTGTTTGGGTTTTTATCTTTCCGTCTTTAAAATGGAAGGAAAAATATAATAATTCTAAATACTTGGATAGGTTACTCTTTTGGTCTGTTCAGGTTTTGGAAGACTGAGAAAAACCTCCACAAGAAATTTTAATTAATCCTTAAACTAACACATATTGATTAGTATTATTAAAATTCCATGTATACTTTTTTTAGTAAAGGAATAGTCGTGTTATAAAGTCAGTCATCATATAAGATGTTAAATTTTTAGCCAGGTTTTTTCATTTGTAGTATTGAATTCCAAGCATTTTATTATACCATGATTTTTGTTAGTTTGTTTAGCCAAGAAGATAATTTGTTGCAAGTGGAATAGCTGTAGAGTGGCCTCCATAGAGCACAGGTCAAGAAATATCAGTATTTACTGATATATTGTTATATATTTCACAAACCCCAGGTCTAGAAGTCTGAGTTGTTTTAATTCCCTTCCTGCTATCGTCACTGATTAGCTCTAGTAAGTCTTCTAGGACATCTTTCTCCATCTATTAACTGCAGGTTACACCAAGTCAGTGGTTCTTAGTTTTAAGCCCTTTTGCTTCCTAGACTGTCGTTAAAGATTCTAGATCCAATCCTGAAAAGTACACAGGGATTATCAGTAATACATACACTCCTTGTTATATTTGGCTCTCAAAAAGAGGTCCGTGACAAAAATATTGTATGTTCCACTTACATAGAACCATACACTGTCTAGAATATGGTATATCTAGAATAGGTAAATTCATAGAGACAGAAAGTAGATGAGAAGTTATTGGGAGGAGAGAGTGAGTTATTGTGTAATGGTTACAGAGTTGGATGTGATGAGTAAGTTTTAGAAACAGACAGTTGCGCAACAATGTGAGTGTCATTAATGCCACTGAATTGCACACTCAAAAATGGTTGCAGTGACATATTTTATGTTACATATATTTTACCACAATTTTGAAAACACTAATAATGTAATATACCCCAAAGCATTGAATTATATTTTTAAGTGAGTAAGTCATACGATAAGTAAATTATATCTCAAACTGTTAAAATGAGGGCCATTGGAAATTATGTTTGGGAAGTAGCATTCACAAGGGTAGTTCATTTAATTAACAGACTAACGTAGCCTTCCTGCTTCTCTTTCTCTATTTTACCTGTAGTTTGGGCCTTTTCTCCCCAGCTGTAAGTGGTTTTATAGCTCTTTAAAGCCCCACATTGAGACATTCCACTCTTGTCTGCCTTTCTTTTGATATGCACCCCTTTCCTGCCATTATCATTATTTTTTTTTTTCCTTTTCTCATCGTCCCTCACCTCCTGACTCTAATTCCCATGGCATTTAGTTAAGCCATAAACATTAAAGCTACAGTACACTATAGTGACTAATAGGCATAATCCTTTTAAGGGATATTTTTCTTTTAAAAGAAAAACTTTTTGACGAAAATGACTTTCTTAGTTGATTAAATATGCACTGAACATCTTTTAGTCCAAATACCTTTTTTCCTCCCTTTGGTTTCTGTGACTTTGCCCTAGACTTCTGGCTCCATGGGAGAGCATAGTAGGAAAGATAGAACCATGAGTCTCTTTTCAGTCTTTGCCTCATTTTCATCAAAAGGTATCTGAGAGGTATCCAGGAATGATGTGTTATTTCCCCTCTCAACATCAGTTTCCTTCCCAGTATTACCTTCTTATGCCCAGACAAACTCAGCAGTATTCTCCGAAGGCTTAACTGTGCATAGTTCCGTGGGTCCAGTTAAGTTCAGAAACTGTAGTTACATAGCTTCACATTGCAGAACATTTTCTAAGTCTAAACATTTGTATGTGTATGTGCTATGCCAGCATGATTTTTACTGTGAATGTAGTTTTGTTTTGAGGTAGAAATTAGCCAGATTCTCTAGTTTTTATCTTTATTAGCTGGTTCTCTTTATTAGCTGGTCCGTGTATTGTTTGTAGCCCGGTGTTTCTTATATAGGATAAGCTTTACTAAAGCTCTTGATTGACATATTTAACTATGATTAAATAATAATTGACTTCTAAAATTTTAATGAAATGTTTGATGATTATCACGTACATACTGTTTACATTTACATTTTATTAGACGAGGGACCAACATAAAATAATTAATCTACTTGATCCAGTTGATGTAAACTATTTTTAGTTTGTTAAATATTCAGAAAGTGACCATCTGTTCTGGTTTTTAATAATTTTTACCCACTTTTCCTGTTGCATGTTAGGTTGCCTGTGTAATAGGATGTTCAGGGTCAGTAAATGAGGACAAAATGCAGACCACTTAACTTTTGTCCATGTTCATAAGATTTTGGTAAAATGTAGGTGATAGTAGCCTAAATAAAAATTTGAAATGATTTATGGAATGTGGGTTTAAACGGGTTATGTAATCCTTATTTGTTACCTGGCCATCTTTAATTGAGCCATTAAAATTAGGCTACCTAAGTTACTTACTGATATTACAGATTTTTCCTCATTGTAGGTCATGACTATAAGAATATATTTCTAAAGGTTCTAGGTAGATTAAAAGATGAAGAAATTCGATGTCGAAAATACTTGCATCCAAGTTCATATACTAAAGTGATTCATGAATGTCAGCAGCGAATGGTAGCAGACCACTTACAGTTCTTACATGCAGAATGTCATAATATCATCCGACAAGAGAAAAAAAATGGTAAGTGATATGAAACAGTGAATGTGAATAGAAATTAAATTATAAACCCACTTTCTACATCATCTCCAAGCTTCCTTAGATTTCAAACATTTTTGGTAATAGTCTAAAATGCTCAATATGCCTTTTTTTACCAATTTTTAATAATCTTTTTTAAAAGACTGTTTTGGAAAGGTATGTTTTCAAAGTGTATTCCAAAGCCAAAAGAAAAACTAGGAAAAAGTGTTGGCACATTTTTACATATCACAAGGGCTGATGATTTCCTTAATACATTAATAGTTTCTAATAAACAGGAAAAAAAGCAAAGATGAAGGAAATATAAATAGATTTTAAATATATGCAGATAATCAGTTTCGTTCAAAATAGAAGAAACTACAAAATAAGGATATAAAGAAATACTAGTAATAAGCAGTAAAAAGTGGAATTTTTTTTAAAGATGTTATTTATTTGTCAGAGAGAGAGAGAGCACAAGCAGGGGGAGTACCAGGCAGAGGGAGAAGCAGGCTTCCCACTGAGCAAGGAGCCTGATGCAGGGCTCCATCCCAGCACCCTGGATCATGACCTGAGTCAAAGGCAGATGCTTAACCTGCTGAGCCACCCAGGCGTCCCAAATTGGAATTTTTTTTAAAGGAGAAAATAGCACTAAAAATTTTCAAATAACAGAGAATAAACGTAGTAAGATATGTGCCAGACCTACATAGAAAATGAAACATTGTTGAAAGCAACATAGATCCAGGAGAATCTACTCAAAACTGAAGAGGTTTTTTGGTTTGTTTTTGTTTCTTTGTTTGTTTTAATTCTGAAAGTTAAACTCTTAGACTAAGAAAAGTCAAGACAGTCTTGAAGACCGACCATCATGGGAAGACTTTGCAGGATAGCATGACTTATGATAAAAAACACAGTAGGACAATGAGACTTTGGTGTGAGGTAAACAAATAGACCAATGGAATAAAATAGGTTAGAAATAACCCATGCACATATAGATACTTGATTTAAGGCCACTGTAGAGCAGTGGGTGAAAGATAGTCTTTTTAACACATAGTGCTGGGTCCATTGGATATTCACTTGGGAAAAAGTAAAATTTGATCTCTACCTCAGATACTATATACAGAATCAATACATTATAGGCTTTTGACCTACATGTAAAACACTTTGAGAAGATAATATAGGAGAATAACTTCATGACCTTGAAGTAGAGAAAGGTATTTTAAATGAGACACACAAAATACTAACCACAAAGGAAAGATTGCTCAAGTGGACTGCATTTAAAAAAAAAAAAAATCCCTTTGAATCATTAAAAGACCATTAAAATCATCAAAAGACAATCATAGGGTAATGTATTTGCAAACACTGAAAAAGGTTTATGTCCAAAATACAAAATGGTGAAGAAATTTGCATAGGTACTACAGAGTAGAAGATATCCAAGTGGCCAGTAAACATATACAGAGGCCCTCAATCTTATTATAATAGGGGAGTGCAAATTAAAAGCCACGCTAAGATATCAGTAGTTATGTTTTGATATAAAATTTAAAAGACCCCCAATATAGTAAGTGTTGGGAAGTGCGTAGAGTAGCAAGCATTTGTTATATACAGTGGGCTCGGGCTATAAATTGATGCAACTACCTTGAAAAACTGGCATTGACTCTTAAGGCTGAATGTGTGCATATCTTCTGATCCAGCCATTCCAATCCCAGATATATAATCCCCTGCCCAAACTGCATGCAAATATATACAGAAAGGTACAAGAATGTTTATAGCAGTATTATTTGTTAATATAAACCAGAAACAACTCAAATGTCCAATAACAGTGGAATAAAGTGCAGTACTCCTACAATGGAATATTATTAGAGAAGTGAAAATGAACAATTACGCTACATACAAAATGTAGATGAGCCTTATAAACATGTTGAACAAAAGAAACCAAACATGAAGGAATTGTATGATTCCATTTTTATAAATAGTTCAGAACAGGTAAAACTGATCTGTGGGTTGGTAGTCATGACAGTGATTACCTCTGCAGAAGACCAAGAGGAACAGTGATTGGGAGGAGGTATGAAGGGAATTTCTAGGTGTAGGGAATGTCTGTTTCTTACTCGGGGGGGTGATGACATGGGTATGTATGTGTTCTCTTGTGTTAATTCATTAAGATGTATACTTATGGTTTGTACACTTTTTGTATATGTGGTATATTTCAATAAAAAGTTTAAAATAAAAAGCACTGCACTGAGACATCATTTTCAGTTGTCAATAGGAAGGATCAAAAAGTTTGATAGCACTTTGTTGGCAAGGGAACTTTCTGCTATTGGGTGCCGTGTTATAAAGATCTGTATATAAGATGAAACTCTGACACAGTAGCCCCCCTTCTAGGGTTTATACTAAGATATTCTTGCCCATATACAGGATTATTAATTGTAATATTATAATATCAAGAGATTGGAAACAACCAAATTTTCATCAATTTTTAAGAAATTATAGCCATATAATGGGGGTGCTATGTAGTTGTAAAGTAACCTTTGTGTAATGATACAAAAAAAGATCTCTAAGTTAAATTGTTATGTTCTGCAGTTGGAAATGATACATAAAATATGCTACACTATTTGTGTAAAAAGAGGCAGAGGGAAGACTATATGTATTTGTTTGAATGTGCATGAATCATCTTTGAAATGTTATTAACTACAATATTGCTTTCCTGTGGATGGTTGGGAGATGGGTGTAGGGGACTTTTTTTGCATTCTCTTGTAATTCTGCATTTTGGACCATACATTACCAAATACATTGAAATATTTTTTGAACTCTTTGGAAATTTAATAATCAAATTTCTTTTTCTCTTCAGACATGGCAAATATGTATGTCTTACTTCGTGCTGTGTCCACTGGTTTACCTCATATGATTCAGGAGCTGCAAAATCATATCCATGATGAGGGCCTTAGAGCAACCAGTAATCTTACTCAGGAAAATGTGAGTTATATAAGGAACTGGATATTATTCTCTTAATCAGATTATTATGGAGTTTTTCTTATGATTTTACTGTTTTAAACAATGATGGAAAAGTTCTACCATGATAACATATGAAACAACTTTATTAAAGTGTTTTAAACCTGTAGTTTTTTGGCCTCGTTCTGGAATTATCATATTAGAAAAGCATTGAATGAAATAGGCTTCTTCTTAGTTGCATCATGTGTTCATTTAGCAATTGTTAATTCTCATAGAAAAATATGTTTGTTTCTAAATGATTGTGTTTCTGTGTAATTGTCATTAGTAGTTGTAGTGGTAATGGTATTAATCAGTGGTAATGTAGGCAAGTTACAGTTTGCTTTCTTTATATATGCTCTGAATTTGGAAGCAAATTTAAATTAAAACAATCTTCCCTAAATATATGCTTGCTACCAAAATATTCAGCAGTGATTCTCATGTCCCTAATAACTTTCTGAGGAGTTCCCTGCCAATCGAACGACTATTTACAGCAAGGTGTCTTTCCTCTCAAAATGTGTCAATCTTTTTGGATCACATTCTTTGTTATTACTAGTGATGGCTTAACCAGTAAGATAGACATGACATGAAATGTTACTTCTCTTCCTGAAGTAGAGCTTTGGCTCTTCATTTGCAATAATTTCTGTATGGAAATCATCATTCAAGAGCATTTATTAAATGCTGATCACTTCAGTGATTTTATGTTCTGCCACAGTAATGCCTCAGTAAAACCGTTAGTTTATATTGTTAGTCTTTAACTTTAGGGTGTTGAATGATATTGGGCAAAGAGGCCTAGGGTGTGGTGTCAAGGACAAGGGGGTGGAAGTGTAAGAGTATAAATCTGTAGTAGACCCGAATAATTTTATCTGGCCTTAGTTCCCTCCATTAAGTTCAAAAACTCCCTTTTGCACTGCTAGATACTTCTTCCCTCTGAAATATGGGGGAGTTGGACTGCTTGGTTCAGCAGTCTGTTTTCACAGACTCTGGCTTTTTAACTCTTCTTTCTCTCTTAGCCTTCAGTAGCTTTGAAGACAGTTTTTGTTTATGTAATTCTCTATGAAAGTGATAGGCTTGGTAGTTCAGAGCTCTATCTTGTTACCCTGAAGATTCTGTATTCCAACACAGAGAGAAGTGTTTTTAGTGGGTTCTTCTGGCAGAAGAACTCCAGTCCTGCATTTCTAGTGTTGAATAACAAGCTAATTTCAATATTAAAGTTGTAGATTTTTAAGGCCATCTTAGCTAAAAATATTTTTGAGGGTTTGTGTGTGTGTAACGTTAATTTTCGGGGAAAACTTTACCTGTAATTAAACAGTTTTTTAGTAAGCCTTATTTTATCCTTGAACTTATTAAAATGTGATTTTGTACTTTGTATTTCATATTTTTAGATGCCAACACTATTTGTGGAGTCAGTTTTGGAAGTGCATGGTAAATTTGTTCAACTTATCAATACTGTTTTAAATGGTGATCAGCACTTTATGAGTGCATTGGATAAGGTAACTTTTTAATACATACATATATATATATATATATAATTCTACTTATTTAATCACTATTCTTTAGGCAGTTTCGGAATTAGGGCTCCTAATTATGTATATGATTTCTAATCTAGACAAAGTCAAAATAGAAATATAACTTTTAGATTCATAACTGAGTGGTTAAATTGAATGCTTGAATTATATGGGAATTGCATTTCCCATGAGTATGCTATATAGGGGGGAATTGCTAATAAACTAGTATATTCTAAAAAAAAGCATGTGTAATTTTAATATTCTTTAATGCTGACTTTTCCTTTAAATATAATACTAAGGTACTATACTGAATAATATTTGAAATAAAAATAAATATGTTTTACAAACTTTTGGATTTTGGTATACTTTAAAGGAAATTTGTTTACATGGTTATTGTAAGATTTTTAAAACTGTAGTCTTATTTTATCTATGTTCAAATACCAGTAATGAATTATGAGAATATCTTTCAGTAGGAACAGTGTATATAATTTTAATATAATTATCATGAGGAACACAGAAATTTACCCTGAGTTAAATATGAAAACAGGAACACACTACCATAGATTGCCTTGTTTTGTGTGAGGCAGTAATTTTTGGATGTACAGATTATAGCATACTATATTGAACCAGCTACACTTTTACCCCATTAGTGGGGGCTAATTACTGGTCTGTTTTCTTATTTAGGCCCTTACATCAGTTGTAAATTACAGAGAACCCAAGTCTGTTTGCAAAGCACCTGAACTGGTAAGTTTTGATGGTTGCTTAAAAGTAACCTTACGAAAAATCAAGAAAAAGAAAACTGAGGAGAGTGTCAAATTAATTTGGTTTTGTAGTATCTTTTAGAAAAATAGAGGAAATTAAATTATTAAAAATAAAAACGATTATGTACATTATGTATAATTTGGCATTTAAGGAATGCAATCGGTCATGTACTTAAAGCCTTTTTTAAAGGGATAAGTGACAGGGAAAATACTCCCATTTCACATTTGGCGTTTAAAGTACGTGTGCTTTGGAATAATTTGCATTACTTCTCATAGGGATTTTATTTCATCTGAAATCTAAAGGAAATCGTATGGTAAATTTTTGATAGTCTTTACAGGAAACTTGCTTACGAAGTTATAAGAATTTTAAAAAGTACTTGTTGAATGTAAAAAATATCAGAGCCTCTCAAAACTCATCTAGCTGTTCTTTTGAAACTTTTATTATTTATATCAGTGCTTTATTGGGCTCTGCATGTTGATTAGATTTTTTAACTTATTTCTAGTTTTTTTTATGACATGTATTTTAAGTTCTTTGGGGCATGTTCATAATTTTCAAAACATAATCTTCAGGATGGCAAAGACCCTATCCATTGATCTTACTTTGTATTGTTGCCACTTCGCCTCCTTTGAGGCGTGATACATATAGAAGGGCCCTTTCTAAGATTCACTGTCAATTTCTACCTGAGCTTGCTAAGTACTGTGACAACTTATTAAAGAAGTCAGCGAAGGGGATGACCGAAAATGAAGTAGAGGACAAACTCACGAGCTTCATTACTGTTTTCAAGTATATCGATGATAAGGATGTTTTTCAAAAGGTAAGTTGTTAACAGAGAAGCTTTATTTGTGTTTTAGTGAGCTTTGATTTAGTTTTGAACTGTAAATTCTCAGAAAGAAAGTAATCTTTAAAAAATGTTTTTAATATAGTTCTACGCAAGAATGCTGGCAAAACGTTTAATTCACGGGTTATCTATGTCTATGGATTCTGAAGAAGCCATGATCAATAAATTAAAGGTAATTTAGCCTTTGATCTGATAATGTCCTAGAAGTTATTTCATTGGCACATAAAGATGTTCATCACAGCATCATGTGTAGTAACAAAATACTTTATCCATAGGTGACTGGTTAAAAAATAGAGAACGTATATTCATGTGGGGGATATGCAAATACTATATTGAGAAGACAAAATCTCTCTTTATATATTGATTTAGAGTCATCCACAGGATATAAACAGTGTTAACTTTACAAAAGACTTGTATTACTTATTAATCAGTACACCTAAATTATTCCTTGAAGTACAAGTTTTGGGGTGCAGTTGAATTTCAGGTCATTTTTACATCGTTTTAACATACACACTGATGAGATAAATAGTAGCTGATTCATATTTTTCCTGAGTTACTTAGTAGTTGATAATTCCTGTATAGTAGACATTGAATATACTATGTGGTCCTTTTTAAATATACCAATCAATAGTCATCTTTTGATTTTTAAAAATGATGTAAACATAAAGCATTTTATGTCCCAGGATTAGAGATCCAAATTTTCTGACCTGTTGATGACAGAGTTTTGAATAATTTAAAGGAAGTGGATTTCTTCATTATTCAGTAGATGGTATTAAAAATATGCCTAAGTACCCTCCTTTTTAAACTGACTACTGGCTCAAATATGTTTACTCATCTTTCATGTGTGTTTGATACTGTATGTAAACTTTATAAGGTATCTTACGTTTAGTAATGGAGCATTTTGCAGTGTCGAAATAAGATACATGGATTTGTAAAGAAGTTTTTGTTTTAAAGGGAAATTTATTGTTTCATGAATCTGTTTTCATTTATTCTGAATGAAAAATAAAAAATTTTTGAAAGGTTTTGTTTTGAATAGCTGCTTTGGATTATGAATGATATAGGCCTTTGGAGTGAATATATAAGCAGAACCTTTGACCATAGACCTGTCAGTAGAAACACATTCTTAATAATCAATATGGTTTTTTATTTTTCTTTTTAAATCATATTTTTAAAAACTTTCTTTTACAGCAAGCCTGTGGTTATGAGTTTACCAGCAAGCTACATCGGATGTATACAGATATGAGTGTCAGTGCTGATCTCAACAATAAGTTCAACAATTTTATCAAAAATCAAGACACAGTAATAGATTTGGGAATTAGTTTTCAAATATATGTTCTACAGGTATGAGTATGTGTTCCATTGTGGGCATTTACTAACCTTTTCAAATACTCTGAAGCAAAGGATTGATGAATGGATGCCTGATTACATTTTTTTTCAATCAGTGGATGGTAGCTTCTTAAGTTACGTGTTATATTGAATTGGAATGAAATGTGTCATGATAGAAACATTGATGGGTTTTATCAACATTTTGAGGAAGGTAAAAAAAAAAGTGCTTTAGTCGCATAAATCATTTTTACAAATTTTTACTTTTAAGTTAGATATTTATCTGCTTAACTTTTTTCCTTCTAGGCTGGTGCATGGCCTCTTACTCAGGCTCCTTCATCTACATTTGCAATTCCCCAGGAATTGGAAAAAAGTGTACAGATGGTAAGTTTGCAGGAAATACGTTAGAAGACCAAAGAAACTTTAATAATTGTCCTCATGTTACTTTAAATATTTTTCCAAAGTTTTAAGGGCTCATATGATACAAAAGTATATGCACAAATGATATTTTGTTTTCCTGTAGGAAGAATGTAAGTTATTGTAGTTCCTGATATTAAAACTAAAATGCTAAGGGTGTCGTATAATTCTTTGTCAAAGTGTGTCTCTTATTTTTATTAAATCTGTTATCTGCTCTTAAGCAGTTATAAATTACAGAAATTTTTATGTTAGAAGAAAGTTTAGAACCCAGTACTTAAAACAGTCATTTTCTAATTTTTCATTTGAATTTGGAGCTATTTTTATGCCTCCACATTTATACCTTATAATAGTTATTTTTATTTCTGGGCTGAATTTAGGTAAATAAATTTGGAATGTGAAATAATCTAGAAAAATGCTTTAAAGTGTGACTGAATATAAACCTTACAATGCTTACCAAAAAGCTCTTAAAGAGACTGTATCTTCACAGCTTTATTGGGATATAATTAATATACCATATGTCCTAGCCTGTTCAGGTTGCTCTAACAAAATACCACAGACTGGGTAGCTTATAAACAACAGAAATGTATTTCTCACAGTTCCGGAGGATGGAAACCTGAGATCAGGGTGCCAGCGTGGTCAGGTGAGGGCCCTCTTCAGGTCATAGACTTCTTGTGTCCTCGCATGGTAGAAGGGGCTGTGGGGTCTCTTTTATAGTAAGCACTAATCCCATTCATGAGGACTCAACACTCATCATCTGAGCACCTCCCAAAGGCCTTACCTCCTAATACTATCATATTGGGCATTAGGATTTTAGCATATGAATTTGGAAGGGACACAAATGTTCAAACCATTGCACTATATAATTCATTCATTTAAAATACAGAATTTCAGTGGTTTTTAGTATATTCACAGTTGTGCAACCACCACACAATTTCAGAACATTCTTATTGCCCCAGAATTGCCCCTCCAAAACCCCCTACTCATTAATAGTCATTCCCCATTTTCCGCCAACTCCCTTCTCCACCCCTCCCAGCCCTAGGCAATCTGCTTTCTTTCTGTATAGATTTGCCTACTCTGGACATCTCACATAGAGTCATATCATTTGTGACTGACTTCATTCACTTAGCATAATGTCAGTGTCCATCCCATGTTGTAGCATGTATCAGTAGTTAATTCCTTTTTATTGCCAAATACTATTCCTTTGTATGGATGTACCACATTTTATTTGTCCATTCATCAGTTGATGGACATTTGGGTTGTTTCCTCTTTTTTGGTATATGAATAATGCTACTGTGAACATTCATGTACAAGTTTTTGAGTGGACATGTTTTCATTTCTCTTGATTTCCTAACTCATAAAAAGGGGTTTCTTATTTCTTGACTGGATGGAAGTTTGGGTAGCATTTTTCTATAGAAATCTTCATTATTATATTTGGGCAGTCAGTTGAGGTTGTAAAACAGAGTTATGCATACATTATGAAGTTTAAAATGAAAATAGTATTTCATTACACTATTCCCTAGAGATGTTTGCAGTGGGTAATTTGAGTCATTTTTAAAAGTGTGTTTTTTGTTTCTTTCAAAACAAGGATTATAAAGAAAATAATAGTGTAGGTTCTGGAATCATAATTTCTGGTTTCATATGTCTGTTCTGCCATTTAATATGCTCTGTGACATTGGGCAAATAACTTTCTGATATTTCTGATGATAGGAGTACTCAGAGTGTTGATATGAAGATAAAATGAAATAATGTAAAGCACTTAGCATGGCATATAGTAAGTACTCAATAAATGGTAGCTGATACAGAAGAAGTAATAGTTAATGGCAGTACTGGTAGTAGCAGAGTAGAGAAGTATAAACAACCAGGTAGATTTCAAGATACCAAGCATAAGGTAGACTTTCCAACTAGGAGTCTAACATAAGGACTTCTTGCATCTTCTTTAGAAAGGCATGATAGCACAACTGTCTTAAAAACTAAATGAAGAAAAGCATTCGTTTGGGTGGGCAGGTTATTATGGATTTTGCAAAAAGTATAAATGCAAGCTAGGGATTGGAGATGGGATAGCCACGTAAGGCATTTTGATGTACTCGCCTTTGACAGTACTAAAACTTAGTTCTTAAGAGCCTGAGTTTTTGAATTGCAATTAAGGCAGAGAATAGGGGCTGCCAGAAATAGTTTCTTTCTAACTTTATGTTGTTGTTCTCTCTCCCCTTGAAATAATTTTCCAGTAACAGTTTTTTAACCCCTTCAACTTTTATTAATGTATAACCTTCATCAGGTTTCAGTTTCCTCATTTGCACACAGAAAGTGGGTTCTTTTCGGACTATAAAATTATGATTCTAGGAATATTGTCTTCTCCATTTGGATTTTCTCTAATTACCAGTAGAGGGAGTTTGTCCTTCTGTTTTTTCTTAGTAAACCCAAGTGTTCAGTTACATAGGACTCAAAATCCATATGTGTACTTAACAGTGTACGTTTTTGCATGTAAATTAATTCATCTTGCCTTAGTGATCATTTATATATGTTACATCTTAATCTTAAATATAGCTGTTGGTCAAAAATTACTTCATTTTACACATATGAATCTTAAAACTATGGAAATTAAAAGTAATTTATTTTATACATTAGACTAATAAATCTTAGTTGTTGTATTTCTTTTGTATCTGGTCTACAAATCTAATAATACCGAAGAAATACAAAGTAGTGTGTATTAATGCAGCTGTCTATTAGAAGTGAATATGAATTGTTTATTTTTAAGATCCTTTGAGTTCTAATTAATACCTTCAAATGGTATTTAAAGGATGGTGTCCAAGCCTGAAAATTCTTTATTTTAAAATGAGAAGTTTAGGCAAGATATATTTTTTTACTAATAAACTTTGGTAACATAATTGTTTAATGACATAATGAAGCAAGGTTTTATAGCTTTTGTCTTTGAATATCAGATGAATTTATAATGTTTCCATTTTGTACTCAATCTTTTTGTTCTTGACTAGTTACAAATATGAAAATCTTTATAATCAGATTTTAATTTTAAGGATAAAGGAATGTTTTCTGTTGGCATCTATATCATTACCAATAAAACTTTATTGATAGTACTAGTTGCTAGGAGTAGAAAGAGTCAAAACGTGCCTTCGGAGCTTGGAATATACAACCTGATGCAGGGCTTGATCCCTGGAATATAAATCCTTGCACTTAATTTAAAAAGAACATTTTGAAGTTTGGTTTTCTCAATTTCAAAATGTTTTATTTTGCTTTTGTCCATAAAGTCATTATAAATATTTCATAATTAGGAGTTATATAATAAAATTGAATTTTATTGACAACCTTGGAGGTTATTAATTAGTCAAAGCCTACTTCTAGGATCCTTTTATGACATTATTTTGACTTTCATTTGTCTAGATTAGAACCAGGCAGAAAATCTTAAGTATTCCAGGCGTCATTTAAAATCTTAAGTATTCCAGGTGTCATTTCCTATTTATCGTGCCAGGGGGTTGGTGAATTTGCACCATTGAAGGGTAAGCGTGCTCAGTAAGTTTCAGCTTCCCGGGACTAGGCAGACTTGGAATGAACTGCTGAAAGAATTCACTAATTCTCTTGGCTGGAAGGTCAAACATTGCTGATAGCTTTATTGAAACTTTGTTTTGGGGGTACAGAAGGTTTGATATAAAATTAAAACCTTTAGGTGTAATATTACATGTGGTACATCGCGCTGAAAGTATGTCCACAATTCTGAATTGTGATGTGATGTGTTTGCTCATTTTTCAGTTTTATAATGAAATTGACTATTTCGGTTTTTGGGTTTTGGGGGCGTTTTTTTTTTTGGTTGTTGTTGTGTTGGGTTTTTTTTACATTTCATTGTCATTTTCTCACTATATATTAGGTGCTGACTCTTTAAAAGACATTTTTTGGATTGATGTCGTACAATTACAAATTCAGTTCAAGGAAGTTTTTTAATTTTAAAGCAACATTAATAGAATGTTAAATTTTTTATAATATCAACAAAAGAAGATAAAAGATGAGTACTTTGAAGCTTTGTTTGTATTGGTGTTTGGCTGGATTGTAGATATCATGTTATAGGTAATCACAGAAATATTAACCTGTCACTTCAGCAAGGGCATATGTTGGCAAATAGGAAAATAGAAATGAAGGTCATGATTTACGTTTTCATTTTGAAATTTATATGATAGTGTTTTTGGTCAGTAATTAGTATTTATAAAGTCCAAATTGCTATCATTCAGAGCTGATAATTAATCATTGACTATGTCATTTCTGAATTTATACAAAAAGCCAAATGTGCAGGGCTTAGTGGAGAGAACCGTAGACAAAGTTGTAAGTGAAAAGAGCTGCGCTAATATGTGCATGATCGTGGTCAGAGACTTGTATGGATATGTTTTCTCACATATAAAATGAGTAAGTATACCAGATGAGTTATAATGTCTTTCCTAACATCAACTTTTTTGTGTAGTAATAGTTAAGTAAGTTATGTTATAGTAGGTGACAATAATTAATTTTTTTTCTTTTTTACAGTTTGAATTATTTTACAGCCAGCATTTCAGTGGAAGGAAACTTACATGGTTACATTATCTCTGTACAGGTAAAATGCATTTAATTATATCTAGTGTAGTGAAATTTACCTGATACGAGTATGTTAATAATTTAAGAAAAGATTTCTTATATCCTAATGATAGTTTTTTTTTTCATAATGATGGCTTTTAACATCTTTTCCTTTATCTACCCTGCTGGTTTTCATTAAAGCAACTATTGATGAAGTTTAAGTGCAGCACTTTTTGTTTTTTTTTAAGATTTTTATTTATTTGAGAGAGAGCAAGCAGGGGGAGGGGTAGAGGGAGAGAGAGACGCAGACTCCCCACAGAGTGGGGAGCCTGCTGCGGGGCTCAATCCCAGGACCCTGGGATCATGACCCAAGCCGAAGGCAGACGTTTAACTGACTGAGCCACCTAGGCACCCCAAGTACAGCACTTTTTAATAGTGCTTTATAAAATTATGCTGCTTATATTATTACTGCATATTAAGAAAGTTTCTGAATTTTATAATAGTTTATTACATTTTTGTAATACACCAGTTTATCTAGACATTAGAAATTTTACCTAGAAACCAAGACTTGAGTCAGATACTCCTAAAAAAAACTGTTTTCTCTAAATATGTCTGAAATCCTCAGAAAGTTCTTTAACCATTATGGCATCAAAAGGCGATCTAACAATTTGATTGTTATTTGTGGTGCTATAGTGAACTGCAATAGTAAATGCTTTTTCCAAGTGGTTTCTATTTTTAGAAAAGTTTAGTCAGAATCCAGTCCTTTCTTCTTTTTGGAACAGTGAGGTCCATTTATTTGATAGTAGGATTAATACCTGAATGATCGAAGACTGTGCACAATTGCTCTGAGTTGCGTGAAGATGTTAGCCAAAGCAAGCAAACTAATTCTCTCTACTTTCGTTAAAGCTATACTTTGAAGTACATTGAATCAACTTTCCCTTTGTATAAGGAAAGGGTATATATCTCTTAGAAATGGTATAAGAAAATTTGATCAATCAGGTGCCATAACACTTACTAGGAAATTTCTGTTCACTCACACGAGAGAAATTTCATTAAGAGAAACTTCATCTAAGTAATTTCTTTTAAGTGCCATTTATTTGACTAATTTATATTTGTAATATATCTTATTATGTTAGCAATACATATTAGTACATAATTAGTACATGGTAATACTTATACAAAGTTATCTTTATTAAACAAGTTGGGCATTTACATCTTTTCAGCAGTTTGTGAAATAAAGAGATATGATATTTTTAATAAGTGGTCAGTTTGTACTTGACCTTTAATTTTACATCTGTTATGAATTTTTTCTATTCTTATTTAGTAAATATAATTGGTTTTAAGAAAAACATTGCTCAACCAGTGTTTTATTTATTTATTTTTTTAAAATTATTTATTTATTTATTTTAGAGGAGAGTGAGTGTGCACAAGTAGGAGGGGCAGAGGGAGAGAGAATCTCAAGCAGACTCCCCGCTAAGTAGGGATCCCGACATGGGGCTCAATCTCAGAACCCTGAGGTCATGATCTGAGCCGAAACCAAGAGTTGAATGCTTCACTGACTGCACCACCCAGGTGCCCCACTCAACCAGTGTTTTAGATAACTAAAAGAATTTCTAATATATCTTAATGTACTTGAATTTAATTTATTTTTACTTTCCCTGAATGTCTTGCGGAGTTTAAACTCTCTTTGTTTTTCTAATTACCTCAGCAATAATCAGCCTGTCTCCTAAAGTATTTTAATGAGGGGCTCACTTTTTTGGTGTTCAGCAACTAATTGTATATGGAAATAAAGAAAAAACTATGTATATAGTTTTTGCCATTGGAATTTGGCCTGAAAAGTGTTACCAATAACACCTAAATAGGAAAAAGAACAACATTCTTTTCCTGTTTTTAAACTATACTAAATTCCCAAGCTGGTCCATAATAACCAGTTTTTTTTCTTTTTTTTTTTTTTTTTTTTGGTTTTTTTTTTGNTAGTGTTGTGTATATGTGTCTTAATTAAAGCCAAATAGTTTATTCCTTTGGAAAAAAGATGTTAGCCTTGTAAATTCATTTCCTGTTTTGAAAGCAATGAAAATACCTGTGATCTATCAGTGAAGCCATTGGCTAAGGTTTTATTTTGGTTTTGTTTCTCATTTATTCATTTACTCATTAACAAAAGGTTCTCAAACACCATCCACCTTTAAGATGCGTGTTCTCGTGTCCCCACAGTTGTCATAAGGCTCCAGGGCTCCTTTAAAACATTGGCTCTGATTCTGGACTGATCACTCAGAGTTCTGTTTCTTGAGAACCCCTATCATTCATACTTACACGTATAATCAAAATTACTCTTTCCTAGTTCACTTCCACATTTCCTGGTATTTTTTGTATTGTAATCCAAGAGTCTTTACAATTGATTGGAGATGGTGTATCGAGTGGTATTTGGAGGAAGTTAGAACCAGAAGATATAGGGTTATTAACCTATTAAGTCTGTAACCTTGAACAAATTACTTAACTTCTCTAAGCCTATTTCTTCATCTTTATCTTTGTAAAATTCATTTATCAATTCAGAGAATCATCTTTGTTCCTAGTACTTCTGTATGCCAAGTACAGATAAAATACAGCCCTCAAAAAGCTCACATCTAATGGGAGGACAGACAAGTAAATAATTATGGTAAATGTTTTGAATGTTATAATAGAGAGGCAAGCCCAGGGTATTAGTTTCCCATAGATTGGTGATAGCATACAGCCACTGCTAAAGGAAAGCTTCTGAGTAAGTAACATCTAAACTTGGTTTTCAAGGGTGAATAGGACTTAGCTAAGATAGGCAAAGAAGAATGTTGAGAGCATATTACCAACAGAGGTAAGAATTTTAAGTAGTAAGCAGCTATGCTATGAGATGTGACAGAGCTACTGAATGAGAGAACGATGAAAACTCCATTGGATTTATGACTAGGATATGGGATAGAATTATTCTGAGAGAACAACTGGATGAAGAAATAACAAATACGGAACCCAGAAACTTATACTGTCTGGATATAAATAAGTTTTATTTATGGCACATCAAGATTTTGTAGGAATCCCAAGTCAGCTGCTGAGAGAGAAGTTGAGAAGTGAATTCAGGGAAGATAACACTTCCTTGGTTAATACATAAATATGTAGCTAATATATAAATAATACATATAATTAGATCACAGTAGCAATTAGTGGACTGTGTGTCCTATAAGTGTTGGTTATTTGCCAAAATGAAATCACACCATATTGTTGCACATACCTTAAAAGGTAGTGATTCTTTCCTTGACTGAATTCTTGTCATTATTGATTTCAAGTACTTTAACAGCTAAAATTATGAGGGATTTTAACATTATGTAATGTCCAGTCCATATGTAGATTTCCCTGACTGTCCCCAGAGAGACTTTATTGCCTGTTTTAATGTAATCTGAGATCCCTAATTGCATTTGGTTATAGTGTTTTCCCACTTCCTTTTCCCCACCACTTCTTCCCTAACCCCCTTTAGCCCTCTTGACATACTTTTTTGAAAAGACGAGACAGTGTTTTGGATTTGTCACATTATTTACTTGTGATGTATTTTATTTGTTTTCTATTCCTTATACTTCTCTAAATTAGTATTTCTAAATTAGGTCCAAAAGTTTGGTTCTATTTAAATTACATATTGTCAGCAGGAATACTTTTTAAGCAGTCCTGTATACTTCATAATGCATACATCCGGAGGCATGTAATACCAAATCGTCCCACTATTAGAGACACTAAAGTTAGTCACTTGGTTAAGGTGGTGACCACCAGATTTCTTCATTGTAAAGATACTCTTTTCCCTTTTCAATAAACAGGGGATCCGAGGGGTGATACGTAGGTCCCATGTGAATACCCTTTTTCAGGAACAACCTTACCTGATGGCTTTGGCACCCACTGATGATCATGGCTTGAATCAGTTATTCCACTACTGGCTCAAATTTGCGATACTCTGTCACTCATTCAGCATTTAGTAACTGACATTCTTCTGTAAAGAAAGGCTTTGCCTTAGAGACTGAGGAGCTGTTGGTAATAAGAGAGTAATTTGGGTGAAACTGTTGTGAGTTCTGCCCACTTGTTACTTCCTGTAGTTGTAAATACCTCTTTAGTTATGTTTGGTGTATTTTTTAAAGTATGTGTGTATCAGAATGCCTTATTCTAGTTTGGAGTTACATCGAGTTTGCCAACCTATTCTGTGGGTTAAATGACCTGTTTTGTCATTTTCCTTTTCTGTTTACATGGCAGTAATTAAATGAATCATCAAATTAGGGATGTCCTTCCCTGTGCCCTCTACTCTTTTACCAGTCTGTTCAACTGTGAGCTAATAGAATGGTGCTGAAAAGGGGGGCAAGAGGCCCATGTACCCCTAATGCCAACAATTAAAAAAATAGGAAAAAAAAAAAGAACCTTGATACAGTACTAACTAGTTTTCCTAGTGTTGCAGAATGAACTTGATAATAAGTAAATGATACTTTGACCCTTTACTTGCATTGTCTCCTAATGCTTCTTGGGTTCTGTTGGTGATAAAAGATTGTTTGGTGTGGCAAGGAGCTCGTTCTGGGTCCCAACCCATGACAGTATATTATAGCAGCAGTGATGTGTGGCCTGATGGTCTGCTTCATCGTCTAGGTGCTTGATGCATTGTTTCATACTTGTTTCTGACGTATGATTAAATAGTCCTTGTACAAATGATCCAATTTATGTGGTATTTTGCTTTCACCACATTTCCCAAACTTACATGTTGAGATGAGAGTCCTTAAAGTATTCTTTGTACTGTTGGCAGGACACTCCTAATGTTTACGTTTTACTTAAGCTCTGTGTGTGAATTGATTATTCTAATTAATGTATTAAACCTCCTTTCATCAAAATTCAGAGACCAGGAATTTTTTCTTAGGTGTTTCCAAATAATTATCTGAATAACTGTTGTTTCTGAAATAGGTTGGGGCATAATGACAGAATAGGCATCTCTGTGAGTATAAGTTGGAGAATTGACTGCATATCCTTTAAAAATTTTTAATTATATATATATAAATTTAAAAAGCACAAAATCTTCATCAGAGTTACTAATTACCACTAACAGGGAGAATGCGTAGCCTCTCGGGCAAGTTCATGTGAAACATGGCTTCCTTGAGATGTAGAGCTCTAAAACTAGATCTTGTGGTTTATTTTATAATCCATTAATGATCAAATAATGCCGGCTGTGTGTATGTGAGAGAGACACACAGATACATACCATCACTAAACCACAGCTTTATGCTTTAGGAGACAGTGCATTGAGCTTTTTATTTTACATGTTATGCAGTACATACATGTTGGTCATACTGTTTGTTATAAACTTTTCAGTGTGCTATCTCCCTGAGATGTTGCAAACCCATAGTGTGCCTAAACCTGCTGTATCCTTTCGAGCTTTCAGGGTAGTGTAGAAGCTAGAACTTTTTTATTCTATCAACTATTTGAACAAAATAATGGGTCTATCTTTTTTGTTCCTCCTTCCATTTGTTTTCCTCTAGGAAGTTACTGGGGAAAATAATGTTTGTTTATGAGACAAAATAGCATTGTTAAATTTTAGCAGAAACTGTGGGTTAGACGGCGCCATTGGAGAAGCATCTCCTGTATGCTTGTAGACCTCCCTGAGTGCTTGAACCTTGCCAGAGAGAGACAGCACATGAGGCGGTTATTGGTTGCAAGCTGTCATTCTCATCCATTGTCTATCTGTCCATTTCTCCTCCTACCCTCACCTCCTCTTAACTGCTTTTTCTTGCCCAAGTCATAGCTTTTCTAGTTGTATTTAAAAACATTGTTACCTACTGGTAGAGGTAGGATAGTTTAATTGTGATTTATACTGCACACTCAAAACTAATAGCCTTCTCTCCAACCCCCCAGACAAACAAACTGATTACACTGCTAGCAAGAGTGGCTTCATAACAATTTAATAAGTCCTTGGTTCATTCTTTCAGGAGAACGAACCTGAAATAAACAGCAATTACTCAAGTCATTTTGAAATGTTTCTTTGAATGATCAGTTTATTGTCACAATTTTGTTTTAATTGTAGGTGAAGTTAAAATGAACTATTTGGGCAAACCGTATGTAGCCATGGTTACCACATACCAAATGGCAGTTCTTCTTGCCTTTAACAACAGTGAAACTGTCAGCTATAAAGAGCTTCAGGACAGCACTCAGATGAATGAAAAGGAACTGACAAAAACAATCAAATCATTACTTGATGTGAAAATGATTAACCATGATTCAGAAAAGGTATGGGGTAGTATTTCAAGGAATTTAAGCATTATAAACATTTTATCTTTTTCATGAGATGTTTGCAGTTTTTAAAGTAAGGTTATAATTGGTAATGCCGTTTGTACTTTGGAAAGCACTTGAGTCAGCGAACAGTGCTGCCAGCTTCTTACAGCTATGACCTTCTGGAATCACAGAGAAGTTGGTGTCTGTATGCCCTTTATAGTTTGATTTAATTTGTCCTGTACAGTGACAGTGCACTGAAAATTGTGAAAGAATTGCCATCAGGTGGATTCTGGTTAATTGAGGTTAGAAACTGTAGCGTATCATTTTTTTTATGTGTTTAATTGATATTTATTTAATTACATGGTTCTGTAATAGGAAATGACCACCTATTAATATTATTTGTATGCGTATATAGCTTGTGTGACCGTCCTAAATTCTCTCACTCTCCTGTCCCTTCATTCCAGGATTCAACTAATAACCACCGTATATTTGTACTACCTGTCACAAGAATAGCAAGCCAGTAATATACTTCTTTTCTTTTTAGCTTTTTTTCCTAGTAACAAGCTTTTGTTATTGTTATAGTATATCTTGGATATTTAAGTGGTTCAAAAGCAACAGATGTGAGTTAAATCTCCTAATTCAAATTGTGCCTATAAGAAAAAAATTCTTGTAAATGAGGTGTTATTTTTATTGGTGAAGTTAGTAGCCTACTGTTTCTGTCATCAATTCATTTAATTGATGATATATTTTTTAAAGATGTGTTTATTTATTTGGGGGGGGTGGGAGGGGCAGAGGAAGAAGAGAAGCCTAAGCAGACTCCTCACTGGGTGCAGAGCCCAACATGGGGCTGGATCTCACATGACCTGAGCTGAAACCAAGAGTCAGACGCTTAACTGTGCCATCGTTGAGCCCCTAATTGATGATATTTTGTAGCCTATAATTGAACAGCTTTATTTATTTTTTTTTTAAAGATTTTATTTATTTATTTGACAGAGAGACAGCCAGCGAAAGAGGGAACACAGGCAGGGGGAGTGGGAGAGGAAAAAGCAGGCTCCCAGCGGAGGAGCCCGATGCGGGGCTCGATCCCAGAACACCAGGATCACGCCCTGAGCCGAAGGCAGACGCCTAACGACTGTGCCACCCAGGCGCCCCAAAATGGCATATATTCTGAAATTCAAATCAAGCTTTTCTTAATACTGAGAAATGATTAATTTTTCTGACTTCAGAATCCTAACAAAATATTAAATTCTTAAGATTTTAATTAAGTCAATTAGTTAATTGTAAGTTAAGCATGAATTTTTTAAAACCTAAAGTTTAAGTTTAAATTTGTAAGCTAAATTAAGTGCTTAAGAAGTTTTATAGTTTTCTAAAATATATTACTTTTGCTGCCCAGGAATGTACAAAATATAGATTGCTTGTTTGCACATTAAATTTTAATTATGAATCTGCCATTCCTTAGCAGAACTTCTTAGCTTATTATTGAGAATGAGTTCTTTTGCCAAGTGCTTCTTGATCCTGCTGATGAGAAAACTCACTGTATGATCAGAGTGGCTTTTTTAAGCCTGATAGAGAAGTTGTGATTATAAAAATTGGCGTAACAACTTTCACTTGAGAAAAGGCCACTTAAGAAAACATGAGTTCATGGGTAAACCATGAGAACAACACCAGGGTCATGTGTGCCGCTGGAAACTACTTGCTCTGTTGTCCAGTTATGTACAATCTGTATTTTGTTATGGCAGCACTTTAAAAGACATTTGGTTGTTCACTTTTTCAAAATGGGTTGATAGAAAAACTAGGAACCTAGTAGTCCATAAGAATTAAAATGTTAAATTCTCTTTAAGCCAGTGAGCTTTGACTGTTTATCCAGTGGTTATATATATAATAGTTGGGCCAGGAAATGGCTTATTTCTAAATCTTAAACAGATTAAAATTCAAGTGTAAAATTAGAAAAGAATTGTTTTTTTGCTTCTTTCTTTGTTTGACGGAAGACTTTACTTCTCTCTTAAATAATCTTTATAATGTAAAATGATGAGAGTTTAGTCATCTTTGGTCATTTAATTTTATGGCACATTATTTGCAGCAACTCTTATTTAATTTTAATTTTTATAAATATAAATGAATTATTTTTAATTGTAGGAAGACATTGATGCAGAATCTTCATTTTCATTAAATATGAATTTTAGCAGTAAAAGAACAAAATTTAAAATCACTACATCAATGCAGAAAGACACACCACAGGTAAGTGATTCTTAATCTCATTTCTTTCGGAAATATTTAAGCATTGGACTTCACAAGTGGTAACTGAGATAATGCAAAACTTTGCACATCCGAATTAATAATGTGATGCATTTTTTTCTGGTTTATTCTCTGAATTTACTAATCTTGCAGACAAAACCGCTGCCAGTATTTTATATTATAAAAATAGTAATATAATGGGTATCTAAGGAAAAAGGTGTTGCAGTATAGTCCTGCTTGTTTTTAGACTATATTAAAATGTGGAGCGTTACTTGAATTCTTCACAAAAATTCCTACCTTGAATAGTAATATAATCTCTCATATTTTTCATTTGTAAAATAAGGGAAAGGTTTGTTTCTAACATTTCTTTCAAAGAAAAGTTGTTGGAAATGTTTCTCAAAATTTCATGTGCAAATGAACCACTTGGGATCTTGTTGATACTCAAAGTGTGATCTAGTAGGTCCAGGAGTGTTCAGACTACCGATGAGCCGGTTTGCAAGGTGAACATCTGCTGTTGATTCTTTTAACTCAGTAATGTATATTGCTTTGCTATGGGATAGCTTGGTAATGTCACTTAAGTTTCTTGATTGCCTTCTATGTGCCACCCTATCCTTGCACACGGGGCAGGGTGTAAAGTTATATAAGATGTCAGGCCCTCTCCAGGAACTTAGTCCTCCTTGGGGAGACCAATGTTAGTAATTGTTAATTGAATTTGAACCCTAAAATGTTTGCAATCCCATTTTTCTCTAGACTAATGAATAATTTGTAATATGTGGATTGTATTTTATCTTTTATTTTTAAAAAGATTTTATTTGTTTATTTGAGGGGAGAGGGGCAGAGGGAGAGCGAGAGAGAATCTCAAACAGAAGTCTTGAAAATTACTGTTTTGTGTCCTTTAAGTTCTATTTTATTGCCTGTTTACATTAAATACATTTTACAATAGTGTTTATTTTTTTTAATAACCTTCCAATTTTAACCCAAGAAATTATAAATAACTCACTGTAGATATTTGTTTGGTAATGGTTATATGATAATGGGCACATGATAACTGTATAATTTTGATGCTTGGTATTGATTGGAAATTTATGTAAACTCACTGATAAAATGGATTATGAAAGGCTCAATGACTTAATATCTCATTTGCTTTTTCCCCCCCTGTAAAACAGGAAATGGAGCAGACTAGAAGTGCTGTAGATGAGGACCGGAAAATGTATCTCCAGGCTGCTATAGTTCGTATCATGAAAGCACGAAAAGTACTTCGGCATAATGCCCTTATTCAAGAGGTAAAAGGGGGGGGAACCCTCAAGGCTTTTTGGGGTAATGGGTATTATCAATGAATGGATTAGGAATGTTTCTTTGTCAAAATGATACATAAATAATAGGACTCCCAAATAGCATAAAGAAATGCCTCATTACTTAATGAAAACAGTACTCACTTATAATTTCAGTATTAAATTCAGGTTTGCTTTGACTTAGATTTAGAGGTCTAAAGTTCACCAGTATTTTGAGCCTTCTGTCCAATTACTGAAGGAAATTGCCAATTTCAAATATTCATTCATAAATATATGAGTGTCTGCATGTGATGTGGTTCCTGCCCTTTTGGGGTTCACCTTCTAATAGGAAAGAAATACATTATTGAAATAGTATTCGAACAAAATAGAATTACATTAACACGCACTGAAAAAGAGCTACAGTAGTATGAGAATGTACACAAAAGTACTGACTTAGGGGATGTTGGGGAAAAGCTTTCTTGAGAAAGTGTTAGTTCAGCTAAGACCTGGAAGGTGAGTGAAGGTTAAATAGAAGCTGGAGCGTGTGGATGCGTATTTAGATAGATGAATTAATTTATAGTTTAATTTAGTTATGTATGCATATTATTGGATTTGGCTCTATCTGTATTCTGCTTTGTAATTCCTTCACAACAGAAACATTAGGCTTTTTCCTTATTTTGTATTAATTTTTCTTTGTCATCAACAGTGATCTAATTGTTTCGTCTTTCCTTGTGCACTGCTGTCTGAGCTTAAAAAATTTAATACTGTTCATGGCATTCACTTGCTTGATATATCACATCCATCCATTTAGGTTGATTTTATTCATTTTAATTAATATGATTTAATAACTACTTTAAGTATATTTTTCCCGTATGGATTAGGTCTGTTTCATGGAACCTCAGTGCATTTGAGGCACTTCACAGCTGATTGGTTAAAAGAAGTTATTTAGAGCTGACTAATTAGCAGTAGTTTGACATCCATGTCTCTCTTACACAGGTGATTAGCCAGTCAAGAGCTAGGTTTAATCCTAGTATCAGCATGATTAAGAAGTGTATTGAAGTTCTGATAGACAAACAGTACATCGAACGCAGCCAGGCGTCAGCAGATGAATACAGTTACGTAGCGTGATGTCACTCTCCTCTAGTGTGGGTGTGAGAAGATCATTGCCGTCACCATTTGGTGTGTTCCTGTGGGAAAAAGCAGGCCTGTGCCTCCGTAATTTGGTCATTTGGCAGCCCCTGTTTTTCTGCTGTTTACAACATCACCAGTGCCACGTCATGAGCGTCAGAGAAAATGCCTAGAGATATTTCAAGCTCATGTCAGTATGACATTTCTTAAAACTTTATTAAAAGAATGAGTGAAGTATTGCTGAAATGCAGAAATTTGGTTGGGTACCATGCTTTTTCTCCCCTTCACGTTTGCAGTTGATGTGTTTTTTTTTTTAATGTATCTTAAAGGACATAAAATAAAAAACTTAAATATTGTAATATGACAGATAACCTAATAATTGTATCTACATTAAAATGACAAACATGATATTGCTGCTTGTCAAATAAAAAAAATAAAGAAATGAATGCCTTTTTTATGTGGATGGAGTATCACACATAATAGTATATACATAACTGTTCATGAGTCATCAAGGCAGCTAATGCAGCTTTAGTTGCATTTTTATCCGAATGGTTTAATTCACTTTTACTCCTACTTAAGTCCTACATGAAAAATGTCTAGATTATTGTTCTTGAATGCATAAAAATGCATTCAACATAAAGAATGTTTTATTTTTATGGATTGGAACTGCGTTGGATAGGAGCGTTTTGAATGTTGAAGATTTAATTCTATCAAGAGTTTCTGGTGATGTGCTTACACCACAGAAATAAAGGATGAGAAGAGTATGTGGTGGCCTCAAGTCTGGCATAGAAAGAGTTTCTCATTCAAAAGTTGTCTTCGGTTTTCATAATACATTAATTCTAATGTAGACAAACACCCCAGCTCTCTTACCTCCCCTTCTACCTTTCTCTGAGTTATAGGAGATCCTGTGATACCAGTGTATTCTTCCCATTCTCCTACCTACGTATTACCCTTCCACCCCCTAACATTTTGACACTAGATTCACTCTCACAAGTCACAGGTGTGCTTAGCAACATATCCTAAGTACCTTCTTTTTTTTTTTTTTTTTTTTTTTTTNATGGTGCATTACACCAGGTGCCACTTATATCGAGACATGAAATTCCACTATTTTGTTTATTATATATATATTAACAGCAGTATTAGAATACTCTGGTTATTGTATTTATTATCTATCGACCCCACTACCACTATGACACACATAATGTAATTTTTTTAAGCTGGAATATTTTAATACATACCCCACGTGAATCATTTTACTTACAATACTTCTGACCAATAAGATCTTTTTTAAAACAATAAAAAACACAACTATAATAGCATTATTACACCTAACAAACAATAATTACTTAATATCATCTAATATGTGGCCCATATTCAAATTTATTGCAAAATGCTTCTACAGTTGGTTTGTTTGATTGCACTTTTTCTGACTCGTGTCTAAATGTTAAAAAAAATCTACTTCCAATGACTTACTTATATACTGTATTTCTCATTTTACCTTTCTTCCTAGAGAGGAAGTAATGGCAAACCATATAATATTGTACATCCACTGTCAAAAAACAAAGCTTTGTTTTGATAACTTGTTGATAAAGTTTCCAAATTGATTCCTTTTTTTCTTAAATATTTATAAATGTTAAATTAAGTCTTAATCTTGGTATCTAAATTGTCAAGAAAATACATTATACTGAAAAATGGACAAAATACATGTACTGAGGTCTAGAGAAATGACTGACAACAGTTTTCTTCACACCTTCGTCTCATTTTACCTGAAAAGAAACATTAAAGATATGCTTGTGCGTGAGGAAGAAGAGGCCAGACACATTTGACCAAGTTCAAATGAATTCTAACACACACCTTCCGCTGAGGAGAATGAAGGGAAGGTTGCAGTCTGGTCAAGTTAGGTCAAGCATTTGAAGTCCTGACTGCAGAAGATCCAAGCGTACAGCCCAGAGCACTAACCTGGCAGGCCCTGTGTACAGTACCCAGTGCTCTATGGGCAGAGGGGGTCGGAGCTACAGAAGGGGGAATGAGGGAAGGAGAGGGAAGGGTTCTCTGTGCTTGATCTTGGAAAACAAAAATAATGTGAACAAAACTTTCGGGAGCTTTTACGAAATTATTATTAATACTGAGATAGTTAACACGTGTGAGTCAGCGATAACCTTTTTCAGCCAGACAGCATACAGCTTTTGTTCACACTCTATCCTCTTTGAAACTGGATTATTTTAATTGCTGCTTTGGGTTTATTCTAGGGGTTTAGTCCCAAGATTTTATGACAGTTTGCTTTAATGTAAACAAAAGGAGATACTCTGGGGTTTGTGTTTTGCTTTATTTATAACTTACTACCTTTCCAGGATTTTATAACCTGTGTATTTGCTACAATGCTATGAAGTTTCTGTTAATTTTTTTAACCTTCACTGAGCACAGACTATGACTGGTGCTTCCTCATATGTTATTTTGTTTGAACCTCAGATAATCCTGTTAACCAGGCAGTGCTCTCTCCTAGATGAGGAAACTAAGTGAGTTTTCCAGGAGTCATGGGCAGAAGCTGCCGAACCTGAATTTAAATCCCAGTCAAAATGTGGACCTAATACAGTCTCTCTCTCTCTCTCTCTCTCTCTCTCTCTCTCTCTCTCTCTCTCACTGTCTCTCTCCCTCTATAATAGCCTATAAGATAGAAATAACTTCAGTTTTTACAGAAAGAATAGTTTTTCCTGACTTTAAAGAATAAAAATTTGTTTCCAGGTGATTTGTGAGAATCAATGCTTCATATTTTTGTTTCTTAAGATACTTATTTAAGAAATATATATACATTGTTAAACAACTTGGCTTATAGCTAGTTCTTGGCAAAGGGTACTTGTAAATTTAATATTTTACATTCACACGTACAGCTATAGAACACTTATTTCAAGTATATATACTCAGTGCAAACCTGTGTTCGGTTAAAATTTCTCCAGCTCTGTAGTAGCAGTAGATAAGTTATTGAGCTCTTCATTTTGGTTCCTAGTACACATTCTTGGTGGAGCAAGGTCAAAGTAAAGATGTGAACTTTTAGAGTACTAGTCCTAAGGGCAATTGTACATAGACTGTAGCTAAATGAGTAGAAATAATATGGAGAGGCCCACTGGTTAAAGTTCATGAAGCATGTCCAAAGCTGAAGCAATTAAATTAGGCAATTCTTATGTGAGACCTACTACCCCATGGGCTAGAATTCATTAAAGGTAGGATTCACTGATAGGGAGAAGCCCCCTTCATATGTAGAGACTGTACTACACAGGAAATTCTAAGGATTTGTCCTTCCCCTGCTCTCCATCCATAGTTCACCCAATTCACCTTTTATCATCTAACAGACATTTACTGGGGCCAGGGTATTACATGGGTACCATTCCCATTGTAATGACAAGCAAAAGATATGGTCTGTGCCAACATGGAGCTTTTAGACTCATAACAATCAGTCATAAATATGCCATTTCTAATGTAAGTGCTTGTGAAGGAAAACCCTGGGTACCTTGAAGAGAGTTGCATAAGAGGTTAGAAGGGCAGAAAATGAAAGCGGGAGAGCGTATTCTAAATAGTAACAGCAAAGATCCTGAGGTGTATGTAAGGAGTGGGAGAGAGCCTGAGAACCAAAATACCTCTACGGCTGAATTATGTGGATTTTATGCAGGGGAGTTATATTTGCCAAAAAAAAAAAGTATTTTACTATGCTTTATAGTGTACATATTTATATTTTTTCTTTGGTGTTTGCGAACTATTTCAAAGTACTGTTCACAAATTTCAGTGGAAAATGGATAACCTGCATTACGGTGAAGAACAGACTCTACAGGGCTGATGATGGGTAGTGATAGTGTTAATACTTAGGAGATCGTGGTGAGGTGAGCAGTTAAGGTGGTGGTGTTAGTGGCCATCTCCAGAGTGATAAAGTAGATAAAGCTGACATGACTTAATAATGGGTTGGGCTAGGGTGAATGAGGGAAGGGATGAGTCAAAGATGCCTTGTAGATTTTTGGCTTTCACAACTAATGCCATTTAGTGTGTTAGAGGAACCCTGGAACAGGACGAGGGTGGAGGAGGAACTGAGCTCGGTTATAACACCTTGCATCCGATGTGCTTTTGTCATAACCGAATGGAACAGGCAGTTGGTCATACAGTGTGAAACAGCTTCATAGTAGTTCTACAGTTGGAAACAGCTTCGTAGAGGCTCCTGCCCTGAATCTTAGAAACCATTCCCTGGAGGCTTTTTGATCCATTCTCATCTCCTTGACTCTTTTGCCATAAATTAACAATGGCCAGGTTAAATGTGATTAGAGATAAACATTTATTACCACACAAATGTATTACATACATTTTGAATCATAAAAACAAGAATGAAAAGGGATGAGAATATTTAGTACTTCGGTGGGTGGTCTTTGTTACCCCACTTTGAGGCAAGGACACATTTATGGAAGTGGGGTAATTGAGCCAAAAGTTAATCTGCCGTACGATTACTTCTTATATTCACAAATCTTTGTCAGCTACTGGTTACGCACTGCCCTTGAGGGAGAAATATATCCATGTTTTGCATTCTCCTGACAAGCTTAACGATACCATTTTTCAGCAAAAAGAAGGAACCTTTGGGAACCAACTTGTGGAAAAGAAAAGGAAGGGTTTTTCCATTTTTGTTTATTATTTTCTTTTTCTCCATTGTTAGTAGCTTACTATTTATAGTTACAGTAGTTGAAGAATTACAGCTTGTGTTGAAGTTAGCAGTCCTGGGAGCAGGTAAAGTTAGTGGGTTGACCAGATATTTTCCTTGGAAGAACTTTGGTGTTGTAGGGAAAAGATGAAAAATTTCTGGTGTAATCAACTAGCTCATGAGACTGCCCCTAGCACTGCACTCAATCATCTGCTGAGAGCCCCAACGTCTTAAAGTGGGTGGATTTTACCTATTAGTTTGTCTCTTAGGGAAGAAAGGACAGACATGATAAGCAAAGATCTACTTTTAGTAAAAATAAACTGGCTTAGCACAAATTGTACCTAATATTTGGCCCAAGAGGCCACTGATGCAGCAGAAATATTCTGACATTAAAGGAAAAGTTGAATGCTGAATAGAAAACAAAAGGCTGTTTTAGTGTTTTAGTTTATATAGTGCTGAAGCAACAAAATTTAAATCTGTGCTATGAGGTAAGTATCTGAGATTCCTTGTTTAGATTGTATAATTTAAAATAACCATCTCTATATGTTGACAGCCAAGATGAAGATCTCCAGCCACTTGGTAAATTGGAAATACATGATATAAGAAGAAATCAGAAAGGTGCATCTCTCCCCACTTGTAAACTATGTGCTTGATCCTTGTTGGGGCCACCCTGTCCACTGTTCCACGAAACAGGGAAGAGTGACACTCAGAGTAAAGGAAGAGGTGTCCATAGCCTAACACCCCAACGTTTTTGTGCTTCCTCTTTTGTGCTTTCACTTGCATTGTCCCATGTCTGAAGGGAGGGAGGCAGTTTGCATTCCATAGGAGATTGTCCCTTTAGGAGGCCAACCCTAGCTCTGAAGAAGTTAGTCAAGCTCACTGCTGGCCCAGTAATTTAGATCCAATCTGATTAGATCCAGAAGTCTGGAGACCAGGGGGAAGAGCTTGAGGCAACTAATCTGGGATTCTCTGTGAAGCAGAGAGAAAGGAAGAACCAGAGAGCAACCCGATTCATTTTTGTCCCTAGTATAGACTATCAGACCCATCAGGGATGACTCATAATAGGGCAAGCAAGTGGCTAACTATGGAATCTCATGGAACACAGTGGAGCACAGTAGTAGAGTGGTATGGTTTCTGAAAATACTCTAGAGAAATACAGTGAAGCGTGATATGGACTGGAAATTAAGGTAAGTCCTCTTCTGAAAGTGTTTACTTTGTTAACTGTTTTGCTGTGGGTGTGTATGTTCATTTTTATGAGAATGATAACATTTAGCTACATATTAAGTTCACTTACTCTACTGGGCTGGATAGTGTCCCCCCACTCGCCCCCCAAATTCATATCCCCCCAGAATCTCTGAATGTGACCTTGTTTGGCTATAGAGTCTTTGCGTTTGTAATCAAGATGAGGCCATCCTGGATTAGTGTGGGCCTAATATATTAACTAGTGTCCTTCTAAGTAAATGGAAATTTGGACACAGACACACAAGAAAGAAGGCCATATGAAGACAGAGGCAGAGATTGGAATGTGCAGCAACAAGCCAAGAACACCAGGGATTGCTGGGAACCACCAGAAACGGAAGAGACAAGGAAGACAGCACCAACACCTTGGTTTTGGACATCTAGCCTCCAGAATTGTGAGTGAATAAATTTTGCTGTTTTAAGCCACCAAGTTTATGGTGCTTTGCTTTGGCAGCCCTAGAAAACTAAAACAGTTCCCTTTATATATTTTTAAAATGGGTTTGTTTAAAATTTTTTTCTGGCCTTTTAATATTTTAAATAGTTTACATTCTAGCTAGGAGATTACACTTTCATATAAAAGCCAACTAAACACAAAATTTTCCAGTTTTTCCTTAAAAAAACATAGAGAAAATAGTTCCCAAAGAATCACCATTTACCAGCTGACGAATATATACACAAAAAGCCAAGTGCTCACCTGCAGGTATGATTGGTTAGCATATTTGGGTAGAAGGTTGTTCTTAAACTTTGTATTCAATCTGATGTGAGCCTGTAAACTGCACTGCTCTCTGGACAGAGTCTTCACTTCTGCCTCTGCTGCATCTTCATGGAAATCATATGACTGATCCCACACTTACCAGGAGAAAATGAGGAAGACTTGGAGCAAACCCAAGTCCATGGTAAGAATTATATAAAAAAGGCCTCAGCCAATGGTATATAGCATCCTATTGGCGTGTAAAGTGAGGTACATACTGTGAAGAAACTTTGGAGAAACTCTAATACTAATAAAAAAGTACTAATTATTTGTTGGAAAACGGCACCCAGTTTTCCATGAAGCAGTCTTTGTTGATTCTTCTCTTCTTCTCAATCTCTAATGTAGGAGTGTCTCTTGGTTCAGTCCTTGGACTTTTTCTGTCTACATCAACCTTTTTTGGTGATCTCACTCAGTGCAATGGCTTAAATGCTCTCTGCATACTAGTAACATCCAAAATAATAACCTCCAGTTGAGGCCTCTCTCCCACATTCCAGGAGTGTGTGTCCAATGACCAACTCAGTGTCCATAGTTGGATGGCTAAATGAACATCTCTATGTTAGCATATCCAAAACTAAACTTCTGGTCTTCTTCCTGCAACCCCATACGTGTTCTACTTATAGCCTTTCCCATCTCCATTGATGGCAACTCCTTCCTCCTAGTTTATCAGGCCAAACCTTGGAGCTTTCTTTACTCTTTCTTTTACATCCACTTGTTGGCTCTATGTTCAGAGCATATTCAGAATCTGGCAGATGGGTTGCACCAGAGACAATGACAGTATTCTGGCAGAGCAGCAAGTGTATGCATCAAGGAGTAGGCTGCAGATAAGCATATCAGCATGACTGGAGGCAAGGGACAGTCAGCAGTATGGACAAGCAGAACGTGCATCAGCAAAGGGGTCAGCAGATATCAGGGCCCAGCTATGGAGTCTGGAATGTGCAAGCCAATGCCTAGCATTTTTATAACAGAGATCATGTACAAGAAGCAAGAAAAAACCTCAATTAACCCAAGTGGAGCCAGCCTAAAGGTCTCAGAAATAGGAAGAAGTTCACTCATCAGAAATGGACACCAGACAAGCCTGAACTAGCAGTGCTGGACTATATCTCTTCTACGGCAGGGATTTGGTCTGGAGGCTGGAATGGGGCTACACCTGCAAAGGAGGTCAAGAGGCCCCACTTTGGAGAGACTATGAGATACTGGGGTGATAGTAAAACTGCCCTACCACATTCTAATAAGATTACCAAGGAAACTTGTTTCTGATATACTCTGATTCCAAACAAGGAGGATAGACAGTTGAGTGTATGTACTAAGGACCTAGAAATGGTAGTTTCCAGGCTTGTATCTTATGGGTCCCAATAGGATTAATGCAGAGTAGATTGGCCTTAACAGTCAAATAGTTAAACCTCATACTGAAAAATCCCCTTCCATATGTTTTTGGCTTAAATGAAATAGCTTTGTCTTTCATGTGCAGCAAAAATACCCAAGGAGATGCCTCTAGTTCTCCAGGTTAGAGTGTGAACATTCTAGATGTTCCCTTTGTGAGCCAAATGAGAGGAAACTCCAGAATCTCTAGAATAATTGGTAACATGAGAGACAACAAATGCTGTCTGGGTTTTTTTTTTTTTTTTCCTGGAAGGAAAAAGACTGAGGGCATCTTTTTCTTGACACCAGGCTGAAATTGCTTGGACAACCAAAAAGTCTGCTTTTCTAGAATTGAAGAAGTGTTAACAAGTTTCTATGCCACTGAATTGAAGGGTCTGGAAAAATCTCTGACCAAAAACACCTTCCAAACATCACCCTCACCTCAGTGTCTAAAATTTCTCTATTCAAGATTCTTGTGGAGTTGAGTCAAAATTCCTGGTTATTTTGTGAATTGGTTTTCTGGGAGGGCTCATGTGTTTCAGAATGCCCCTACTTTCCACCAGATAAACCTAGCAAGCTACATTTCTGTCTGCCTAAAGGAGTCTGGTCACAAATCTCGAGCTCTGGTTGGAAGGAGACCACCTGAAGATCTCTGGAGGTGGGAGGATCAGCCCAGGAGACTGTCAGAAAAAGGCAGGGACACTGGGAGGAAGCAGGAGTTGGGGGACAAACGTTTCCCATGGGAGCTCTGCTGGAGGTCTTCCTTTGGTGGTTTGAGTTCTGGCAGATAGAGGCATTCGTTGTAAAAAACTTAGACATTCAGTTATTGGGATGAGTTTTTACTATCCTGGGA
This sequence comes from Ailuropoda melanoleuca, assembly GCF_002007445.2. Taxonomy (NCBI): domain Eukaryota; kingdom Metazoa; phylum Chordata; class Mammalia; order Carnivora; family Ursidae; genus Ailuropoda; species Ailuropoda melanoleuca. The sequence continues at coordinate 30,799,036 of NC_048232.1, read as the reverse complement.
CATGAAGTTTTGTCCCTCCAACTAGAGTGGCAGCATTTTGTCATGTTTTCATGGCAACTGATGTGTGCGTGTGTGGTGTAATAGATGGTATGATGATAGGGTGACTAGGAATGGGTCACAGAGTGCTAAATAAGGATCTTGAAACAGAATGATTCTATAAGCAAAACCCCAATAATAGCTGTAAACTTGAAGTACTAAACTATCTGATTAGACCATGGCCCACCCATGTGTCCCATTTGGGTCACAGGGGCAATAGGGTACTTATAGTATTCTCAAGATTTCATCTTATTAGTGAGGGAAAGGAGTACCTTGGTGTAGGGAAATAGTTTGTACTATGTTTTTGTTTTTTGTTTTACATATAATAGTAAATATTTGTTTATGTGTACCAAGTGTAGATGGTTACCCTAGTGGAATGGAAAATTAAAGTAAAACTTGGCATCTGTCAGGTAGCTAAGGAATGTTAGAAAGACACACCTGTTTCTTACTAAGTGCCATATTCACACACTGGAAGTTCTCCATTTCCTTGACCAAGAATACAGAAACTTAACATAGTGAAGAGACCTCACAGAACCAGAGAAGTTGTGCATTTCAGTGCAGTTAAAATCTTGCTTATCTGAGAGGCTCAATTCTCTGATGCCTTACAACCCGTTATTTTTTAGGACTTGAAATCCTGTTCAGGAATAACTTATACAAGTAACCCTAATACTACTATTTCATGAATGAATACAAGTGAAGTTCTACTGGTTTTTGAACCAAATTCAGAGCCAAAAGCCTTGCCTTGGGATCAGAGTCAGTGCCCAGGTATCCCCAATAGCCCCCCACCCCCAGCATTCTTTCCAGCTGGAAAACAACTTGCCTGCAAATCTCCAAATTAACAAGAAGAAAAAGGGAGATGAGAAAGGAGAATGTGATCACATCACCAAATTCAAGGAAAGGAAACAACAATATAAAATAAATAGTAAACAAAGCAGTATGAATGGATTAAAATCAAGTACTCTATAATCTTTGTTACACTAAATGTGAAAAGATTGAATTCCTTACTATATTAGAAGACAGACATTATAACTTATATGTTGTTTATAAGAAACACACTTAAGGGGCACCTGGGTGGCTCAGTCACTTAAGCATCTGACTTTTGGTTTTGGGTTAGGTCATGAACTCTTGGGTGGTGAGATCGAGCCCCACATCAGGCTCCATGCTCAACAGGGAGTCTGTTTGAAGATTCTCTCCTGTCCCTCCCACCCTCAAATAAATAAATCTTTAAAAAAATAAAAATGCTGGCAAATGCAGGGGTGGGGGAGGGCTTGTGCAAAGTTGCCACTTAACCTTAGACAAAGTAGTAAGTTAAGGTTAAAAATACAAAATAAAATAGAAAGTGGCCTTATAATAAAGACAGACTTTATGTAAAAGATATACCTGGTATAAACCTGTATCCACCAAACAACAGTAGCTAAATATATAGAGCCAAAAAATAATTAGAAATGCAGAGAGAATGTAGTAAAAATGTGATTGTATTGGAAATCTAAGAAATAAACTCTGTATGGAAATTTCTAAACATATATAAAAGAGGAAAGACCAGTGTAATGACTTTGTTGTCTTAATGTTTTCATCACCCAGCTTCAAAGATTATTAACATTATAAGAGATTTTAATGTATCTTTCTCAGAATGGCCTGTTAGATAAAATGGCAAGTAAAAACAGAGAAATTGAACAAGATAATTAATGTAGTTTAATAGATATGCAGTTTCATATATGGAGAACTTTGCATTCAACAAATTGTGTGTGTGTTTTGGGATAAGAGTATGCCTGTGGTTTAACAAAGATCAATTACAAAATGAAATTAAGAAAATAATTTAATTTACAATAGCATCGAAAATAATAAAATACTTAGGAATAAATTTAATCAAGGAGGTGAAAGACATGAACACTGGAAACTACAAAACATTGCTGAAAAAAAAGTTAAAAAGACCTAAATAAGTGGAAAAGCATCCTATGTTCATGGATTGGAAGACAGTATTTTTAAGATGGCAGTACTCCCCAAAGTAATATGCAGATTTAACACAATCTCTATCAAGATTTCAACAGCCTTTTTTTTTTCAGAAATGGATAAGCCAACCCAAATTCATATAGATCCAGAATAATCAAAACAATCTTGAAAAAGAACAAAGTTGAGGAACTCATATTTCCCAAATTTAAACCGTATTACAAAGTTACAGTAATTAAGACAGTGTGTTGCTGGCATACAGATTAATAGAATAGACTTGACAGTCCTGAGAGAAGCCCTTACATTTTATGGTCAATTGACTTTTAACAAGGATGCCAAGATTATTCAATGGGGAAATAATAGTCTTCCAAGCAAATGGTGTTAGGAGAACTGGATATCCATATGCAAATCAATGAATTTGGACCCCTACCTCATATCATATAGAAAATTAACTCCAAATGGATCAAAGATGTAAGTGTATGAACTTAAAGTATAAAACTCTTAGAAAAAAAATCTGGGTAAATCTTTATGACCTTGGATTAAGCAACAGAGGTTTTTTATAGATAGGACACCAAAAGCATAAGCAACAAACAAAAAAATAAATTGGATTTCATCAAAATTTAAAACTTTTCTCTGTCAAACAACACTATCAAGAAAGTGGGTGGCTCAGTTGGTTAAGCATCTGCCTTTTGCTCAGGTCAAATCGAGCCCCACATCAGGCTCTCTGTTCAGTGGGGGAGTCTATTTCTCCCTTTGCCCCTCCCCCCCGCTCATACTTTCTCTCTCATTCTCTCTCTCTCAAATAAATAAAATCTTTTTTTAAAAAAGTATAGAGTTGATAAAAGATGTAATTAAGGGAAATGGTGGAGTAGGAGGACCCTAAGCTTTCCCCGTCCCATGTGTACAACTAGATAGCACTCACATCAGTGCAAATAACCCCCAAACTGACTTAAAGACTGGCAGAACAATCTCCAGAACTAGAGGTAGAGAAGAGGCCACATAGAAGGTAGGAAGGGCAGAGATGCTGTATGGGAGTGAAATGAATCATGGCCATCTGTGGCAGGAGGGAACTAGGGTCACAGTAAAGGCCGAGAAACAGACTGTCATACTGGGAAGCCCACATGGGGAAGATGAATCCCCATAATATTTGGCTTTGATAGTGAGAAGGGCTGAATTTTGTGAGTTCTTACAACCAGTAGGACTTAAAGCCTGGAATTTTAAAAAATTGCTGTGCTCAATCTAGGAGAGTCCAGAGGACATTAAAAAGTGGAGTCCTGCCCTTAAAGAGACAGCATGTTACAGAGTCAGCAGAGACACAGTCTAGAAGCAGCAGTTTGAAAAATGCATGGGTCACATGGGAGGGAGAGTGATTTACACAGAGCATGTCCTAGAGACAAGGATCATGAGAATACCCCTCTAGGAAAAAAGGAGCTGACAGGTGCCACTTCCCTCCCCAACACCCCCGTCCCAGCATAAACACATGGCCACCTGCGGGAACCACTGCAGTCCCGCACTTGCTGCCTAACTTGCTTCAACCAAGCCCCACACAAGCCCCTGTGCTTCATTGAATTCTTCCTTCCCAGTCATGCTTGCCTCCGTCCCAGCACTGTGGGACCCCTCTCATAGAAGACTGGTGCAGACTTCACCAGCAATGGGTTTCCTGGCCCATGATTTTTGTGGGGCTTCCGTTCCAGTGGTAGTGGCACCAGGTCTCATTTAGCAAACAGACCAGTGCACACCTTGTTAAAATTAGTCCCACCCAACCGGGTACCAAACACTGCCCAAAACAGGCAGAAAGAGCCTCTTTGGATAAATGGACTGAAGGAAAAATCAGCCAGGGCTCAACAGCAGGGCACATACAACACACATAGGAGACACTCCCGAAGTGCCAGGTCCTAGGGAATGGGACACCACACTGCAAGGCACTCACTACAGGACATCTTCATAAGGATATTCAAGAGTAGGAGACTTAGCTGACATTTCTAACACACAGGAATGGACACAGAGAGTTAGACAAAATGAGGAGACAGAGGAATATGTTCCAAATGAAAGAACAGGACCACACCACAGCAAGAGATCTAAGTGAAATGAATATAAGTAATACATGATAGAAATTCAAAGTAACGATCATAAAGACACTGGACTTGAGAAAAGAGTAGAGGGCCTCAGTGAGATCCTTAACAAAGAGATAAGCCAATTAGAAATTAAGAACACAATAAATGAAATAAAAAATACACTTGATGGAATAAATAGCAGGCTAGAGGAAATAAGGAATGAATTAATAACCTGGAAGATGGAGTAATGGAAATTAATCAAGCTGAGCAAATGGGAGAAAGAATTATGGAAAATGAGAATAGGTTTAGGGAACTCAGTGACTCCATCAAGCATAAAAACATTTGCATGGTAGGGAGCTCAGAGTAAGAAGAGAAAAGGGAGGAGAAAAATTATTTGAAGAATTAATAGTTGAAAATTTTCCTAATCTGGAGAAGGAAACAGATATCCAGATCTAGGAGGCACAGAGATCCCAAAAAAAATCAACCCAAGGGCGTCCACACCAAAACACATATTAATTAAAGTGGCAAAAAGCAGTGATAAAGAAAAAAATAATAGCAGCGAAATAAGACAGTTACATACAAAGGAAATTCCATAAGCCTATCAGCAATTTTTCAGCAGAAACTTTGCAGGCCAGAAGAGAGTGACATGGTATATTCAAAGTGCTGAAAGAGAAAAATCTGCAGCAAAAAAAAAAAAAAAAAAAAAAAAAAAAAAAAAAAANAAAAAACTATCCAGCAAGGCTATCATTCAGAATAGAAGGAGAGATAAAGAGTTTCCCAAACAAAAGCTTAAGGAGTTCATTATCACTAAATCATCCTTTAAGAAATATTAAAGGGGACTCTGAATGGAAAGGAAAGACCATAAGTGAGAGTATGAAAAGTAAAAAACACAAAAGCAGTAATAGTATTTCTGTTAAAAAAGTCAAGGGATAAATAAAATAAAAGATGTAAAATATGACACCATATACCTAAAACATTGGGGTGGGGAGTAAAGAATGGGTTCAAACTTAAGTGACCATTAGTTTAATATGGACTGCTCTATGCAGAAGACATTATATACAAACTGGTAACCACAAATCAAAAACCAGTAATAGATACATAAAGGATAAAGAGAAAGGAATCCAAGCATATCACTAAAAAAAGCTGGCAAACCATGAAAGAGAGCGAGAAGAAAGGATCAGAGAAAAACTATGAAAACAACCACAAACCAAGTAACAAAATGTCAATAAACATATATCAATAATTACTTTGAATGTAAATGGACTAAACGTTTCAATCAAAAGACATAAAGGACATGCCTGGGTGGCTCAGTGGGTTAAGTGTTTGCCTTCAGCTCAGGTCATGATCCCAAGGGCCTGGGATCAAGTCCCACATTGGGCTTCTTGCTCAGCAGGGAGCCTGCTTCTCCCTCTGTCTGCTGCTCTCCCTACTTGTGTGTGCTCTCTATCTGACAAATAAATAAATAAAATCTTAAAAAACAAACAAAAAACCCCTGAAGTACATAAGGTGACAGATACAAAAACAAGACCCATCTATATGCTCCCTATAAGAGACTCATTTCAGACCTAAAGACACCTGCAGATTGAAAGTGAGGGGATGGAGAAACTACATGTTTCTTTCTCCATGTCTTTAATATTTCTTGATATCCATGCAAATGGATATCAAAAGAAAGCCAGAGTAGCAATACTTAACATTGGACAAAATAGACTTTATTTATTTTAATTTTTTAGAGAGGGAGGAGGTAGGGGCAGAGGGACAGGGAGAGAGAGAATCTTAAGCAGGCTCCACACCCAGCACATACCATGGAGCCCAACTCTAGGCTCAATCTCGCAGCTCTGAGTTTATGGCCTGAGCCAAAATCAAGAGTTGGGCGCTTAACTGACTGAGTCATCCAGGCACCCTATCAGACAAAATAGACTTTAAAACAAAGACTATATAAGAGACAAAGAAGGACGCTATATAATGATAAAAAGGGATGATCCAACAAAAAGATATAACAATGGTAAATATTTATGCACCCAACATGGGAGCACCCAAATACATAAAACAGTTAATAACAAACATAAAAGAATTGATAATAATATGATTACAGTAGGGGACTTTAACACCCCACTTACATCAATGGACAGATGATCCAAACAGAAAATCAACAAGGAAATAGTGGCTTTGAATGACACATGGGCTCAGGTGGATTTAACAGATATATTCAGAACATTCCATCCTAGGGGGCACCCAGGTGGCTCAGTCAGTGGAGCGTGCAATTCTTGATCTTGGAGTTGTGAGTTTGAGCCCCATGTTGGGTTTAGAGATTACTTAATAAAATAAAATAAATAAAATAAAATAAGAACATTTCATCCCAAAACAGCAGAATACACATTCTTTTCAATGCATATAGAACATTCTTGAATAGATCACATATTAGGCCACAAAACAAGCCTCAACAAATTCAAGAAGATCGAAGTCTTACCATACATCTTTTCTGACCACTACGGTATGAAACTAGAAATCAACTGCAAGAAAAAAATCAGGAAAGAGCATAAATACGTGGAGCTTAAATAACATGCTACTAAGCAATGAATGGGTCAACCAAGAAATCAAAGAAGAAATAAAAAATTACATGGAGACAAATGAAAATAAAAACACAATGGTCCAAGATCTCAGAGATGCAACAGAAATGGTTGTAAGGGGGAATTTTATAGTAATACAAGCCTACCTCAAGAAGCAAGAAAACTCTCCAATAAACAACTGAAACTTATGCCTAAGGGAAGTAGAAAAAAACAACAAAGAAATCCCTAAACCAGCAGAAGGAAGGAAATAATAGATTAGAACAGAAGTAAATAATACAGAAATTCAAAAAACAATAGAACAAATCAATGAAACCAGGAGCTGTTTCTTTCAAAAGATCAACTTCTAGCCACTCATGAAAAAAAGAGAATCCAAATAAACAAAATCACTAATGAAAGAGGAGAACTAACAACCAACATCACAGAAATATAAACAATTGTAAGAAACTATAATGAAAAATTATATGCCAACAAGTTGGACAACCTAGAAGAAATGGATACATCCCTAGAAACATATGAACTACCAAAACTGAAGCAGGAAGAAATAGAAAATTTGAACGGACCAATAACCAGCAAAGAAATTGAATCAGTAATCAAAAAACTCCCAAAAAACAAAAGTCCAGGACCAGATGGGTTCACAGGTGAATTCTACCAAACATTTAAAGAAGCATTAATACCCATTCTTTTCAAAGTATTCAAAAAAACATAGAAGAGAAAGAAAAATTCCAAATTCATTCTATGAAGCCAGTATCACCCTGATACCAAAACCAGAAAAGACACACACAAAAAAGAGAAGTACAGGACAGTAGCTCTGCTGAACATGGATGCAAAAATCCTCAACAAAATACTGGCAAACTGAATAAAAAAATACATTGAAAAATGATCCACCACAATGAACTGAGATTTATTTCTGGGATGCAGAAATAAATCATCATTCACAAATCAATCAACATGATACATCTCATTAACAAGAGAAAAGATAAAACCATATGATCATTTCAATGGATGCAGAAAAAGCATTTCACAAAGTACATCTATTCATGATAAAAACCCTCAACAAAGTAGTGTTAGAGGGAATGTACCTCAACACAATAAAGGCCTTATATGAAAACCCCAAAGTGAACATCATACTCAATGGGGAAAACTGAGAGCTTTTCCCCTAAGGTCAGGAACAAGATAAGGATGTCCACTCTCACTACTTTTATTCAACATAATACTGGAAATCCTAGCCACAGCAGTTAGACAACAAAAAGAAATAAAAGGCATCCAAATTGGTAAGGAAGAAGTAAAATTTTCACTGTTTGCAGATGACATGATACTTTATATAGAAAACCCTGAACACTCCACCAAAAACTACTAGAACTGATAAATCAATTCAGTAAAGCCACAGGATACAAATTCAATGTACAGAAATCTGTTGCATTCCTATACACAAATAATGAAGCAGCAGAAAGTGAAGTTAAGAAAACAATCCCATTTACAATTGCACCAAAAAAAAAAAATCTAGGAATAAACTTAACCAAAGAGGTGAAAGACCTGTACTCTGAACACTATAAAACACTGATGAAAGAAATTGAAGATGACACCAAGAAATAGACATTCCATGCTCATGGATTGGAAGAACAAATATTTTTTAAAAGTCTATATCTCACAAAGCTATCTACAGATTTAATGCAATCCCTATCAAAATACCAATAGCATTTTTTGCAGAACTAGAACAAACAATCCTAAAATTTGTTTGGAACCAGACAAGACCCCAAATAGCCAAAGCAAACTTGAAAAGCAAGAACAAAATTGGAGCTATCACAGTTCCAGACTTAAGTCATATTACAAAGCTGTAGTAGTAATCAAAATGATATGGTACTGGCATTAAAAACAGACACATAGATCAATTGAACAGAATAGAAACTCCAGAAATAAACTCACAATTATATGGTCAATTAATCTTCAACAAAAGTGGAAAGAATATACAATGGGGAAAAGTGTCTTCAACAATTGGTGTTGGGAAAACTGGACAGCTACATGTAAAAGAATGAAACTGAACCACTTTCTTCCACCATACCCAAAAATATATTCAAAATGGATTAAAGACCTAAATGTAAGTTCTGAAAACCATAAAAATTCTAGAAGACGGCACAGGCAATAATTTCTCTGACATTGGCCATAGCAACATTTTTTTAGATATTTTTCCTGAGGCAAGGGAAATAAAAGCAAAAATAAACTATTGGGACATCAAAATAAAATGTAAATGTAAGTTCTGAAAACCATAAAAATTCTAGAAGACAGCACAGGCAATAATTTCTCTGACATTGGCCATAGCAACATTTTTTTAGATATTTTTCCTGAGGCAAGGGAAATAAAAGCAAAAATAAACTATTGGGACATCAAAATAAAAAGTTTCTGCACAGTGATGGAAACAATCAACAAAATTAAAAGGCAACCTACTGAACGGGAAATGATATTTACAAATGGCATATCCAATAAAGAGTTAGTATCCAAAATATATAAAGAACTTAAACAACACCCAAAAAACAAATAATACAATTAAAAATGGGTAGAAGACATGCAAGACATTTCTCCAAAGAAGACATTCATATGGCCAACAGACACATGAAACAGACACAACATTCATCATCACAGAAATGCAAATCAAAACTATAATGAGATATTACTTCACACCTGTCAGAATGGCTAAAATAAAATAAAAAAAACATAACGAGTGTTGGCAAGGATGTGGAGAAAATAGGAACCTTCATGCGTGGTTGGTGGGAATGCAAACTGGTGTAGCCTCTGTGGAAAACAGTATGGAGCTTCCTCAAAAAGTTAAAAATAGAGCTACCATATGATCCAGTAATTGCACTACTGGGTATTCACCCCCAAAATACAAAAACACTAATTCAAATGGATACATGAACCCCTATGTTCATTGTAGCATTATTTACAATAGCCAAATTATGGAAGCAGCCAGAGTGTCTATGGATAGATGAATAGATAAGGCAGTGGTGTATAAAAAAAGAAGATAGATATAGATATATATCTATACACACACACAATGTTATTCAGTCATAAAAAAGAATAAAATCTTGCCATTTGCAACAACAGGAATGGAACTAAAGAGTATAATGGTAATCAAAATAAGTCAGTCAGAGAAAGACAACTACCATATGATTTCACTCATACGTGGAATTTAAGAAACAAAACAAATGAGCAAAAGAAAATGAGAGAGACAAACCAAGAAACAGACTTTTAAATATAGAGAACAAACTGATGGTTTCCAAGGGGAGGTGGGTGGGGATATGGGTAAAATGCGTGAAGGAGATTAAGAGTACACTTACTGTGATGAGCCCTGAGTAATGTATAGAATTGTTGAATCACTACCTTGTACACCTGATATTAATATAACACTGTACGTTAACAATATTGGAATTAAAATTAAAAAACTGAATTTGAAAGTGTAGGGTTACATCACAGAAATAGAGAAAATACTTGTGACTCATATATCAGATAAGCGCCTATTATTAAAAAAGATATATATTATATATATATATAAAGAACTCTTATGATTCAATAATAAAAAGACTACTAGCCCAATTTTAAAAGGGCATTATATTTGAACAGACATTTCTCCAAAGAAAATATACAGTGGCCAATAAGTACATGAAAAGATGCTCAATACCATTAGCAGGTAGCAGCAAATCAGGGAGATGAGATACCACCTCTACCCACTAGGATGGCTATGATAACGAAAGTTAGTGAAGATGTGGAGAGAGAGGAACCCTTTGCTTGTAGAAATGTAAAATGGTGCAGCTGCTCTGGAAAATTTATTGGTTCCACAATAAAGATCGAATTACCATGTGATCCAGCAATTCCCTCCTGGGCATATACCCAAGAGAACTGAAAACATATTCATACAATAACTTGTACACAAATGTTCACAGCAACAGTATTATGAATTAATACTGCAAAAAAGAGGGGCAATAACTGAAAAATAAAATGTAGTCTATCCATACAATAGAATATTATTCAGCCACACAAAGTAATGAAACTCTAACATATGCTACCACATAGATAAACCTTGAAAACATTATGCTAAGGGAAAGAAGACAGTTACCAAAAAAAACCACATCATGATTCTGTTTATGTGAAATGTCCTGAATAAGCACATCCATTGTGACAAAAAGTAGATTAGTAGTTATCATGGGCTAGGTGAAGGGGGAATGTGGGGCAACTGCTAATGGGTCTGGAGGTATTTTTTTTTTTGAGAGAGAAAAAATCTTCATAGGTAAGGGCGATAGTTGCGTAACATTGTGAATATATTAAAAACCATTTAATTATATACTTTATAGTATGTGAAATATAGTTCTTTTTTTTTTTAAAGATTTTATTTATTTATTTGACAGAGACAGAGACAGCCAGCGAGAGAGGGAACACANGGTATGTGAAATATAGTTCTTTTTTTTTTTAAAGATTTTATTTATTTGACAGAGACAGAGACAGCCAGCGAGAGAGGGAACACAAGCAGGGGGAGTGGGAGAGGAAGAAGCAGGCTCATAGCAGAGGAGCCTGATGTGGGGCTCGATCCCATAACGCCGGGATCACGCCCTGAGCCGAAGGCAGACGCTTAACCGCTGTGCCACCCAGGNCGCCCTGAGCTGAAGGCAGATGTTTAACCGCTGTGCCACCCAGGTGCCCCGTGAAATATATTTCAATAATTTTATGGTATTTGAAATATATCTCAATAAAAAGTTAAATATATATATATGAGAAAGATCAATAATAGAGAAAAGCTGATAACTATGGAACATTTAATAGCATTGTATGGTGAGAGATGGTAGCTACACTTGCTGTGAGCATAGCATGACATAACCTTGTCGAATCATTACGTTGTACATCTGAAACTAATGTAACATAGTGTGTGAACTATATTCAAATAAAATAATTTTTTTAATGGAAAGTGTACTGGCTATGTTATCTCACCATAGCAATTCAATTAGATAGATAATAAAAATAGATAATACAAAGATGTCTAAAGTCATCTTAAAAACTTGGAAATTAAGGATCACTTTCCAGCACAGTGATCTAATAACACGAAATGCTGGTGAGGATGCAGAGCTTCTGGAACGCTCATACATTGCTGGTGGGAACATTGACTGGCACCGATATTAGGGAAAACCTTTTGGCACTTTCTTGTAAAGTTGAACACACACTTACCATATAACCCACTCCTGGGTATTTACCTAAGTGAAATGAAAACCTATGTTCACATAGAAACCTCTATGGGAATATTTCTAGCTGCTTTATTAATAATTGCCAAACCCTGAAAAAAAAGTAATTGCCAAAACTTGAAAACAACCCAAATGTCCATCAACTGCTGAGTGGATAAACAAACTGTGGTACATCAAAGCAATGGAATACCACTTAGCAATAAAAATAAATGAACTATTGATACAAGCAACGACGTGCATGAATCTTGAATGTATTATGTTAAGTGAAAGAAGCCAGACTCAAAGGCCACATACAATATGATCCCATTTAAATGACATTCTGGAAAAGGCAAAACTACAGGGATGGAGAACAGATCAGTGATTACTAGGGTTTAAGTCTCGGTGGGGGGAGTTGACTACAAAGTGGTAGCACAAAGGAAGTACCTGGGGCGAGGGGGTAGTGTGATGAGCTGTTCTGTATCTCCATTGTGGTGGTTGTTAGATGACATTTGTCAAAATGCATAGAAAAAGAGTTGTATATGAAAAAGTGAATTTTATTAGGTAAGTTAAAAAATAAAAGGAAACATCCTCCAAAATAACAGTTGGATCAAAAAAGTAATAATCGAAATTACAGATTCTAGAACACTTTGTGCTAAAATATATAGGACAGTTAAAACTATATCCCAAAGAAAAATTATAACTTTAAATGCCCTCAATTATTGAAGAATAAAAAATAAAAACAAAAAATAACAGCACTCATTCTTATAAGTTAAATAAGAACAATAAAATTAAAAGAAAGTGCAAAAAAGTAATTAAAAACATTAAAGCTGGGGGGCGCCTGGGTGGCACAGCGGTTAAGCGTCTGCCTTCGGCTCAGGGCGTGATCCCGGCATTATGGGATCGAGCCCCACATCAGGCTCCTCCACTATGAGCCTGCTTCTTCCTCTCCCACTCCCCCTGCTTGTGTTCCCTCTCTCGCTGGCTGTCTCTGTCTCTGTCAAATAAATAAATAAAATCTTTAAAAAAAACATTAAAGCTGAAATCAATAAAATAGAAAACCAATATTTTTATAAGGACAAATAAATCCTAGTGCTATCTGAAAGTTGAGAAAGGAAAAAGACATAACCACATATACACAGATATTAAAATAATTTGAAGAGACTATTGCTTGCAATTCTTTGACAAGAATTGAAAACTTAGAGGTAATGGATGTTTCCTTAGGAAAAATACAATTGTCAAAATTGATACAAGAATAATGGAACAATTACTATACAAAAAATTGGAGAGTCAGTTGACAATCTGCCAGTCACACATGATTTCACAGTTGAGTTCTATCTGATCTTTAAAGAAGACTTCATTCCAATGTTATTTAAACTATACTAGGCCATAAAAATGAATTCGTTCATTCATTTATGAATCTTGCATAATTTACATCAAAGTCTGATAGACAACGAAATTACAGATCAGTCTCCTTTATGAATACAGATGCAAAAACTACTGCATAAAAATATTAGCAAATTCAATAAAAAAGCATAACAAAAATAATAAATTCTGACTAGTAATGCAAGATTGATTCAATATCAGGAAATCTATTGATATAATCCAATCACAAGTAAAGAACAAAAATCTCTATAACCATGTCAATAGTTGCTGAAAGTCATTTGGTAATAATCAGTATTTATTGTTTTAAAAACTCTAAATAAAAAATAGGAATAGAATGAAAGAAAACTGTACTTGAATGTAATTATACCAAATTTATCTGAGCTAAAAACAAAAATCGAAACAAAAACTAACAAAAAAGTCTGTGTCTATTATTGATATCTTGTAGTTTCATGGTCCTACATTCTTTTCAAAACTCTTTCAGAAACAACATCTCTCTTTGTTCTCACATCTCTGTGAAGCCAGTTAAAGAACAAACTTCATCTATGTTGCTTCTCATTTTTCATGTTTGTAAAAAAAAAAAAAGAACGTGGTCTATGTGATCCCTGCAGACACACATAGTGATTAAAGTCCCACTTCTGGTTGAATTACCAAGCTGGCAAGCAGCAGAGAAACACAGAAACTTGGTAAAAAATTCCAGCTCTGTTCTCTTCCCTGAACCCAGTAGAGAAACCATCACCCTGAATCCTCCACATTCCAGGGAAGAAAAGACTCTGGGGCTCTTAACTGCTGAGTTATATTTTTGTTGTGATCTAGCTCCCTTTGAGGGAAGAAATAAGAAAAATGATCATTTGTTCAAGGTTTACCTTTTTTTGATGAATTTTCATTTTCTTATAATTTCAAACATGCAAAAATCTTGTGAGCATAGTACAGGGAACCCTGTGATTCCCCTCTCTCAGGTACACCAATTATTTACATTTTGCCCAATTTACTTATTATTTACTCTGTGTAAACATTTTCCTCCTGAACAGATTGAGAATAAGTTGCTGACATTATCCCCCCTCCCTAAATATGTCAGTGTATTCTCTCGCATGGAACAACAATCAGAAGCTGGAAATTTAACATTTACATACTGCTATCTAATAACTCCATACTCAGATTTCATACTTTTCTCATCCAGAATCAAAGTCCAGATCATACACTATCATGTCTGTTTAGTCTGTTTTAATCTGGAAACATGTCTCAGTAGTTCTTTGTCTTTCTTGACCAGATTCTTGAAGAGTAGGAAGCAGTTTGGTGGATGTTTCTGAGAAGGAGAAAAGGAGCCCCTGATAACTGGGCTCTGGCTGGCGACTATCAGTTAGGCCACAGTGTTGTCCTGAGCTGGCCGGGCACTCACAAGAAGGTCTTGGTGTCCCGTTGAACACCAACAACCTCACAGAACACCCACAGCACCAAGGCCACTTTGTGACTGTGCTGGATTATGACAAAAACAAAACCAGCCTATAATCATGTCTGAACACAGACAAAACATGACCATTGCCAAAACCACCAAGCACCCGGTACCTCCCCGTCGGGCCAGTATGAATGACTGCTGCCTTACCAACCACAGCTCTAGCCTGCCCTCCTGATAGAGAAGATGATTACAACGCCCAGCTATAACTCCCTGCTGCTTCTCGACAGTCTCCAATCCAAAGCAAAGCCCTGCTTCCTGAAGCCCTCCTCCAAATCCGGGAAGTCCTCTCTAACACCCCTCTGACTGAGATCCCCACATTGTAGGGTGTATGCTCTCCCTCACCCAGACTGCGACGCAAACCAGCTCATTCAATCACAGATGTGCTCCTGTCAGTCTTTGACGCAGGGCATTGACCCCCTCGGCTGGGGCTTGTTTGATGTTTCCTCACCATTAGATTCAGGTTAAGGTGGGGTCTGCCAGGCTTCTCCACTCTAGTCATTATTTTTCCCCTTGTAATTAAGAAGCAATTTGTGGGGATATACTCTAAGACTGTGTCAAATACCCTGTTACTCATTAAACTGTCATCCAGGGGAAGGCTTGATTCCTTGCAATAATGACTCTGGATGCAGACTCCGCCTAATGCATAGCCTATCTGCTCAGTTTCACTGTTGCAGCAATAATGCTGTCCCCAACACTGTGATTGATTCAAATTTTGGATTCACGAAAAGGTGTAAGGCCTGACTTCTGAAAGGGACTGTGGTCTAAGGCCCAGTAACTCCAGACTTGTTTGTGCAGTTTCCAATCAGGATGAAACTGACCTTAAAAACAATATTTGGTGTAGTCTGTGTTTTCAGGGACTCGAGAGTCTGAAAACGCCACTTCTTGAGTCTTCTTCCCTAGAGAGGGAGAAGAAAAGAGTGAGCACTGGCCAGGTAAAGTTCCTAGACAGCTGGGCACTGAGAACCACTCAGTGCCCCACCCTGAGTAAGGGGAAGTTTCAAGAAATTATTTTCACCGGGATGGGATATAACTTGGCGGGGGGCCGAAGCAGAGGGGCTCCCCAGGCCCAGCATCAGGTTTTCTGGCTGGTCAGCCTGTTGCTTCACTCAGCCCTCCAGCCCTTGTTTGCAAAGGCAGCTAATGAAAGAGGGGTGATGGTGCAGATCTCAGCTGGCGATTCTTTTGTTCCCCCTCTTTCCTGCTAGTCAGGAACTGCTAGGCCCCCCACAGCCGACAGCCAGGAACCGCTGGAATGTGCAGGGAAGAGCCATTCCAGGGGGACAGCTGGGCCTGGGCAGAGCCAGCAGCCCCCACCAGTGCAGGCTTAGGAACCCTCCCTCACCCCCAGCTGCCTTAGTCCAAGCCCAAGGACTCCTGACCCTGCCACTGGAAAGACTTGTCACTCCTTGCTGTAAGTCCTATCACTTCCCAGGTGAAGTCCCAGGAATTAGGAACATTTCTTCCTCCATTCTCATCTGTCAGTCATCTGGAGCTATTAACTTTGCTTTTACTCCTGTGGTAACTACTGGAAGTTGAACAGGATAAATAGGGGAATGACCCTCAATGGTCCCTTTAGTTAATGTCACAACTTGGCTTAAAATGTGAGGCAAAACTTGGTGATTACAAATTATATGCTAAGCATGCATGATATGTGGACATTTTTTTCCTTATTGTCCCTTGTTCCCTTCACAGTGGTGGAGCATTGTGATCTGGCTTGCTTTCTTCCTTCCTTTCTTTTTTTCTTTTTTATTTATTTGAAGCAATCTCAAATTTACAGGAAAGCTGAATACAGTACAAAAACCTTTTTTTTTCCTCAATAACTTGAAAGTGTGTTGCTGACCTGATGCTCTGTTATCTCTAAATACTTTAGCAAGTATTTCCTATGAATGAGGGTATTTCCCTATACAACCTCAATAAACCCCTGGAAATTAGGAAATTAACATTACATGTTACTGCCACCCAATCCTCAAACTCTATAAGAATGACCCATTGCTCCAGTTATGTCCTTTATAACAAAAAGATCCAGGTCAGGATCACCTGGGGCATTTAGCTGCCATGTCTTTATAGTCTCTTTCAATTTGAAATAGTTTCTTAGTCTTTCCTTGACTTTTAAGACCTTGACACTTTTGAAGATTATTAGGCCAGTTATTCAGTTACTGAATGTTCTTCAATCTGAGTGTGTCTGATGTTTCCTTCTCATTTGATGTATCTTTGGTTACTGTGTACCTTTAGCAGGAATGTTGCACAAGCGATGCCATGTTTTCTTCATGGCATCCCATCAGGTGGCCCGGGATTCTGATTTGTCCCATAACGGGTGATGTTGCTTTTGATCATTATGTTAATATGGTGTTATGGATTGAATGTTTGTGTTCCCCCTGCCCCCCTGCTCTCCAGGTTAATGTTGAACCCCACCTCCAATGTGATAATATTAGGAGTTGGGGCCTTTGGGAGGTAATTAGGGTTAAATGAGGTCATGAGGGTGGAGCCCTCATGAATGGGATTGGTGCCTTCATGAGAGTCACAAGAGACTTTACTTCATCTCTTTGCTCTCCACTATGTGAGGATACAATGAGAAGTCGACAGTCTGCAACCCAGAAGAGGGTTCTTATCGGAACCTGACTGTGTGGGCGTCTCAATCTTGGGCCTCCAGCCTACGAACTGTAACAAACGAATTTCTGTTGTTTATAAGCCACCTAAACACCTTATGGCTGTGTTGTTGTAGCAGCCTGAGCTGACAGAGGCAGGTGGTACCTCCCAGACTGTAAGGTAAGGTGACTCCTTTCCCTTTGGAATTAAAAAGCATGCTATGGGGAGGTATTTTGAAACTATGTAAATATCCTGTTTCTCACCAAACTTTTATTTATTCCCTTACTTATATCAGAATGGACTTGTGGTTTCCTATTCTTTTCAAAGGATTATAACTCATTATTAGCATTTATTTGGATGTTCAGATTTTTCCAGATTTGGCCAGGGTGAATTCCTCCAAACTGGTCTCTCTGTCTTTTTGACATGTTCCCATCGTTTTTAAAGCACTTCTTTATTCTCTGGGACAAAAAGATGTTTCAATCTCATATGTACTTTCTGAGTTCAACCCTAAGACCAGCCACTTATACAGAGAGAAGATCTGACCTTTTTTTCCTAATCATTGCACTGGGACTCAAATTCTCATGTTGGCTTAGAGGTTTCCAATTATATCTGAAAAGAACAAAGAGAAAGTCAAGGGTAAAGCCAAGTCTGATATGCCCAAATGGAGTTACTGTTAGACACAGCTGTAGAGAAAGAACTGAGTCAACAGATCCATAAATGACTCAGAATTATCATGCAGGCACCTTCCTAATGTGTGGAATATACAAGCTGGCAGATCTAGGATGCTTTGATTTAACTTTAGAAAATAATTCGGCTTGGGGTGGCTTTTCAATGACCAGTTGAATATACCTCCCTTAACTGTGATCCAAGAACTCTCCTGGGCCCAAACTGTGGGCTACAGGGACCCTAGAGTCAGTTTGGTCATCCTTGGACCATCCTTCTATTGAGAAATCTGGTATAATCTGGCCCCAAGGAGACAGGCTTCTGGGCAGGGGACAGTAGCAGACACTGTCCCAGAGCACTCTCAGGCATCAAGCTGCAGCATCCTGGAAGCCAGAGGAACCAAGATTAGCTCATCAGAAGTTGCTGCCCTCAGGGGCGCCTGGGCGGCACAGCGGTTAAGCGTCTGCCTTCAGCTCAGGGCGTGATCCCGGCGTTATGGGATCGAGCCCCACGTCAGGCTCCTCAGCTATGAGCCTGCTTCTTCCTCTCCCACTCCCCCTTGCTTGTGTTGCCTCTCTCGCTGGCTGTCTCTATCTCTGTCTAATAAATAAATAAAAAATCTTTAAAAAAAAAAAAAAAAGAAGTTGCTGCCCTCAGGACTGTCTCCTTAGTCATAGGTCAGTGATTCCTGTGAGAGCAGAGCCTCTGCTGACAGATCCACCCCCTTCCAGGAAGCCTGGCCCTGGAAGCTATACTCAAACTTCCCATCTCAAACAGATTTTTCTATTTTAATATGGCTGGGAAATGTTCTAGTTTAGAGACCTGCTTTAGAAATTGGGGCTAGGGAATTCGTTTTGACAAGGAAGCTCTTCCTTCTGAGAGTTTAGAATGTTTTCCCGGACCTGCACTAGGAATGGCAGTTCCTCATTTATAACTGGCACCCACGTGTTTCCTTCTCTCTGGAATGCCTGTTCTTACCCTTTGCCTATTTTCTATTGGGTAATGTTTTTCTTACTCATTGATTTTTAAGAGATCTTTATGTATATTTGGTAGTAATCTTTTGTCAGTGATGTGTACTGCAAATACCTTCTTCCAGTTAGTAAGTTGTCTTTTCACTTTCTTTAGGGGATCTTTTTTGTTTGTTTTTTTAAATTGTGTGTTTTTATTTTTTATTATGGAAAATTTTAAACACATGAAAGTCTAAAGTATAATATAATGAATCCCCAGATACCCAGTGTTTAATAACACACCACTCGTTAACAGTTATCAATGAGTGATTTGAAGTATTTTGGGTAAAAAAAGTTATTAAGTTTATTGATGGCAAGTGTGTCAATATTTTGTTTTATCATTAGAGATTCTTAGGTCTTACTTATTTTTAAAATAGAATTTTTATTTTGGGATAATTTTAGATTTACAGAGGAGTTTCAGGGATGATGAGTAGCGATTTCCTGTATACCCCTCACCAGTGTCCATTTTCCCTACAATTACCATACGTTATCACAATGCCATGTTAACGTGGAGAAACCAACACTGGAATGTTCCTACTATTAACTAAGCTCCAGACTTTACATAGATTTTGCCAGTTTTCCCATTAATGCCTTTTCCTCTTCCAGGATCTTATACAAGAAACCACAATGCATTTAGTTGTCATGTCTCCCTCGTCTCTGATACAGGACAGTTTTTTCAGTCTTTCTTTACTTTTTGAACCCTGACAGTTGTGAGGAGTACTGGTCAAGTATTTTGCAGAGTGGGGCTTACTTTAAAATTATCCTTTACTCTGAGGTTAGAAAAAGTCACTGATGGTTTCTTCTAAACATTACATTTTTTTTCCTATTGATTTTCAAGTTCTTAATCTATTCAAGATTTATTTTTATGGTAGGGATCCATGTTCCTTTTTTTTTCCAGATGGATAACCTGTTTTCTGTCATTCAGTAGTTTTCCTTTCTCCCGAGGATTTGCCATGATCCCCTGATCATATATTAATGTCCTTCACATGTACAGATCTGTTTCTGGGCTATTTCATTCTGTTGGTCACTTTGTCTGTGTGCCAATGACATCCAGGTCTTAATTACTGTAGCTTTCTCATAAGTCTTTATATCTGGCAGAGCTAAGCTCTTCTCCTTCCTCTTCTTTTCAGAAGTGTAGTAGATATTCTGTGCTCTTCCGTATACATTTTGGAATATATGTTTGCTCTTCCTCACACATTTGTCATGTTTTACAAAAAAAAAAGTCAACTCTACTGTGGATTTTGATGGGAGTTGTATTAAATCCATAGATCAATGTGTGAATTATGACTCTTTCAGGATAAACTTTCCTGCCCATAAACATACTATCATTCTCTTTATTTGGATCTTTTTGAAAGTTTTTCAATAAATTTGTACAATTTACTTTGTACAGGGTTTGCATATCTTTCATTAGATTTATTTCTATGTTTTTGTTACTATGAAACAGTGTTTTCTCTTTTCTTTTTAAGATTTTATTTATTCATTTGAGAGAGAGAGAGAGCCAGAGAGAGCACAAGCGGGGGGAGAGGCAGAGGGAGAGGGAGAAGTAGACTCCCTGCTGAGCTGGGAGACCAACATGGGGCTTGATCCCAGGACCTGGAGATCGTGACCTGAGCTGAAGGCAGATGCTTAACCATCTGAGCCACCCAAGCGCCTCTGAAATGATGATTTCTTGAAAGTGCAATTTTCCAATTGATCATTGCCAGTGAATAAAATGGAACTACTGTTTATATGCTGATATCTATCAGCTTGCCAAAATTTCTTCTGTTTATATCTAGTAATTTGTTAATTCCTTTTGGTTTTGTATGAAGACAATACTCTATCATCATAAAATATTCTAATTTTCTTTCCTCCCTTTTAGTGCTTATGACTTGAATTTCTTTATTGTGCTGGCTGGGGCATGTTGAATGGACCCGGTGATCGTGGGCCTCTTTGTCTCCTTTCTGACGTTAAAGGATACTATTCCTACTATTTTTTTAAAAAAATTTCAAAGCTATACTTGTCTCATGAAATGACTTAAAGAGTAATCTTTCTTCTTCGTTCTCTAAAAAAGTCTTTATAAATTAGAACGATCTATTCTTCAAATAGGTAGACTTGACTGTAAAACAAACTGGGCTTGAAGTTTTCTTTGTGGGGAAAGAGCCCACTTCTGACATCCATCTTACTGTTAATTTTATTTTATTTATTATTATTTTTTTAAGTAAGCTCTATGCCAACATGAGGCTTGAACTCATGACCCCAAGATCAAGTCACATGGTCTACTGATTGAGCCAGCCAGGCACCCCCATCATACTGTTTAGAGCCACTGATTTTACAAATGAAAACCTATTTATGACATTCATTTTTCTAGTAAAAAAAGACTCTCCTATTGAGATATCTATCTATCTATGTATCTATCTATCTATCTATATACACAGAGAGACAGAGAGAAAAAACAATCCAGGGGAAAAAAGCATATCTATGTAGTGGAGTTTCTGTAGTAGCTGACTCTGCTGTGTGGCTATGAGGTTAAATGTTAGCTGACCACTTTTGAAGAGCAAGTTTCCTGATTAAACAAACTGACTTCTGCTTCAATGCATCTTAAACACCCCCCAACACACACACTCACACATTTACATATTGTCCTTGCCAAAATACTTTAAAGAAAATTATAGCATTTTAAAGTAAATTAATTCTCTGTATGTGGATTTTTAAAAAATCCACTTTGTGATCCCAGGCTGCTTTCTTTCTGATGCCAAGTTAATGTCGAATCATTTGCCTTCTGACTTGCTGAAACATGACTACCTGGAAAGAAAAGCTCTCAGTGGAGCAGAGATTAGCTCTATGAGAAAGAGGAAGAAAGACAGAAGTCTATAGCAAGCCTGAGCAAGTTTTTTAGCTGTACTTTAATATTCAGTCGTTGAAGAACAGATTGAACTCTTGCTCCCAAGGATAAGATCAGCATTTTGGAGGAAAAGTCAAAAATTGAAGAAATCAGAACAAAGCCATTGTTAATCATTCCTTCACTCCTGTAACAGTTATTGAGCACCTCCCATGTGCAAGGCACCATGATAGACACCAAGGATGTGAAGAATAAATATGAAAACATTCTTGCCTTCAAGTAACTCATAGTCTGATAGGATTAAATAGATAATTAAACATGCACAGGTTATTATGGAAGGTGAAGGTGGGTGTTCAAAGTCAGCTTCCTGGGGAAAATGATGCTCTGGAGTATGAACTAAGCCTATAGATGGTTCATGGTTCAAGAATTCCTTTTCAGTAAAGAATGAATAATGGCTCTCTTCTACTACTAGATCTGAGCTGATACCTAATACCCCATTCTTGTTGAAGCCAGCAAAAAAGTTAGACATTTTTTTAAAAAATCTTTTTTTTAAGATTTTATTTATTTATTTGAGAGAGAGAGAGAAAGAGAGAGCACACAGAGGAAAAGGGAGGAGTAGACTCCCCACTGAGCAGGGAGTCCAACACGGGGCTGCATCCCAGGACCCTGGGATCATGACCTGAGCCGAAGACAGATGTTTAACTGACTGAGCCACCCAGGTGCCCCAAAAAATCTTTCTAAAAACATCAAGGAGCTAAAAAGATAGTGGAGAGTTACAAGGATAAGATCTGAGATGAGATAGGATCCAGAGAATTAAGTCTAGCATTTGGGACTGTTTTTGCTGAGAAGACATTTGCTGGCCCAGAAAAGGTGGCTGGGTAGCTGAACAGCATTTCGACAGCCTTCCAGGGCTAGAAGGACCAACACTGGACTTAAGGGATAGTCAACAGTGAGGACTTCATGTAACTCCCTGTGCTTAGCACTGGGCCTTCAAGGGCTGCATCTTGAGAGTAAAGGAAAATCTATAGTAACCATGATACTACCTGCAGCCTGCTCTTAAGTCCTCTGGATTGTCTAGAAAATGTCAATTGACACTATATTGAGGTAATTTTGTACTGTTATATGTTTAAGACCCTGGCAGAAACTTAAGAAAAACATGTTTGGAGGAAAGTGGCATCTATGCTTTGTCACAACTTATTTCTATAAATAGTTGTAAAATTGTAATTGTCAACACAAAATCAAGTATAATGAGGGGATGAAGCAAATAAACAAGACTCAGAACAAGCAACAGACGCTGGGAATAGACTCACAGATACTCCAGAGGTGGTTATTAGATGCAAACTGTGAAATAACCATGCCTGTTATGTTCATGGAGATAAAAGCCAAACTTAAAATTTTCAGCAAGGGAAAAAAAACTTCAACAAGAAACTATAACTATAAAAAGTGACATTGCATGTTTGAAAAAATAATTGTATCTGTCAGGATCCAAATAGGAGAAAGAAACCACATGATAATTTAATCAGGGAAGAGGTCAATATGAAGAATTATGTACTATAACAAAGGATCAGAGTAATGAGAGATTAGCTAATAAGAAATAATAAGAACTCTAATAATATTGAAATAGCAGATGTAAGGAGTAATCACTAACACTAAGGCTGAGATAGAGCACCCAAGGAAGAGTTTTCTCCCACTTCCAGGGCTGAGATTCTGACCTTGTGAGAGGCCATGGCTAACTGTGTCTCAGTGGATAGCAGAAATCCCTGGGGTGCTGCATTGGTGGAACTTGTTGGAATTATGCCCTCTGAAACTTGCCAGAAATCTGCCCTTTAGGGTGCTGGGGAAAGCTGTCCACAGGGAAGGGTCCCACTAGAGATGCTCTACTACAAAACTGCCAGGATGGGGAGAACTGGACACACTGCTGGAGCCAAGTGCTAGGGAAGCTACAGTCACAGCAGAATCCTAGCACTGGAAAAGCCATGTGCTCTCCCAGAGCCTGTTTATTATCCTAATACACTGGAGCCAGGAAGCAAAACCCTTTCCCTGCAGTGTCTGTTCAGCACTCTCTACTAAGAAAGCCTCAGTGCCAATTGGCATGAGAAAAAAATACGTAAAAGGACAAGATCTATTTTCACAGAGCAGTCCAAAAGGGCAAATTTGGAGTTGAGCAATAATAAATCAATAACCAAAGCAAGAAACAAGAAGAAATTTTATAACTGAAAAAATATCCAAAGTTAAGAAAATAGATGTGTGTAATAGTGCATTAAGCACAACTGAAGACAGAATTAGGGAACTGGAAGACAAATCAGAAGGATGGAATATACAGAGGGTAAGAGATATATATGATAGAATTGAAGGGTTCTAAATATATGCTGTCCAATGTGATAGCCACTAGCCAAACATGGCTGTTTAAATTTAAATGGATTACAAGTAAATGAAAATCTAAAATTCAGTTCCTCTATCACACTAGCTACATTTCAAATGCCCACTAGCTCCAGCACAGATACAGAAAAGTTCCATTACTGCAGCAGGTTTTATTAGTGCTAGATTAAATATTGGCTTAATTGGAATCTCATACAGGAGAAAAATGGAGCAGAAACAATATTTGAGGAGGGTTGGCTGAATAATTTCCAAAACGAATGAAAGACATCAAGCCACAGGTTTTAGAAGGCCAACAAATTATAAACAGAATAAGTAAAAAAGAAACCCCTTACTCAGACCCAGAAAATCTTTAGGAAAACCAAAGACTTAATGGTGAAGAGTTGAAAGCTTTCCCTTTGATGTTAGGAACAAGACAAGGATGACTGTTCTTAACACTTCTATGTGACATTTCTTGGCTAGAGCAGTAAATCAGGAAGAGGAAATCAGAACTATAAGAACTAGAAGGAAGGCCAAGGTGTCACTTTTGAGGGTCACATTTTTATGTACTTAGAAAATCAAAGAGAATTTATTAGAATTGGTAAGTTGGTGAATGTAAAGTCAGTGTTCAAAAATTGAAAAATAAATTTTAAAGGGTACCACTTATGACATAAAAATGATAAACTACCTAAAAACAAATCTTACAAAAGATATGTAAGATCTGTATATGGAAACTATAAAATTGTATTACAAGAAAGTAAAAAGAGCTAAATAAATGGAGAGATATGCCATATTAATGAATCAGAAAACTCAGTTACCATAAAACTATCACATCTCCCTAAACTGATGGCGTAGATTCAGTGTGATTCCCTCTCAAGATATGTTTTTGACAATCAGGTATTAAAATTGATATGGAAATACAAAGGACCAACAATAATCAACACTCTACCTTGAAGAAAAGCATGATGGGAAGGTTTGCCCTTCCAAGTATTAAGGCTTATTATAAAACTATACATTAAGTCAGTGTTGTATAGGTTTTTAGTAGTAGAATAGACTAGAGATCCCAGGAACAGATCCTGGAATATACACAAACACAGGTTTTGACAAAAGTGTCACTGCAAAGCAGTGGGAAAAGATTCACTTATAAATCAATGATCCCAGAACAACTGGTCATCCATAAAGAAAAAATAGAACTCAACTCTTACCTCATACTGTACATAAAAATCAATCCCATTCAGGTTGTCAACTAAATGTGAAAGGCATAGCAATGAAACTTTTAGAATAAAACATAGCAGAATATCTTCATGACCTTGCATTAACACTGAAATCCTTTTAAAACATCGATACATCTGTGTACCTTAAAACGCAGAACCTCTGTTCATAAAAAGATATTATAAGGAGAGTACAAAAGGCTAGCCACAGGCCAGGAGAACTACCCTTGCATCTGACAAAGGAGCTCAAAGCTAGAACCCTGAAAGAAGTACTGTGAATCAATAAGAAAAGGACAGATAGCCCAACAGAAAAATTGCAAGAGACTGAACTTTACAAAAGCAGAAATCCAGACGGTCAATAAACATTTGAGATGATGCTCAACCTCATTAGTAAATAGGAAAATAAAAACTAAAATCACAATGATCTACTCACCAGAATGGCTAAAATTTTAGAAACTGACTATTCCAGAATGAAACTGCTATTCCAGTGGGATAGCACTGGGTGGGAATAAATTGCAACGAGCACTTTGGGAAACTGTGGTACAGTCTCCTAAAATTGAAAATCCTCATACCCTGTGACTCAGCAATTCTACTCCCAGATATATACCCTGCCCTGAAAAATGCTCATAGAAATAAAAAAGATATATGTGAATGTACATGGCATTATTTGAAATTGCCCAAGACTAGAAAGAACCCAAATGTCCATCGACAACAGAATGGGTGAGTAGTATATTCATGGAAGAAATGCAGTGAAAGTTGTGTTCATTGAAAGCAATCAATGCTCAACCACAGTCGTGTGTGGCAACATGGATGAATGGGCTCAAGCAGCAACCAAATGGACAAAGATGAACTTCCCTTGAGCTAGAGAGAAGTGACCACTGCACACAGAGAAGCTGTCAGATGGAGGCGCCCTCAGTCCCGGGCCCCAAACCTGCAGTCGTAGGTGCTGCCACGTCTGCTACTGCTTCTCTTTCTTGCAGTGAAGAGAGTGTTGCTTTTCTCATCTGTCCTATGCTCTGGATCCCTTCTCATTTCTGAGTCAACCCACCTTCTTGATGGGAGCCCCCTTCTCTCCCAGGGTCCCTATCTCAGCAGTTATTTGTTTGCAGTTAGTCTCCCTGCCAAAGTGTTGGTTCCTTCAGGGCTGATACCCCATCTGTCGGGACCATCCTATATGGCCAGGGTTTCAGAGGGGCTCAGCACATGGAAGAGGCTCGGTGACCGCAGTTGTTTGAGTGATGCATGGTCCCACTCTGCCTCGACTGGGAATGTGGCACTTAGCAACAATCTTACTCTTTCCTGGGTTCCCATCTCTTCACTTGTGATGGAGCTCTCTCCCAGAATTCCAGGATTCTCTGGTCTCTGGGACTGGCCCCTGTGCATACTACCCAGAATGCTGAGGCATGGATTTTCTTCCTATCCTTCTTCCTCCACGCTCTTTCTCAAAGGAGGTCCTGAGAATATCTGAGCAGAAAAGCAAGAGGGAGTAAGCTAAATTTAACTGGGTGTCTACTACGTGCCGGGATCTGTGATAGGCTACCTGTGTTTTTTCTCTGGACTTAAAAAATAATGTAAATCTCAAAACAACCTTTTGAAGTGGTTGTCATTATCCCTTTTCCGCAAGTGCTTGAACTGGGGTTTAGGACAAGTGAGTCATTTGCACAAGGTCACCAGGGCGTGTGGCAGACCTGAGAACTGACCGGCTGCAGTGTTGCTGCCCTTCCGCTCCCCCTGTTTGCCTCCCCTGCTCTGATCAGAAGGTGCAGGATATGTGGAAACCCTATCGACTACGTCATCAGACTCTAGCCTGAGTTCGAAACTAAATTCTACTTCCTACAAGCTGTGAGGCCTTGAGCAGCTAACCTAAAATCTCTGGGCCAACCTGGCTGGTATTAACACAGTGTGGGGGAGGTGGGGCTGCGGACTAAGCCCAGGGGCAGGTTTCACAGGGCTGGGGGTTTAGGTGTGTTTCAGTCTCTGCCCTGTCCTGTCTCGGAGTCTCAGAGGGATCAGAACAGTGGATGCCTCAGGAGCAGCTAGTTTATGAGGGAGGACCCACCTCACCTGCACCGAAAACTCCAGGAGTGGAGAAGAGAGTCCGGGGGTCTGACGTGGAGTTTCCCAACTTGAGCCACCCCCACTGGACAGGTGTGATTTGCTGCTTACAGGACACCCCTACAGTGTATCGGGCACTACAAAATCCCCCTCCTCTGATGCTTGGGGCCCATTTCCACCATCTCCTCAAGTTCTACCTTAGACAGCACCCATCTCTTGACTCTTGCTTGGATGTTTTGGTTTAGAAAAGGCTGAAGTTTTCCCAAACAAGGTCTCTGTCCCCTCGTTTCTACTCTGGGTTAATGCTGTAACCTCTTTCGCAGATAATTGCTATGCCTCCTTAACAGTCTCCTTCCTTCTGATCACTTCATACTCTCCTCCCAGCCTCTTCACATCAAAAATTCATTCTTTAAACCTCAACCACGATGCCATTTTCTCTGATCTCTTCTACCCGAGTTAGAAGCTCTTGACTGGAAATCCTGCAATGGTCTTTCCCACCTTTCTTATGGCGTTTGTATTACAGCTCTGTGGGTTTCTCCTTTCCCACACAGCTGACAGGAAACTCCTTGAAGGTGTTGTCTATGTCACCTCTGATGCCTGTCCCTCACTAAGCACTTGAGAGGGTGAATAAATGAGAGACTAAAGAATTGGTCATTCTTTCTTCCTCCTCCACTACTGAGCAACTTCAAACTGCATTGAAGCTCCTTCCTGCCCTTTGCTTCTTTCTCGCAAGTTTTCTACTAATCACTCCCCTCCTTTCCTGTCCTATTCTTCTCACAGCCCAGCACACCACACACACAGTGAGGGGCTCCAGCCATGGATACTCTAGAGATGACCAAGTAATATGCATGGAAATTTCCAAAATTCTCCAGCTGGTCTATAGTTCCTTAGACCTCCAGAGGTGGAGTTCCTGGAACTGGTTGAGACTTCCTTTCTAGAACGCATTTACTGTTAAGAATGGGGCTTCCAAATCATGGAAGGAGCCGAGATGCCCTTCAACAGATGACTGGATTAAGAAGCTGTGGTCCGTATATACAATGGAATTACTCAGCTATCAGAAAGAACGAATTCTCAACATTTGCTGCAACATGGACGGCACTGGAGGAGATAATGCTAAGTGAAATAAGTCAAGCAGAGAAAGACAATTATCATATGATTTCTCTCATCTATGGAACATAAGAACTAGGAGGATCGGTAGGGGAAGAAAGGGATAAAGAAAAGGGGGGTAATCAGAGGGGGGAATGAAACATGAGAGACTATGGACTGTGAGAGGCAAACTGAGGACTTCAGAGGGGAGGGGGCGGGGGAAGGGGATAGCCTGGTGATGGGTAGTAGGGAGGGCACGTATTGCATGGTGCACTGGGTGTTATACGCAACTAATGAAGCATCAAACTTTACATCGGAATCTGGGGATGTACTGTATGGTGATTAACACAATATAATAAAATAAAATTAAAAAAAAAAAAAAAAAAAGAATGGGGCTTCCAAACCTGCCTTCTCCTCTTGTCTTGAGACAATCTTGTGGAACTTCTTTTTTCTCCTGTTTGGTCCTTCATTGTTTCAATCAGAAGGTGCAATATACCTTGGTCTCTGAGGACCTGCACATAAGGTGTCATCAAAAGCATTGCACCTTGCTCAGGCCAGGAATGTCCTCAAGACACTTCCTCTCCCCCACCCTCCAACCTGATTTTCAAAAAGAAATGATGAACTAGAAAGAGTTGCTTTGAGGCTGAGTTACGGGAGCCCCTGGCCATGGGGCTGGACTGTGGTCACTGCAGGCTCCTATAAGTCATAGAAGTTAACAGTAAGGTTTCAAGGAGAGTAAGAGAAAGAAGCTTGTTCTTATTTTGGGATAGGGCTGGCAGGGTATTGAATGACAGCAGAGCATTTCATGAAAACGCGGGACCGGGTCTGACTCCAAGCACCTCCCGAAGACCTTGTCCCCTGGTCCTGCTCTATTCAGGGTCTAGTAATGTTTGTGAGTCTCTGCTTCTTGATGGAAGGGGGAACCTAAAACCAGGGCATCAGCCTCTGTCCTGGCCCCGAGATCAAGGCCTTCACATAAGATACGCTCTTGCCTATCCTACCTATGTCTGGGGCCTTCTTATAGGTTCGACTCTATTTATCCAAATGGATCCCCTGTGCCTGACTGATTCTCCTTTGCTTCACAAGTGTTGACTCTGAACTTTCCCAGTGAGTTTTAATTTCAATTGAACACACATTCCTTGAGCTTCCAAGAGGGTTGTGGTCCCTGCCTTCAAGAAGCTTTTAACTTTGGGGGCGTTTGGGTGGCTCAGTCAGTTAAGTGTCTGCCTTCAGCTCAGGTCATGATTTCAGGGTTCTGGGATCGAGCTCCGTGTCCAGCTCTCTGCTCAGTGGGGAGCCTGCTTCTCCATCTCTCTCTGCCCCTCCACTGCTTGTGCTCTCTCTCTCAAATAAATAAAATCTTTAAATAAAGAAAAGAAGAGGGCTTTAATTTTGCAGTGCAAAGAAGGTACTTCTGCAAAAACTGAAATGTAGAATGTGGTGTTTCAGCAGATGGAGAAGCAAAGTGCCACTGGAGCCTAGATTAGTTCCAAAGGAGTAGAGGGAAGAAGGGAAGGGCAGGCCTAGGAAGGGTTTTTGGAGGAGGTGGCATTGAGCTGGGCTTGAAGAATGAGATGGGTTTCAGTAAGTCTGGATGGGTAGAGAAGGACCCACCTGTTCGGCAAAGGGAGGGCATGCTGGGGGAATAAACGGCACTCCACTATGGCTGAAGTACAAGTTGAGAGAGCGACAGAGAGAGAATTACAAAGGAAGGTTGAAATGATGTCATTGAGGGTCTGGATGCCAAGCTCAGAAACCTAATATTTTTGTAGAAAACTGTTGAGCCAGAGCAGAATTTTGAGCCAAGAAATGCCCAAGTCTTGGGCACCTGGGTGGCTCAGTCAGTTAGGCATCTGCCTTCAGCTCAGATCATGATCCCTGTCCTGGGATTGGGCCCCACATCCGGCTGTCTGCTCAGCTGCGGAGTCTGCTGCTTCCTCTCCCTTCCCCCACTGGTGCTCCCTCTATCTCTCGCTCTCTTTCTTTCTCAAATTAATAAATAAAATGAAAGAAAGAAAGAAAGAAAGAAAGAAAGAAAGAAAGAAAGAAAGAAAGGACCCAAGTCTCAGTCTGGGAGCCATTTAATCTCCAGTCACCAAATCTACATCCATAACTTTTTAGAATCCACCCAAGTCTCTCCATCCTTGGGGTCACCACAGTCTTTGTTCTTGGCACCATCTTCCCTCATCTGGGTGTGTGCTGCGGTGCCCTAATTTTCCAGTCCCCAGACTCCCCGCTGCCATGGCTGCTGCTGATGGATTCCACACCAGCAGCCAGACTTCGCCTCTGTCAGAGTGCAAATCCAATTTTGTCAGTTTCCTGCTTTGAGACTTTTGAGAGCTTCATGTTACCCTCAAGGTGAAGCCAAAATTCCTTTCATATTCCACACCTGTCCTTCCTGTCTCTTGTCTTTCCTGTTGGAATCTCTAATTCTGCAATCCCTTTCTCCATGAGAATGCCTCCCTCGCTCATCACCTGGTCTGACCCTACAGGGGTGGGTCAAGGTCCATCTCAGGTGTCACCCTCCCAGGGAGCCAGCTCTGACACCCATCCTATCCTCTGGCTTCTTCAGCTCCCCAGGCTTCCTGTTGTTTTAACACTTATCACACAGTGTTGAAATGGTCTGTTGATTTATTTTCCCCCCACTCTCTGTTTTATTATAGGATCTGTGTTCCCACAGATCACCTACTTGGAACTCAAAAAGGAAAACGTTTCCTCAAAGGGATGAATAAATGTTCACTTCCTCTCTGGACTGAATTCTTCTCGCCCCCACGGCCCCCATGCACCCTCAATGAGTTACGTGCTCCTGTTTCTTCTTCTCTTCTTCCCATTGTCTTCCTGTCCCTAATTCTGTCCAAAGTGTGACTGTTGTGGTCCAACAGCTATGTGCAAGCCCGGGGTAAGGTACGAAACCATTAGCAGCAGTGGCCCCTGGGAAGTAGGACAATTGTTGCTATTGTATTCTTTCCATTTATCTTTAGTTTATTAAATTTGGTATATTTTATAATGGGATTTTTTTTTAAGCAAGAAAGATCACTACATGGGGACTGAAAGAGCTTGGTTTCAGTCAGAATAGCAGAATAGTGTATATAGTAAACTACCATCTGTCTAAAAAAAGAAAAGCAAAAGGCATATTTATAAAAGCTCTCTAAGAAGAGGCCATATAAGAAACAGTACCAGTCACCTCCTTGGAGGGGAGCTGGGAGCCTGGGACCTGGAGAGACAGACTTTCACTCCATCCCTAAGCACATTTTGGATTTTGAACCCATGAATGTGTTATCTATGCAAAGAAGGAAATGAAGTGTAAATTGAAAGCAGCTGAGCTTAACTTCTAGGCCTCCAGATACCTTAGGAAACCTCATTTTCCCCATCTGGAAAATGGAGAAAACATGCCAACCTCCCAGGGTTGCTGCAAGGGGTGGAAGGCGAGGAGCGTGGACAAGGTGGTGAAGCGGCGAGGTGCCACACCCAGGCAAGGACAGGCTGCGGCCTTCTCATTCCGCACGTCCTTCCGCCGGCTCACCCCTTCTCGTCCTCCAGATGAAGCTGTCAAGGCCAAGCCCTGTGTCTGCCAACACATCCCCCGCTGGAAGTGCCTAACTTGGCCCTCTGCCCGTTGGAACCCAGCTAACAGCATGAAGGCAAAGCCTCGCTCTGAGGATCTGGGCATTTCAAAGCAGCCAACAGCTCTTTTTGTTTTCTCAGGCTTTCAGCCTGCCAGCTAGTTCCACACATTAGAAATATTTTGGGTCAGCACTGCAGTTTTCAACCATAGATTCATTTTGTTTCATGACTACTTCCTTATAATAGCTCTGGGAAAAACTGCACTGGGCCGGGACCCAAACCACGTTCCTGGCATTGCAAGCTACGTTCAAGATGGTGTCTTCGGTGAGTAATCGTAAAAGACGTTGAAATCTCCTGCAACTTACTAGGAATTGGTCTGGAAAAAAGAAGGACTGTTTGGGTTGAGTTTCTAAAGGGCTGTCATCACCATGACCTTCAAGCTGTTGGAGGCAGGAAGAGGAGCTTAATTTACCATGTTTCTGCCTGTTCAAATAGCCTTGCTTTTCTCTGCAGCCCTGTGGATTTTTTTCTCCTGGATGTGGGTATTTATTGAGTATTGATGAGATGTGTGATGCCACAGGAAGTACTTTCTTTGTTTCCTGGGATAGGGTTACCAGACTTGGCAAATAAAAATACAAGACACCAGTTAAATCAAAATTCCAGATAAACAATGAATACATTTTTAGCCTAAGTATATCCCATGCAATATTGGCATACTTACACTGAAAATCATTCAATGTGGATCTAAAGGTCGGCTTTAACTGAGTGTTTTGTATTTCATCTGGCGTCCTTGCCTGTGAAGGACACAGGGAGAATGCTCATCAGCTCTACAGAGGAGACAAGAGGCCCATTTCTCTTGCTGTCTGGCCTGGTCCTCATTGTTTAAACCAGCCCTCCACCCCTGGGCCACAAGATCAGAACCCAAAAGGGACAAGAACCCAGCACACCTTCTCTCTTGAGCACCCCGTTCTGCATCCCACTTTCAGATACTATCTGCTCTCCTGGTTCCTGCCTTAGCCCCTGTTCTGGGGCTCCTGCTCTGCCTGGACCTTGTCACCATCCCATACAACTCCTCTGGGTGGCCTTACTCCTTCTGCAGCAACGGATCCACATTTCCCCACGAACGTCTTCTGTGTCCACACTGAGGAGTAGTCCGGCCTGATTCAGGGCAGCCCTGAGAACCCACTCTGGCTCCGGGGCTTTGACTCCGGCTCTCACCAGATTTGTCCTGTCCTTTAAAGATGAATCTGCCTGGATCCAACTTAGAAAGCAATTTGCTTTGACATGGCCCTGTACTCCCTCCCTTTCAATAAGAGGCCATGTGACTAAGCCCATCCTACCAGCTGGTGGTCACCAACATGGTGTGCAAAGATGCCCCCTGGGTCTCAGTGATGTCTATCTAACATTGTTCCTCAGAGGACACAAAATACCAGAATCTATGTTGGTTTGTAACAAAGTACCACAAATTTATTGTCTCACAGTTCTAGAAGATGGAAGTTAGAAATTTCCTTCTGAAACCTGTAGGAAGGAATCCTTCCTTGCCTTTCTCTGACTTCTGGCGGATTGCTGGCCACGTTTGGTGTTCCTTGGCTCACAGATGTATCATTGCAATATTTCGTCTGCGCGTGGCCTTCCCCCTGGGTCCTGTCCACCAAATGCTGGACATGGATTTTACCAGAAATTGGTTAGTTGCTAATAAATACAAATAGGAAAAGCTGACACAAAAACTTGGACTTCTGTAGGCCTTTGTAATTGTGACCACACTGTAGGCTTTGTTAGAGAGCAGGTGACAGACTTGTCACACACGAGCATAAATGAGTTTGTCATATCTTTTCCCGAGAAGAAGCACAGAAAAACATGGGAAGAGACAGGCTCTGGGCTCTTGAGGTGGAACATGAGAGGGAACACAACCGTATGGGGAGGCTGGGGAAGGGCTGAGATGCAGGCAATGGAGCCGGTTTGGGGCTGGGCATTTTCACACGCAGACCCTCACCTCAGACTCTTTCCTTTGTGGCCTGGGCAGCCATCCCGACACTCAAGTCAGCTGTCTGCACTCCTCCCGGACCTCTGCACCACCGGTGGTCCAACTTCTCAAGGATTTCTTATTTCTCTGGCAATTTCCTCAGTCATGAGAAAAGGATCTTTGAAGGATATTTCTGGAGACTTTGATAATCCATACAAGTTTTGGCTAAGGAAGTGTTTGTTGCGATTCCTGGCTATGCATATTTCCATCTGGTTTCACATGGTTTCTGTGTCTCTCCTCACCCTGCAAGTTCATTAGAGTTCTAATTTTCAGTAATATTTGTCACATGCGCAATTTTTGTACTACTTAGAGCCTTTGCTGTAGAGAGTTCCACAAAGTGCCGTCTGTGTTTATTTTTCCGTTTATAGAGCAGAGTGTGCACATCCTTGAGCCAAGGCAACACCGGAGCTACAACTCCTTAGGTTACTCAAAATTCTTATTTTCCTGGTCAAAACCCATCACTTTCTTAATTTTTTTTTAGCTTCCACTACTGACACATAACATTTGGCTTTTTTAGGGCTATTTTCTAGAAAGCTCCTCATCTTTTTAAAATAAATTTAAGTATAATATCTATACAAGCTAAAAGTCATAATCCCTTCGCGAGAGCTGGAATGAGAAGAGTGTGCTGAGTTTCGGGTGCGCTGGGTGGTCAGCAAGGCAGGGTTTCTGGAAGTGCCAAGGTTCTCAGTTTATGATGCGGCAAGATGCCCTCCAGTGACTTTATGAGGTAGACATCACAATCATCCACGTCCTAGAGATGGGACAGCAGAGCTCTGAGCCCAAGGAGCTTGCTTAAGGTCACTCAGCTACACTACAGCAAAGCCAGACTTTGAACTCGGCTGTCTCTCACATCAAAGCTTATTGCTTCACAAGCACCTGCCTTCTGGCCCTGTGACCACCTGCCGTGCACTGAACCACTCAAGAAGATCTCGGAGGGGGCACACTCTTTTGTGGAGAAGGGGGGGCAGTTAAGAAGACACATTTTTACTTTATTTGCTCATGTTTTATTTGGCTTTGATCCAGTGCCAATTTATTACCTTGGTAATTTTTAAGAAGTGATAAAATACGAAAATCAATCAATCAATAAAAATAAAGATTTGAAGCCTAAAAGAACATTAAAGAAATGGAGGCTCAGCAAAACCACATTCCTCCATGTCACTGACCTTTATAATTCTTATACATTTTTGAGAATAGTTGAAAGAGTCCTTGTTAATCAATGGACGTTAAGAGTCTGGTATTCACTTAGTTGGGTTTTGTCTCACGTGTATCACTGCTTACCTCCTGACTTTTTGGGTTGTATTTTATAAATCTGCATACACAAAGGATGGCAAGCCCCTTCAGAACACTGAAACTCTGTTCTCATTGCACCTTCTGCCGACTGTTCTTTGTGGGATCTTGAGCGAATTGCGTAAACCTCCTCATCCTGGGCAGGCATTGCTGGGTCTGTTGGGACATTGGAAATCAGAACAGTAGATCCCTCTCTCTCTCTCTCTCTTTTTTCTTTCTTTCTTTTTCTGTTAGACAACTAAGCAACTGAAAAACAATTAGGAAATAAAACTTGTACAAGAAAGGAAATATATCGTGCACTGCTTATCTCAACAGTAAACGTTTATGTCATTAGTATAGACTGTTAATGTATCAATATATTTGGAGAATGAAAGGGAAAAAAGGAATAGGTGGTTGTGTTAAATTAACAAAATCCTGTCAAAACATTGGATCTAAAGTTAACATATACCAGAAGCATCAGCTAAAATGGAGAGGGGCTGCTGTTTTCATTGTAAGCCTGTAATCTGTTACTGTCGGGGTTCCTTCCGTTGAGACAGCTGAATCCACTGTAACTTTTTTCTTAAGAAGACAGCAAGCAGTTTATTAAGGAATAGCTATAGCTCCAAAATCCATGGGAGCTCTGAAGAGGGAGACTCTAGGCTGTGTTTCTGCAGTGGTTCCCGGAGCCCGACTGCAGAAGCAGCCACGGAGGGAGCCACACCACTGCCCATGGCCCCTGCTGTTGGCAGCAGGTGAGCCTCCTGGCCACAGCTTGACAGGCAAAAGGCAGCCCCGTGCCCTGCCTCCTTCCCCACTTGCTCAGTCCGAAATCAAAGGTATGGAAAGGCCCAGGTAACAGGCAGAAGCCACCTCACGTGTCTCTGAGGGGTGCCGGGAACCGTAAAGGTTTAAACAGTCTGGGAAGGTTACACGACATGGAACTGTTCAGACAAATCTTATGTTTTGAAGCCAAGTATACATATTGCTTTGATGAAAATAAGAAGAATTTTTAAAAAGGCTTTGTGATCCTTAAATAGAGGACTTCTGGCATTGTCAAGTACTTTTGTTTAAAAGGATGAACTGGCATTTTCATGGGAAGCAGGTGTAAAATTATCTGAAGGTTTGGTTTTCATCTTGCTCCTTTATTTGAAGGGATCCCTTCAGAGTAGCCTTGATGGCTATGGTGGCTATGGTGAAGTAAAGGGTGGGAGTGAGTAGGTCTTTACTCAGGAGAGAAAGGCATTAGGAAAGCCAATGCCTTCTCTGGAGTCTTGTTGCAAGCTTATGCTCCTGACCTTCCTGCTTCTCCAGACCCCTTACCATCCAGATCTGCACCGACACTTGAAGCTTGATTGTGCTAAAAGCGGTCCTCTGAAATTGCACTGCGTCGTTAGGCAGAGAGCGGAGAGCCCTGCCGGGGACAGCTGTCCATGGGAGAAGGAACAAATGGCATGTGCTGAGGGGCATGTTTACAGCAGGTGGAGCTAAACAAAGCTACAACCAGTCCAAGCCTGAAGCTCGGCCGAGCACGACGGTGTGGGAACCTCTGTGATGAGTGAGCCTGCAGTGCGAAGGAACGGAAGGGGCTGGGACGAAAGGTGCGTTCATCATAGAAAGCGCCGAGACAGCGTCACCCGGGTGCTCTGTGTTGCCTACGGAGATGGACACACAGGACGCGACAGGCCGCGGGCAGCCGCAGGTCTCCTCACACGTCTGGCTCCCTCCCATGCCAGCCGGATCAGAGATTGTGGAACCTAGAGGGGAAGCCAGGAGGAGCTACAGGAATGCTTTTCATGCAATCTGCAGGGGAAGGGATGACCTTATAAAGCAGCTTCACATTTAGTTAAGGTGTTTTTTCCCCAGTTTTAGTGAGATATGACTGACATATAGCATTGTGTTCATTTTTGGCATACAACATAAGGATTTGATGTTTGTATGTATTCTGGAATGATCACCACAAGAAGTTCAGCTCCTACCCATCACCTCACGTAGTTCCTCTTTTATTCACAAATTGAACTGTTGGCCAGTTGTCTTTTATGTGCACCCCGTTTTACCTGTTGAAGGGCACTTCTGGACACAGAAGAACATTGGGGAAACCTGCTTCCATAGTGAAAACATTGTTGCAAATGATGAAAAGCCCTTTGTGGAGAAAGAAAAAAGCCAGGAGGAGAGACAGGAGAGCACCTCTTTGCCTCACTGCCTTGGACCCAGCATGGAGTGGGTACCCAGGTGTGGCCAGGAGCCCAGATACCGGATTTGGGGAACTCTGTGAGGCAGACCTAGACTCCCTGAACACACACAGCCAGAGAGGCTCTGGAGAGACACAGACTCCTTGCCTCCCACCATCACCCACCATCGAGGGACTGAGGCTGGGGGCCTGAGCCATTCCCCTCACAATGCTGCCCCACAAAGTCAGGCAGCACTAAGGGGGAAAACCTGCAGGAATGAAGACTGACCAAGTGGTGCCCAGTGGGACCTATACTTGAAATTAAACCAAAAAAATTTTTTTTCCTGAGAGAGAAAGAGCTAAAAAAGAAGCAAGCTGACATGAGGGCTGGGTATAACCAGATATGTCCCTCGTTCCCTGGATCCTGCCTACTTCGTGGGCTGATTACTCACCATGGCTGGGTTGTGGGTTCAGGCTTTTCCCTGGAGAGTTGGGCAATCACAGTTCTGAGGGTTAAAACAAATTGCTCCCATGGGCACCTCTAGGTGGCTCAAAGCAGGGTCCTGCTTGTCAAGCTGACAACGGATTAGGAAAAAACATGTTCACAGAGACCCTGACTGAAGGGGGGATGATGTGTACCAAACCTCCCATGTCCTTTTCCTTTATTCCTCCCCAGCCCTACATTGCTCAGGTCCCCAAAGCAAAAAACAACACGAGAGCCACAACGTGGCTAGCCTACAGAGAGAGTGATGAACAAAAGTTCAAACAAGATTTTCAAGTCCGCCTGGACCCAGGCCTAGTTATGCTACTTTCCAAGTGGTTAAATCCATGATTCCCAGCCCTGGTTTGAGGACACCCCCAGGTGTCTATTTCAAGGGCAATTGTGAAACACTAAAAATAAAGTGATTTAAAGTCCCTGCAGTTAAAAACAAGCTCACACCCCGCGTTCTCTAAACACACCCACTTTTAGAAGGGAAAGAGATTGAGAAATCCAGTAGACAAAACTCATCTGTCCAACTCCAATAGGCTGCTCCAGCAATCAAAATACCACTTCGTATTTGGGTAACGCTTTGTGGCTTTGAGGGCACTTTTTGATTACTGGGTTAGTGGCTAAACGTGTAAATTAATACAAAAGATGACTGTTCTAGCCTCAACTTGCACTGAGGTGGAACTAGAGACGAAGCCTTCCTCGGGCACAAAGCCATTGCTATGTGCTAGCTCACCTGTGAAATTTCAGTCTGTCAGCAGGTGGCCGAGGCGACATTAGGGAAGAGGCTGGTAGCACAGGGCTGGACAGCGGTCGAGCAGCTGGGGCAGGGCGGACGACACAGTGAGGGTTCGTTGTCAGCCAGAAGGAAGGAGAGACAGCTCCGGGCTAGCTTTCCCACTGGGCTGAGCTCCTCTGTAGCCCGAAATCCCAGGGCAGCGGCATGAGCAGTGGGCCAGACCTAGAGGAAGGAGCCCTCATCCAGCACTTTCCCTGGCCAACAATGTAAATTTGGAAGATTACCATTTTTGTTTTACAATGGGAAAGGGAAGTCATTAAGTCCCATATAATTATGCCTTTTCCAGGACTGTGCCAATGCAGTCAACTTTGTGGTTGTTTGTCTGGATGTGTCTCCCCTGCACTGTGTTCCCAGGGGTTCCAGGGAGCCCTGGGCGTGAGGAGTCCTCTCTGAAGCCCCAGAGGAGATGGCAGGTGGGACTTGAGTCAGTGCATGGGACCAGAAGCCAGCGCCGGGAGGTCAACTCTTCTGAGTAGCTGCTCGGGGTGTTCACTTCAAGGCACGCAGAGCGCTCCCCACTCCTTAGACTCAACTGCAGTGATTTCTGTCATTTTTAAGATTCGAGATGAAGACACTAAGCCTCAGAGCATCAGGTAAGAAGGTCAAGGAACCAACCCACTTCCTAGGCCACTGTCCCCAGAGCTGCTGCCCTCGCTGCTGGCCACCCTGGTGAACAACCTGCATTTGGGAGTGGAGTCATTTCCTGGCAGTGACAAGGCACTTGGGGCCTGAGAGACCACTCTACCTTTGCTAGATTCTTCCACTGCAAGGGCTCCCTGGCAGTCCCAAGTAGCTGCTAATAGTTGCTACAGGACTTCACAGTCGACAAAATGCTTAGCAATGATTAATTATTCAGTCCTCCAAGCGGGGTGAGGCAACCATGTGCTACTAAGTGTACTTCCGCTGTGGTGGGAACTACTGCAGTGCCCTAGTCACTCCTCACAGCCCATTTTCCTGTTCTGCAGCTGAGGAAATGCGAGGTCAAGTGAGTACTGAAGCTCATGAACAGTGAGGCCCAGGCTGAAATCTGGGTCTGTTTACTCCAGAGTTCACCCTCCTACCAGCCTGGAACGCTGGCCCTCTGGAAAGTCCCCAGAACTGAGCTGTGTTCACAGAAACATGGGGTACTCCCATGGGGGCATCGGCACCCATGATAGGTTGATATTTATTTCAAGACAATAACACGGAAATGGGAGAATGGAGAACAAACTTGGTTTTATTTTTTTTTAAGATTTTATTTATTTGAGAGAAAGGAGAGAGAGTGAGAGAGAGAGAAAGCATGAGCGGGGGGAGGGACAAAGGGAGAGGGAGAAGCAGGCTCCCCGCTGAGCAGGGAGCCTAATGTGGGACTGGATCCCAGGACCCTGGGATCATGACCTGAGCCAAAGGCAGATGCTTAACTGACTGAGCCACCCAGGTGCCTGCAAACTTGGTTTTAAAGACCATAAATACAAGACAAAACTGGACAGAAACAGTATTTGTAATGGAGACACAACTTGTCGAGGTTCAAGGAGGCCTTCGGCTTTATCAGGCAGAGCTTCATTCCCTCTTCCTGCCCCTGGCTTCACCCTGCTCAGCTCTGGGCACACAGTGTTGCCACCTCGCAGAAGGCTGAAGTGGGGGTTCTGCTTGTGGCTGCGATGCCCCAGGCAGGATGGCTCAGGGGTCCTCACAGGAGTGCCACTGAGCACGTGGCCAAGGGCACAGGGACTGCTCAAAGGGCTGATAGGACAAGCCAGAAAAGTGAGTGAAAGACTTCATTAATGAGGGTTTGGCTATTTGTCTCCAGAAGTCTAACCAAAAGGGTATACGGAGTGTTTAAAGGATGAGTTAGAATTGAAAACACAAAAATGAGTTTTACAATAGTCCATGTAACTATGGGTCTGATGTTCACACGTACTACGTACAA
This sequence comes from Ailuropoda melanoleuca, assembly GCF_002007445.2. NCBI lineage: Eukaryota > Metazoa > Chordata > Mammalia > Carnivora > Ursidae > Ailuropoda > Ailuropoda melanoleuca. Next base: position 30,758,399 of record NC_048232.1, on the reverse strand, counting down.
TTGTACTGAATAGAATTTCCCAATCCACAGATGATACTAGATAAATCAATAATTTTGACAATCATATCAGCTGTATTTAACCAACACATAAAACCATAGATGCTTCTGGAGTTTGATGTAGTTTATTTGTATTTTGGGGAGTTACAGCTAAAGTCACATAAGTCCATCAGGATTCACTTTATTGGCTCAGGGATCACGTGTTGTGTTATATTTTACTCCAAAAAACTAGAATTAAAAAAATTTAAAATACAAAAGCACATTTCAGAATAATCTTTATATCCTTTATTTCCTCTTTAAGTTGACCATATCTGGCTGTATACTCTTAACTTATTTCAATGTTTTCCATGTGTATTTAGATCTGAAAAAAACAAAACAAAACCAGTCCTCAGGGTATACTATACATTATAGAAAATCACCGTCATTCTCTATTCACACAGAATTACAAAAAGAAAAACCTGGGATCTAGAGTCAACTTCATTTTCTGCATTTGTCATAAAAGGCAAATGTCTATTTTCATTTGGGAAATGGGTTACATTTAAAAAATCAGATTAAGGGGCGCCTGGGTGGCGCAGTCGTTAAGCGTCCGCCTTCGGCTCAGGGTGTGATCCCGGCGTTATGGGATCAAGCCCCACATCAGGCTCCTCCGCTGGGAGCCTGCTTCTTCCTCTCCCACTCCCCCTGCTTGTGTTCCCTCTCTCGCGGGCTGTCTCTATCTCCGTCAAATAAATAAATAAAATCTTTTTTAAAAAATCAGATTAAAAGATGCAGAGAGTTGTCACTGTTTATATGTAGCTTCAAACACTGAAGAATGTTCTTAATTTTTTTTTTTTTAAATCTCCTGTTCATCTATTAACTTCTATGATCAGGTTTAGGTGGAAAGAAAATTTGTGGAAATTACTTGACCAAAAATCATGTACCACTTTTTCTTTGGTATAAACGTTCAATAGTCAGGATTGGTCTTCAGATTTCAATTTTTCCACCTAGGTTGTGGCAGTTTGGTACAAGCATGGGATATTGGTTCAAACTATATATACCGTTTTATGATGATTCTGGCGAATTGAGGCTACAAGCATCTTTAGGAGACTTGCAGGCTTTTACTAAATAATATTGACAAGGCTGCACAGATCATTTCTGACACTATGGCTAACCTAAATGGCCGGCAGCACTATACTTCCACTAACTCAGGTTAGAAACTTCGCAATCATTCTTGACTCCTGTTTTTGTCTCACCTTCTACGTCCAAATCCACTAGGAAGTGCTTTTGACTCACCGCACAGAATCTATCCGGAGTCTTAGCACCACTCGCCTCACCGTTTCCCTGCATCCTGGAGTGAGGCACTGGAGTCACGCAATGCCCGGCTCTCAGGTCCGCCTGCCCTTGTGCTTGTCCTCTTTCAGCCTATGTTTCACACGGCAGCCCGCGTGTCTCTTTCAGAGCATAGGTCAGACAGTGTTGCTATCTGCTCCAAGCCCTCCCATGCCCGCACCTCACCCAGAGTAAAAGCCAAGGTTCTGCAGTGGCCCCCGGGGCCCACACATGCCCCCCACCTTGCCTCTTGCTCCGCTCCTTCTGTCACACTCCCCTCCATCCCTCTGCTCCAGCCACTGGCACCTCCTTTGTCCTCAGATATGGGCTCACTCCTGCCTCTGGGCCTTTGCTCTATCCGTTCCAGGATATTCACTCGACCCTTTCAAGTGTTTGCCTACATCTACCTTCTCAGGGAAGCCTGTCCTGAATATTCCCGTTTAAGATGGCAAACCCCTGTCCACAAACCCTCTCCCTGAAACAGTGCCACATCGCCCCATCCCACTCTCCTTTTCTTTCCAAGATCCTTATCACCTTTGGGCACAATACACAGTTTGCCTATTTATTATACTTATTGCTCTCTCCCTTTGCTGTAATGTATATTCCTTGAAGACAAGGTCTTTGTTCTGTTCATTGATGTATCCTAAAACTCTAGAATAGTCCCAGGTCCATACCTGGCACTTGGTAAATATATGTTGCAGGGATCAATGCGATGCTTTAGTCTACCTAATGGAGCAACATCATATGACCGCAAGATGAAGGCCCCATCCCACACCCCACAGGCCGTGGCTCAGTCACACCGAAGCCCAGCGTTCCAGGCTCCTCTTGGCTGAGCCTGTTGTCTTACAGATGCATTTATGGAGTGCCTGTTAGTCTTTTGTTTCTCTTTTCCTTTTTAGCACCTTTAATTCTCACCATCCCCACCTTTAAAATCTTTAAAAACAATTTCAGTGTGATGGTAAATTAAAACATTTTTTCTAACATGGGTAATTTATTCTGATGTATGTGTTTTTCCAGGTTTGCAAGTGAGGCCAGTCTCATGAGTAGACCACACAGGTAGCTTTAAGCCATTTGAAGGGACTGTGGAGGGCCCCAAATATCTTCCTTCCAGTGGCATGATCCGCCATGAAGTTAATTGGGGGGTGGAGGGATTGTTATTGAAGTTTGTGATGACTTCCAACTGGGAGAGGAACATCCTGACTGTTCACGTATTTAAATACAACCTAAATGGTGAGAAACAGTATGGAAACACATTACAGAATGACAAAGTCAGAAACCCAAAAATGCACATTATAGCAATAGCTCATTGACCACAGGTGTGACCGTCATACGTACTGTGTACAATCGTACTGAGTACAGCGTGTCTCCAGATGCCCTTCAGACTGGGGCATCAGTGTCTAGTCAGGGCAAGAAAGGAAGCGTATAGATGCTAAAGCCCAAAAGGGCTGCTGTGGTGGGCTCCCTCTGCCAACCTGCCTATGTTCCTTGAGGAGGGCGGACTCCAGCTCCGACTCTGACTGAGGTTAAGGCTCAGTTCAAGAGAACGAATGCTTTAGGACAGCAATCACTTACTAGAGAAATAGAAAAAGCTCTGGCCAGATTTTTAGAGATCACTTCATGACAAAGGTAAGTGCGAGAGGTTTTTGTTCATTTGTTTGTTTAAAAGATTTTATTTATTTAAGACAAAGAGAGAGAAAGAGAGAGAGCAGGAGCAGGGGGAAGGGCATAGGGAGAACAGACTCCCCACCAAGCAGGACCCTGAGATTGTAACCTGAGCCAAAGGTAGGCACTCAGCCGACTGGGCCACCCAGAGGCCCCAAGAGTTTTTGTTTGAAGGATTCCCCCGGCCCCCCATCCCTCTGAACTAGGAAGTTAATGTGAAGGAGTTATCTGACCACCAGTCTGAGATCAGTGTGGTCCTTCAGCCTTCCTTTCAGCTCCATGTGACTGGCGGCTTTCCTAAAAGTCACGGGCAATAGACCCCTGTACAAATGCAGAACGGGACAGCTTCGGGCCTGGCCCTGCCGCTACTCAGACACACGGATTAGGAAGCAGTGTGTGAGGAAGACGCTTCCCTCAGCGTGCGTGATCATAGTGCACAGAGCATAACCTCCTTTTCTCCCCTCTGCAATCAGGAATGTACAGAGACCAAAGCGCTCACAACGAGGGGTAAACTCCATCTTTCTACATCCTGGCTCCTAAGGGCCAGCCTCCTCCACAATTATAACTTCTCCTGATACAAAAGGAAAAGGCTTCTCGTTGCCTCTCCCTGCTTACATTTAGGGTTCATGGGAGGTACGGCCACTGGGCCTTCACCACTGCCTCAGCATGGTGCAGGGGCACGCTCTCCTCAGAAGTCACCAAGACAGGCGGTGGCTCCGGCCCTCTGCCCATCCCAGGCCTGCACCATTGCAGTTTCTTTCTTTCTTTTCTTTCTTTGATAATGTTTATCTATTTGAGAGAGAGAGATAGAGAGCACGGGGGAGGGGGGCTGTCAAAGGGAGAAGCAGGCTCCCCGCTGAGCAGGTAGCCTGACATGGGGCTTGATCTGGAGGCTCTGGGATCACGACCTGAGCCAAAGGCAGATGGTTAACGACTGAGCCACCCAGGCGCCCCACCATTGCAGTTTCTTGAGGGCGTTAGTTAAGTCCTTTTCCTGCTTCCTGGTGCCCACCAAGCTCAAGGCTGGGCGATCTTAGGGTGCTGCAGTTGAATGTGCCAGGGTCAGGTGAGGGTGGGTGGGGTCTGTCGTTTGTCATGGGACCCTTACCCCTTCTGGCGTCTGGGTGATCTCCTAAGAGTGCTGCTGCGGGCTGGGCATTCCCTGGACGCGCAAGGGTCTGGAAATGTGGGACCTCATGTGATCAAAAGCTTTACAAACGACACCCCACTCCAGGGTGAGCCCAATTCCTCCTATCTTCCCTGAACTCCTCTGGAGGGCGAGCTGCAACTCGCTGTCTACAGAGGAAGCTCGGGTTCCAGCGGCCCCCAGGGTCGGCTGATTGGACTCGTGGGTTCACCCCACAAGCACTGTCAGGATTAGCATGGCCCACCTGCCTAGACTCCGTGGGGTGGGGCCTGGGGAGGGGCGGAGCCTGGACTCCTGGGTGGGCGGGACCATGGAGGACGGGGTGGGCTGGGCAGGGGCTCGGCAGCAGGCTGCAAGCTGGGCGTCGGAGAGCCGGCTTAGATCTTGAGTCTGATCTCAGATCTGGGGTCTGGTCAGATTGCAGGAATGATGGGGTGCACCCGTCATCCTGTGTCTAATCCCATTCCTCCCCTGACACACAGATAAGCTAATTCGTTCAAACTAAGAGAAATGTGCTCCATCAGTGGTTCCAAGCTTTTTCCCCCTGGCCGCGTTCCTGACCAATAGAGCCCGTGAGACAGACACAGGCCCGTTGGGAACGAGCTGTTGTACAGGTGAGATGAATTTTGACCCTCTGCTTTTCACTGTTTTTTGTGGTTGAAAAAATCACAACAGTAATACAAGATTATTGCTTTTAAAAAAATGAAAATAATGCTGAAGTATATGGGATAAAGATTCCAACATCCTGCCTTTTATATCCTTTGCTCTTCACTTCCTCTTTCCACAGCTAAGCACTAGTGAAAGTTTGGGATCCCTTTCTAGACGTTTTCCTGTCTGTTAAGTATGAGTACACAGTACACAGTAAACATATACATGCTATCTTTTTCTTACAAAAATAGGACTGTATCTTACATATTCGGAGCAAAAACAAAAGCACTGCATCAGGAGAGTGTCCCTGGCGGTAGATTTGATCCATGTCCTTCTCTTTAACACGGGCGTACCATTCCATAGTAGGCAAGCAACTGTGAACATACATTTGGTGGCGGTAGTCCCTCCCTGGGGCTGCCATGCCAAGTCAGCACAAACTCAGTGCCTTAAAACAACAGAAATGTGTTCTCTCACAGTTCTGGGGGCTGCAAGTCCAAAATCGAGTCATTGGTAGGCTGTACTGTCTCAGAAGGCTCCAGGGGAGGGCCTGTCTTTGCATCTTCCCACTCCGGTGGCTCCAGGAAACCTTCGGTGCTCCTTGCTTGTAGACGCATCACTCAAATCGCTGCCTCCATCTTCATGGGGTCTTCTCCTCCTCTTATAAAGACGTCTGTCATTGGATTTAGGGCCCATCTTCTCAACTGATCGCATCTGCAAAGACCTCTTTTCCAAATAAAGGCACGTTCTGAGGTTCTGGGGGACAAGAACTTTGGGGGGTACCACTATTCAACTCACCACAGTAATTGGAGGTTTTAATGATTTCATTCTACTGCACATTATCGGTGTCCTAGCCCCCTCCCAGATGGAAGAGTCATAACAGCCCATTCCTGAAGAACTTTTCATTCACCCCATAAACAAATATGTACTGAGCCACCTATTGTGTGCTAGGCATCTGGATTGGAATACACTATGAGCAAGACTGCTGTGACTCCTGCCTCACACAGCACCGTTGCTCTGTGAAACAAAGGCTATGCCTATCCCCAGGGAATCGCCAGTGCCCAGCATAGTGTCTGGCACTTCATAAGTAAGTGTTCATGAAATGAGTAAGTGAATGGATAAATGAGAGATACAGATAAGCAGGTATTAACAAGACATAGTGATAGGATGCTGTGATACGGGAAAATTATAGGGCAGATGGTGCTATGGGGACAGCCAAAAAAGCAGCCATAATCTAGACCTTAAGGGTGAGGAATGCTTTCTTGGAGGAAATAACTCCTCACTTGAGACCTTGCTGGAGTTAGGGGGGCAAAGGGTATGGGTGGGAAAGGATGCAATGGAAGCTGTAGGCAGAGGAAGCGTGGGCCGGGCAGCTGGAAGTGGAGCAGGTTGTGGAGAATCATCAGCCTGTAGGAAGGTCGGAATGGCTCCTGAGCCATGTCCACGGGAGACTAGGGAAGACAGTGCCGGGCCATCTAGAACAGTGCCATCTACTACAGCCTTCTGCACTGACAGGAAAATCCTAGATCTGATCTGTCCAAGGTGGGAGCCGTGAGCCACATGTGGCTAGTGAGCGCTTAAAATGTAGCTAACGTAACCAAGGAACTGAACATTTAATCACATTTAATTTTATTAAACGTTTACTAATTTTAATTTATGTGCTAGTGGTTTTATATTGAACAATGCAGGTTTAAATCCTAATATTCTAACTTAATTTAAAGTCATGGTTTTGTCTATTTATTCAGCTGCTTCCTCAACCAAATCTTTTGTCAGATCTCCTTCAGGAAGCCAAGTGGATCTGAGCTCTGACTGCTCTCCAGGTTAACAGAGGCTTTCACAAACCATGCTGAGGCCAAGAGCTGGCTGACAAGGGCAGAGTAAGGGCTTAGATAAGAAATGGATTAACATTTAGTAAATATCTATAGTGATCTGGACACACATTATCATTTTTTTAAAAATACACATTGTCACTTTTAATTTAAAAAAGCGAAATGTAAATATGCACCAACAGTGGAAAAGACCCATTGTCTCTGGGAAGAGTCAACTGAGGGTCGGAGGTCAGGAGGTCAGGTGGGAGGAGAGCTTCTTTTCACAAAATGCCCTTTTCTACTGTTTAATATAATATGAGCACACACTATCATCAAAAGTGAACCCAAAACCAAAACCAAAAACAATGGCTGTTAGTGGTGAACAGTGGCCGCCACAGACTGAAGGAAATTAGATTGTCCATTGGCAAAGGGGAGCCCGCCAAGCAAGGTCCAAGGTCGTTGAGATTTACTTGGATGCATTTACAGCAAATGAGATTTAAAAAGCTCGCCATTTCCCAGAGAAAATGCTTCCCAGCTGTCGTCAGGAGACGTGCAAGGAGGCTCGCGAGGTCCCATCAAGGAGCAGGCAACAAAAATGTACCCAATGCCACAGAAGCCAGGAGTTGTAATTTGTTTAAAATGCAACAGGACAAGGGCAGCTGAATCACAACGATGAAAACATGGTCCCAAGGGAGAAGCAGTCAGGGACAAGTCACAGGGTGACTGCCGGGGTGCACCAGAGCCGTGGCTCCAGGGCTGGCCTGAGTCCTGCAAGCAGCAGGGCGGGCAGCCCCCCACACAGCCTGCTGTCGCACCGCCTGCGCCTGTGCAGGCTATCGAATTCCTTTTGTTCTGTCTTTTATTCGGTAAGTAGCTTTTTCATCTTAATTTGCATTTCCAGGGAGGGTTTCCACTGGGGAGAGATGGTGATGACCGGTTAATACAAGTACAGTCGTCAAGCATGGCTCCCCCGGAAATGAAGGCTTTAACACTTGCCAATGTCCACATTCGGTCTTGAATGAATTTGGATTTGGGGAGGCAGCACCAAGCAGGGAACAAACACAGGCTTGGAATGAGAGAGACCCAGCCCTCCCCTCAGATTCTCTACTCATTAATATGTGATCTTGACCTTGTTACTTAACCTCTGAGCTCCAACTCCTTCCTGTATAAAATGGAAATGACGAAACTTTGCGGAGCTTGGGTGAAAATTGAGAAAATATAGGCAAAGCACTTGAGATAGTGTAATGTGATAGACATTCAATAAATGGTTCTCTCAATATACATTGTGTACATTGTATCTCTGTCTCTCGATATATACATGTATATATATGTACACGTATATATATGCATCTGATCATATAAAACCATATATATAACACAAGATTCCTCAGTGAGCTGAATATGCAAGCCACCCCCGGCATATGCATCAACCTCTAAGCCCCTCAAGAATCCATCTGCCCACTCCCCATCAAGTTTATTTGGGTTTGGGACATCAGATAAATCTCTGAAGGCAGGAGCCTGGATCTGAGCCTGGTTCTACCACGAGCTGGCTCAGTGACTGAGCAAGTGACAGAAGCTGCCTGGGCCTCAGGGTCCTCATCTGTTAGACGAGAGAGAACTGATCCAGATTAAATTTACATTGAGATAACTAGTTGGGCCAGATGATCTCTAAACCTTTTAAACTCTGAGATTAAAAATGTGTTCTTTGCTTTCCATGACAGAGCTGTAAAAGTGCACATGCCTCACGATCCCGGAGTGCGAGGCTTCACGCCCACCTCCAGTTTGGGACGGGGGCGGTGCAGGGCTCGGAAGGAAGAACCAGGCCTCTCCCCCGTGTTTTCCTTCTCATCGGCTGGACTTCCCTAGCTCTCCTCTGCGCTGTGCCTGGAGACAGGAGAACCCTAGGAGGGCCAGCCTTTCTTTCACTGCTCCGTGGGCATATCCTAGGTGACTGGTCCTCAGTCTTCCATGTGTATCGGAATCACCAGGGAGCTTTTTAGAATTGCAATTCTGATCCTTTTCCCTTTCCATTCTGCTTCTGTGAGGCCGGGGTGAGGGACCAGATGGAATCAGGAGTCACCCTAGGCAATTCTAAGGTGGATGGTCTATGGATCACTTTGAACTACCCCGAGGTTCCTCCTGCCGCTCCCACTCTGCTTCTGGTACGAGACAGGAGGGAACAGGGGGCCCTTGCCGACTGATGAGGAGTGAAATCTTGCTCACTGGAGAGGGCTGAAAGGTGTCTGAATGAACGCCAACAGGCATTTCATGATTTGTCAGCTGGGACACCTGAGAGAGAGAGAACAGCGCTGCGAACCACGAGAAACAAAAGGTGGGAGTCGTGGCAGAGGAAAAGGAATCAAGTCAAAGACAGTAAGATGACGGGTTACATTTCCAGCGTGCCCCAGCTCCTCCCGGAATCCTGTTCGTCTGGCTGCTGACTGACGCCGGCAACCATGCCCCAGTCACTGTGTGTGGTGGCGAGAGCAAGCGCCCTCGGTAGGAAGGGAGAAGGCCTCGTTGGCGATGCGCGCTCAGCCTGTGCTTGGGGCCACGTTTGCGCCTGGCTGCAGGTGCCCCTGAAGTCAGTCGGACAGCAAGTGCCTTTCAGGTTGTCTGCTGCCGTGTTTGAAAACGCCTTTCCCTGAAGGACAGAATGGCCCTTAAGGAAAACATTTTCTGGAATTTAGTGAAATTTTTGCAACTGGCTGTTTTGTGTCAGAAGCAAGATGTAGTTGTTACTGGATCCTACAGGAAAAACTAAATGCAATGTTACTCGTTCACACAACCCAGCAAGGAGAGTGCAGTGGAAAGAGTTCACATGGGTGTGATTTAGTCCTCTTTCCCTAAACAGGGTAAGCAAGAGGCCACTCCCGACGGGCCAGCAGGCACAGGGCACATAAGGTGGGTGTCGAGATACTGTGGGGAGACAAGAGGATGCGCTGGTATGGGGAGGAGCCAGAGAGGGGGCCAGCAGCCAACAGCATTTGTACAGAGAGAGGTCTGAGAAATGAAGGCTGTTTCTTCTCCCAGAGTCAGTAAAGGTTACGGTCGTGAGCTTCCGAAACTACCTCCTAGGGCTGAGCCCCGGCTCCTCCACGAATTTAGACCGTTACCTAGACTCGGTTCTCCGCTTCTGCACCTGTAATTAGCACAGCAGTGTTACCATTTTCATAGGGTTGTTCTGAGCCTGAAGTCAGTCAGCAGATGTGGAGCCTGGCAGATAGCACTCCCTGAAGGTTAGCTGGCCATCCTGCAGAACAAGTGGCAGGACCCGTGGGAAAAGCTACAAGCAGGATGGGAGCTTCAGTTGCGAAGCCAGGCTTTGAGCAAGTCCAGGTATGTGGGTGAAAGAAAACGACTTCTGTCTTTAAATGAAGAAGGGAAGGCTTAATCAGTAATCAGCCAGTGAGAGATTGAAAAATGTTATTTTCATCACCTTTTCTCCATCTCTCTAACATATAAATGCAATGTAAAATTTCCCCCAGAAAAGAATCTGTCTTTGGCCCTCAAGTCCCTTCGGTTAGCACACTTGTGTCCCTCCTCCATTTCAAGCACAGCTTCCCAGAAGGGCCCATACACGCCACCTTCAGTGTGCTTCCTACCACGCTCTCATGAGGCCGCTCAGTCAGGCTTTGCCTGTGAAGACTACCATTGTCAAGGTCTCTGGTGACAATCGTCCAACACTCAGTTCTTATTCTTCTCTTGACTGATCTGTAGCTCTTGGCATAGTCAATCACTTCCTTTTCATTACACAATTTGCAGTTGGCTTTGGGGACACTCCACTCCCCTGATTTTCCTCCTAAGTCCCTGGCTGCTCCTTTTGAGTCTCCTATGCTATTCCTCTTCACCCCCAAACTCTGCGTATTGGGGTGCTCAGGGCTAGTCACTGGTCCTCCTCACTTCTAGTTATCTCATCCTGGCTGCCAAGAGGGTGACGTGTCCCAATTTTATATCTGTACCAGAGACCTGCCCCTGAATCCCAAACTTTATGACCAATTGCCCAGGCGGACAGGCATCTTAAGCCTGACATCTCCAGAACAGAACTCTTGCTCTTCCCCTCAAACTCACTATGTGGCACAGCTTCTCATTTTGGTAAATGACAGCTCTATCCTTTCAGTTACTGCTAGGGACTGAATTGCGTTCCCCTCCGCCCAAATCCATATGTTGAAGCCCAAAGCCCCCATGTGACTGTATTGGAGATTGGGCCTTAAGGTAATTATGTTTAACTGAAGTCATAAGGTTGGAGCCCTGAGCCAATAGAATTGGTGTCCTTACAAAAGAAGAAGAGACACCAGCACTTTTCCCACCACTGAGGACACAGTGAGAAGGGAGTGCTCTGCGTGCCAGGTCTCACCAGAAACCAACATGCTGGCACCTTGATCTTGGACTTCCCAGCCTTCAGAACTGCAAGGAACAAATTTCTGTTGCTTAAGCCACCCAGTCTGTAGTATTTTGTTATGACAGACCAAGGAGACGAATACAATTGCTTGGATTCAAGCACTTAGCATCATCCTTGACTCCTTTCTTTCTTCCACATCCTACATTCAATCTGTCAGCAAATCTTATCAAGTCTATCTTCAAAATACAGCTAGACTTTACCCTCTACTTTTCGCCAACATGACTCAGGCTGCTGGATGATTGCAATACCCTTCTTTGCTGATCTCCCTGCTTCGGATTGTACCACTTCACCCCCGTCTACTCTCAAAACGGCAGCCAGACAAATGCTTTTAATGCTAAAACAGTGTCACTTCTGTGCCAAACACCTTTGGGGACTGGCTACTCAGCTTGCTCACAGAAAAGCCATCATTTTTTAAGGCAGCCCATGGGAGGGCGCCTGGGTGGCGCAGTCAGTTAAGCATCTGACTCCTGGTGTCGCTCAGGTTGTGATCTCAGGGTTGTGATCTCAGGGTTGTGATCTCAGGGTTGTGATCTCAGGGTTGTGAGATCAAGCCCCATGTTGGGCTCTGTGCTCTGGCGGCAGAGCCTGCTTGAGATTCTCTCTCCCTCTCTCTGCCCCCCCACCATGCTCTCTCTCTCTCTAAAATGAATAAATAAATCTTAAAAAAAAAACCATAATACAACAAAATGTCCCACAAACCCTATACAACGTCTACGTTCCCGCACTTGCCACAGTCCAAGCTCCCCCGTCCCCTTTCTGACTTCATCTGCCCTCACCCTGGTACATGGATTTGCACAGGCCTGGGTCCTTCTCGAGATTTCCCAACACTTCCAGGTCTTGGCTCAAATGTTGTCCTCTCTGCAAGCTTTCCCTGACTCCCCTGTTTGGAGTGGCAGTCTCCCCACCCCCACACATACCCTGTCCCTTTTCCTTCTTTAGTTTCTTCGGGGCACTGTCACCATCTAACACTGTGTATGGTTGACTTGTTTGCTTGTTTATTGTCTGTCTTCTACCATGAGAAGATGAGAACACAAGTTTCAGGAGGGGAGAAGTGGTTTTCTGGGTTGTTCTTTACTGTGCCAGCCTGAGAATAGGCCTGCCGTGGAGTGCCACCCCATAAAATATTCATTGAATAAATGAACAATTCTTTACACTTTTTTTCCAGAAAGCTCAATCTTTTGAAATAAAGCAGTCTGTAAATAAAGATTTTTCCTTTAAAAATTAGCCCCACACCTAATTAGCCCCACAGCTAATTAGTCCCACACCTGGCTGAATCCAGGCAGTCTGAGCTCCAGGGTCACCCGGCAGCAGCAGACTCTTTAAGGCAGGCCAAGTCCTACAAGGAAGAAAACAGCCTTGAATGCTGTATTTATAAACCTTAAGGGAAAATAACACTGTAACGGTATTTTTTAACAGCACAGGCTGGGATTATTAAAGCATTTTTAATTAATTAATTAATTAACTAATTAATTTGACACAGAGAGAGCACAAGCAGGGGGAACAGCAGAGGGAGAAGCAGGCTCCCCATTGGACAGGGAGCCCGATGTGGGGCTCGATCCCAGGATCTCCAGACCATGACCTGAGCCAAAGGGAGACACTCAACCAACTGAGCGACCCAGGTGCTCCTAAAGGATACTTTTAAGGACAAATTTGTTGGGGTATTTAGTTCACTTGGAAAAAACTCAGCCTTTGTACCTTCCCCCTGGTACCCGGGAAGTCTTCCTTCAGAACATGGGGAGCCTCTGAACTTCTGGTGTTGGAATACCTCTTGGAAAAACCGTATATAGGGTTCCAACAGTCTACATGGTCTCCTTGGGTCTTACCTGTAAGAAAAAAAGAAAATTACCCAGAAAAGTAGCGGTTTCGGTGTCCTCCCCGGCCGCCTCGGGCCTGCTGGGCGCACTTCCCAGGATGCCTGTCGCAGGCAGTCCGGCTGCGGTGCCACTTCATCTCTCCGCCAGCCCCCCTCCGGGCCCCAGGACACCTGACAGCTCAGGGCCGCAGCCAAGAACTGTTACTGGGACAGCATGTTCCGATATCTCCTGCAGAGACCACTGGCCTTTTCTGCTTCAGAATCCCCTCTTCCAGGAAAAGCCCTCCACCAAGCAGACTGAAAATTGTGCAAGGTCATGAAACATATTCTTTCTGACAAGAGGTGGGAAGAGCATGACCTCTGGTGAGCCGCCGACCTTCAGCAAGGAGGGTCCACCCCTTGTCCAGCAGGGCCTGTGCCTCCTTCCTTCAGGGCAGGAATTAACCCCGACAGCTTCTTCATCTCAGGCCAGGGAGTCCAGTGTGACCAGTGTAATAAGCCATGCTGCCTCCCACATTCCCGATTAGAGTCGGTGACGGAGAGGCCCGACCCGAGCCTACGTTCTGCCAGCCCTTGACCAAGAGGGCTCGTTGACACCAGTTCTCCCCTTCAAATGTGGTGCTCTGGACGAATGCCTGTAGACACTTTTTAAAAAAGATTTATTTGAGAGAGAGCGAGAGAGTGCACGTGTGTGTGCGAGAGGGGTGGGGGCACAGGGAGAGTGAGAGGCAGACTTCCAATAGAAGGAAGCCTGACCTGGGACTCGATCCCAGGACCTAGAGATTGTAACCTGAGCTGAAGGCAGACGCTTAACCAAGCGAACCACCCAGGCACCCCGCCTGTACTCATTTTTAAAAACTTTCTGAAATAGGATATTAGGTAACTGGTGACTTCAACCTTCTATGAAAGGGAGTAAGAGAAAAACATAATGGATGATTACACAGCCTCTGTCTGCGAGAAGCACAAAGCACTTCACATCTTGGGGAAGTTTTCAGATACAGTCGCCAGACTGTGCTTTCTGTCCCTTGATATGGGACTCTGGGTGGATGTAAATGATGTGTTTCATGTCTTTACTGTATTACTTAAATTTGTCACATGCATTTGGCTTTAAAATCCCAACAGCACGGAAGGGCTTCATAAAAAGCCTCAGGGCTTTCTCCCACCTCTTCTCCCCTCTGGGCTTTTGTTGCAATTTTATGTAGTCATGGTTCACATCCATGTCCTCTTCTAGAAGCACAATGAAATCTGCTGTGCTCTATCTGGAGATGAATTCCAAACGTTTAAAGCAAATAAACATTGTTTGACAGGTTCTAACTCTCTGAGGGCTCTGTCCACGTGTGATCATCAAACAAAGTCCGGTGCCGTGCACCAGTTATCTTCAATCATCCCCTTTGGGGTGGCAGGAGTCATGCAGGCAGTGGCAGATCCCATCACGTAAACACTCTTCCACCTGCACGTATCTACATGGCTCAAGACCAGGTCTGCAAGGCACACACACAGACATTGTGCAATTATCTGCGAGGGAATTAGGGACTACATCTTGCTTGCTGCCTCGCAATAAACATCCGGGAGAAGGACTTCACGGCCCAACCTTGTTCTGCTTTTACCAGAAGGCTCGCTGCAGACTTCTGAGCAGGGGTTTCAAGACAGGAGAGCTGCAATGATGAAAATGCAGGCTTCTGTTTAGATCCCCCAAAGCCTTTGATAGAAAAGACCCTTTTTTAAGCGGATGCAGAAATCCTTCTCACCAAACAAGAGGTTATCAAGCACCCACGTCGAAGCCATAGCCTGGTGAACGCCAACATGGCCGGAAAGCTCCTGTTTTTCAGTTTCAGGGGTTGTGGCCTCAGATGGACCCAGGTTTGGTTCTTGCTTTGCTGCTTATGAGCTGTTGGCTCCTGTCAACTGAATCTCTGTAAGCCTGTTACCTAAGATATAAGGGGTGCCTGCTTCACATTGCTTGTGGGATAGAGAAACAAACATGTCCAGTATGCTGTGCTGTATGGACGGATTCAATATATAGCCCCTCCTCTCCTTGCCTACTCTCTCTTCTTCTCCTATTCTGAGTAGATATTCCTGTTTTTGAGTCTAGTCAATCCTATTTCAGGCAGGGCTGGGCCAACAGCTGCAGACTGACCTTGCCTTCAAGTACATTTTTTCAACTAAAGTTTCTGGGAAGAATACCAGTTGTCTCTCCATTCTGCTTTTACTGACTGGAATTTTTAAGTGTCAAGATATTGTACCTTTCCCAGGTGAGTTAAAAATAAACTCAAAATTTTAAATTTCATGGCGTACAATACTGTAAGCGCTGACTTAATCTCAGCCAGCGCAAGCTTGGTGAGTTGGAAGGAGATTGAGTTGATAAAAATTCTGGTATTTTATGATTATCTAATAAGATGGAAATCCCAGAATGTATGTATGGGTTCCACATGAGGGAGCATAATACCATACAGCATAATGAGGCACGGGCCCCATTTTAGTGTGAGGATTAATTTCTCGGCCCAGTTTTTTTCATATACACATATATGTATATATACATGTATATATTAAAGATTTTATTTATTTCTTTGAGAGAGAGACAGAGCACGAGTGGGGGAAGGGGAAGAGGCAGAGGGAGAAGCAGACTCCCCGCTGAGCCTTTTACTGAGAAAGTTTTAGATTTACAGAACTGTTGCAAGGACAGCACGTAGAGTTCTGGGCACCCTATGCCTAGTTTCCTCTATAATTAATCTCTTACATTAGTGTGCTATATTTTTCACAAATGATGTACCAGTAGTGATACGTAATTATTAACTAAAGTCCGCACGTCATTCAGATTCCCTTATTTTTAAAATAATGTCTTTTTTTCTGTTCCAGGATCCCATCCAGATACCATATGATATTAACTGTGATGTCTTCTTAGCGCTTCTGGCTGTGCCAGTTTCTCTGACTTTCCTTGCTTTTCACGGTCTTGACAGTTTTGAGGAGTATTGGTCTGGGGTTTTGTAGAATGCCCCTCTGTTGGGATTTGTCTGATGGTTTTCTTGTAATTAAACTGAGGTTATGGGTTTTGGGAGGAAGGTCAAGTGCCGTTCTCATCACATCACATCAAGAGTACATACTATCCGACATGAATTATCACTGCTGATGTTGACTTTTGATCACATGGCATGGGCTAGTTAGTGTGTATCAGGTTACTCCACTGTAAAATTACTCTTTCCCCCCTTTTCTAGTCTCTTTTTACTTTTTTCAGAAGAAAAGCATTTCTCTCCTCACTAAACTCGTCCACAGCATAGCCTTCTGGTCGACGATGGGTATTTATTCTGCTGAGGTTCTCTTATGGAGTTAAGAGCATTGTCTAATGTGTCTTTTATCATCTTCCGCCTAAGATCTGGTGGGTAGTGGTGGTCATATGTTGGTAGGAACATAGTGAGAAAAAAATTTTCACCATAAATATTCAGCAAGTATAGAAGGTATTCCTGTGGCTCTTTAAGATTACAATTATCGTATATTTTTCCTATGCTACAAGTAAATTCTCCCATTTTTAAAAGGAACTATTATTTCTCTACAGTGATCAAAATAAGTTATTTAAACAGCCCTCTGTATTCTTCTCTTTAAATGTATCTTCTGGCTACTGGCTGCTGAAGACTTACCATATTTCCTTTCCCATCTATGATAGCTAGGCTGTCTGGTGTGGCCCAGTACTTTCACTCTTCGTAGCCCAACAATTTCTGAGCGTGGAGCCAGATGAGAGGGAAGATGATTGAGAAGTATCCCATAACTGCACCTTGCTTCCATCATGTTCAGTGGGGGTTAAGCAGAATAAGCAGAAGGGATTTATTAGAGGATTAGATGGCTGAAAGGAGCATCTGGGCTAGAGGAAACCGACGCTAAGCTGAGGTTCTAGCTCCCAAGGCCATTCCAGCTAGTCCCAGCCAGGAGCCATTGTTCCTGCCACATCAGGAAGCCACCAGCTTCTGGGGCCTTGTGCCCTCCTCCACCCCCAGGTCCATTCTGAATTCAAGTCTTGCATGAGTGCATCTAATTAGCAGAACGAAAATCTCATCTAAAGCCCTAGCTGCTAGGGAGCATGGAAAATGCTTTCTTGTTCTGGCTTCCAGTAAAGGAGGCACAGTAGAATGAAGCTGGAATGCATGGAGAGCGAGCAAATCCCCAGTGTCTGCCACACCACACAGCCCGAGTCACAATGCCCCTCTGAGGGATAGGGCAACATGAGAACAAGATTTCCTATGGCCAGTGCGGGGAGGGGGTTGGTGTGTTCCAGAAGTCAAGGCCAAAAAATGCCCCTTGAGAAACGGAAGGTCGGAGCTAGTAGGTGCGGTGAATTACACGGTGGAGGCCTTAGGTCAGATCACAAGGGTGAAGCGCTAAGTGGAGGATGGCGTGTCTGGGGTGCCATGCGGTGGGAATCTAAATTAAGTGAAGGGCAGACAACAAATTTCTTTTTCTGTATTTCCTGGGATTAATTGGTAATGGCTTCTTGAAGCACTAAAATTAAGAATTTCTAGGTTCGGTGCAGAAGGAAGTTGTGATTTGTTAGTAATATCCGCTATGAGCACACACAGGGGTGACTTGAGTGTAAAGTGTTTGTCATCTTTTTCTTCATGGCCCCAGTACATCAGCAATAGAGTTGAGCTGGTCATCCTCAAGCTCCTTGCCTACTCTGAGAAGAAAGAGAATGGGGATCGAATGAACTGAGAGCTGGCGGCAGCTGTAGCTGACTCACTCAGACTGAGAGAGCAAGAGGGGAGGAAAGGGGCAGGGTTGCAGGCTGTTGGGACCTCTTGACTTTAAGGAACACTGTACGCAGAACACAAATAATATGCAACTATTCGTCTGAAAATCAACAATTCAAGGTGTTGTGGTTTTGCCAGCAGGACAGCTAAGCTATCCATTTAAGCACACAGAAAAGGGGTATGGTAGTGATTGACTTAAATAATGGAAATACCCTTCCCGAGTTGACACACAGTCCCCAGTGACGTCAGCAAACAATGAAACCATGTTGGCTTCATTCTCAAACTTCCGATGGCAGCAAGATGGCTTCAGCAGCTCTAGTCCCACGTCTTCCTAAACAATTTTAGACTATGGTGCAATGAGTTCAGAATTTCACACACACAAATCTCACTGTTCAGTTGAATGAAGTGAAATAACAATATGCCTTACAATTCTTTAGACCTTCTTTTAGCACCTGATGACTAAAACTAAAGTAGTCTAGAAATGGCTCTACAGAAAGTAGCTCTGAAGAACTGTTAAGGACAACTTGGAACTGACTAAATATCCAAATTGTTTAGGATGCTTAAAAGGTTGTTCTCTCAATTTGCTCTAACAACCCACTCTTAATCTTATTTTTACTTTGTATTTTCTCTTTTTTGTCTTAGTTCTCTTCACTTGTTCTGTCTTATACTCCTATATTATATGACCACAGTTTATGAGAGAAATATCATAGTCTCAAAATACCATTTTTATTTCAAAATATACAAGTACAATGCCATTTTCAAATACCTGCTTGGGGCAAAAAAAATTAAACTATAGAAGTATATATAAAGAAGCATATAGAAGCATATACAAAGGGATATATGAAACCTCCTCCTGCTTATTCATTCCCAAATATAACCATAGTTAATAAAAGTATGTATTTTTTTAAAATCTTATCTACTGTGAAAGAAGCTTTACATTCCTTCATATGGATAGAGCCATTTTTTTCTCAAAGAAAAATTTCCTCAATCTGTTTGTTACAGTGACCAAGAACAACCCAGCAAGTGAAAGAATACTTTTTAAAAAAATTAGATTTACTTTTTTACCTACTTACCTCCCTACCTGCACACACACACACACACACACACACACACACACACAAATACCAGTAAGTATAATACACCTTTAAAATGAACTAATTTAAACCTTTTTTGAGGAAGAGAGAAGAAAAGATGAACTCATGGCATGTTTATGCCCAGTCTTCATGCACATGGCCACCATCACTCACATCCCTAAATAAGCGTGCGTCCCCTGAAGGTGATGAAGAAGGCTTTTCATATTTCTTGATGACGTTATTGCTACCTACTCTCATACCTATCTCTTGATAAAGTGTTTATTACTTAAACAAGTAATGACTTAAATTAGATGAAAAATTATCTCTTGGATTACATTTTAAAGAAGACTCTGGGGTGTGAATGATGGTGTAGTAAGTCATGCTTAATGCATTACCCAGGACAAGCCCCGAGCCTCCGGCCATTAGGAATGAAAGGCCTGTGTGGTATCACTCGTAGCCTAGAGGCTTGTCTGTCTTTTGTAAAATTCTGAGCACATTTCCAAAGCCCTGAAAATGAAAAACAGCATACGGCTAAATCGTTGAAAGTGCTTGTCTGGATCACAAATGTAATTAGTCCCAGTACTGCCGGGTCTGTCCCTGGATGCTTGGAGTGTGCCCTCTCTCCCTCTCCCCCAACTCCATGGCGACCTCCAAAGCCTGCTGCCACCCCGTGCCCTGACCTCCCTGCATTTGCTCACCCTCTTCTGCAGACTTGTGCAGTTCATGGCCAGGCCCAAGTCTAGGTTGGAGGAAGTCGGTGCTTCAGTAGCTGAGTATTTTGAAAGTTTGAGGACCAGTTTCTTAGGAACGGAAATTGGTCTGCTCAACCTAAGATTTTATTAAAACATTTGTTCCCACTTACATGTTTTAAGAGAAGGCTCCTCTACCCTCCAAAATGTTTGATTTGTGCCTAACCCACACAGCTGCAGTGAGAGGTCAGTTTTGGCCTCCGTAGCTGTTAGCCTCTGAGCACTCCCCGGGAAGCCAGGGGGCCACTTCTGCTCCTTTTCCTGGAAGTTGTCTACACTCAGCTGGCGGGTTCTAAGAAGGCCGTCGGAAGCCTCAATCACAGAATCACGTCTGCTTGCTCTGGGCCCACTTTTAATATTGGTGTCAAAGAAAGGGCAGAGTAAGAAATGGCTATCTGATGCAAGGGGAAAGAGCTAGTTGTTTCACTTAGCAAAAGAAGTTTGGATGGAAATAAATTCAGATTTTCTTCTTAAGATTTCAAGAATGTAGTTTAGAATCTCCCTCTGTCTTAGAACAGGTATTCCAATAGTTTTTTGTAGTTCCCATTTTCTATCTTTGACCACTTATTAGCCTCTAAAAAGTCAGGATTCTTGGGGATATCCTTTTCCTAAGAGAAAAAGTTGATTTTTTTTTTAAACAAAATGAGGGGTTGCCAGCCTCCTTTGCTGTTAGTAGATAACACAATGTGTTATAGTTGCAAAATCGTCTCTAGGACTCAGAATTTCTGTGAAAGTACCTTGCTGTTCTTGCCAGTTGGGGAATTCAGCCACATGGGTGTGTTTTTATCTCAGTGCTGGTGCCACGAGGAGAGCTGAGCTGGGCGCGGCTGGCCAGGCTGCCCGGTGAGAGGCGGAGCCTGGAACCCCTGTGGGCGCTCGCGGTACCCTGGCACTGATGACGGCGGGGACTAGAGAAAGGAGACACATTGAAAATGGAATTGACAGAGTCTGGCAGCTGACAGGGCAGCGGGTGAGGGGAAGTAAAAGTCAAATATGAGGCCAAGGCCTTGGTGACCAGAGCACCTGCCGCGGCACTAAACCCCAGGACCGTGGTGCTTTAATCAGATTCCGTCCTGCTCGCAGGATGTCACGCATCACAGGGCTGACAGGGCTGGGATTAACCCAGGCTTCTTCAGACAAACCAAACCCGCATCCCAGGCTTAAGCACATCCTTGAGAAGTCCCTCAACATGGCAAGCACGCTGTCTTATCTCTTCATCCTTTAAAGACTCTCCCTCTAGCTGCCTCCTTCTCCCCTTTACAAACAAATGTCTCTGGTGCCCTCATTTCCTCCTACTCTATAGGCTTTCCACACCAGCCCCACACCAGGCTGCCTGAATATGGTCACCAGAGACCGCCACATGGCTCAATGGAACGGACACTTTCCCAGGCTCCTCTTGAATGACTCCTCAGTGTCACACCCCTCCTTGCTGGCTTTTCCTACCCCTCTCCTCCTTCTGCATCCGAGGCAGTGGTCTGCTGTCTCTCTGCCTTCTCCTTCTTGTCTGATTGTTGGCAGCCTCTTCTTCTAGCCTGGTCCCAGGCCACCTGCTCTTCTCATTGCACCCTCATCCCACAGTGAATGTATCTGCTTCCTCGGCTACAAATGCTATCAGCATACTGTCAAAACACAAATATGTGTCCCCCAGACCTCTTCTTTGAGCCCCAGGCTCACACAACCAGCTGCCTCCTCCACTCTCTACTTGGATATTTCGTAGACATTTCAAACTTAACATGTCCTACATTTTGCTCTTTGTCTCTCCTCACCCTGCAATCTGCTCCCTGTTTCTCATGACATTGGTGAAGGTGCTGTTCTTAACATTTTCCTCTCCATCTTACCAGTTCATTAACAAGTACTACTGATTCCACTTCCAAAATCCATGTTACACCTATTTCCACTGCCACCACGGAGTCTAAGAAACCATGTTTTGCCTGGACTATTGCATTAGCATGCTAACTCAGTCCGCTCCTGGTCTCTCTTCCCAACTGCATTCCCCATCCACTCTCGTTCACAAAGAAACCAGGGGAATGACTTAGGAAGCAAATCTAATCATGCCGCACCCCTTAAAACCTTAAGAGATCCCCATTGCGTTAGAAATGAAACACCAAAGCCTTCGCTAATGTCTCGGGGACTGAATGTCTTCTCTTCCTGTGTATGCAGCCTCTCCCTTAGCCGCTTTCCCTGGGTTAACCATGCTCAAGCCATACCAGCCTCCTCCGGGTTCCTCAGCACACCCTAGGGGCTCTACATATGCTGTTCCCTATCCCTGGGGCTCTCTTCCCTACGTTCTTTGCCTGGCTAGCTGTTGTTCATCCTTCAAGTTTGAACTTAAATGTCAGAGAACTATCCCTCACTCCCCTGCTACTCCCCACACCCAATACCCGCCTAATCTCTCGGCGTACCTTTTGCTTTTTTTGGTAGCCCTTATCACATTTTGCAGTTCTAATTTATGCAACTTTTTGTTTAATATCTGTTCCCCTGATTACTCTGTATGCTTTGTTCATGCTCTTGGTCACTTCCGTATCCTGGCACATTATGGGGACTAAAAATGGGTTCAATAAATAAGAGAATAAATGCTTCCTAGTGTGATTTCTGCTTCACCCCAAGGCCCTAGAAATAAGCTCATTTGTCTGAACAGGTGACAAGGGGCTCTAAAGTCAGTTTTGTTAGAAAAGCTCAACCTAATTGACCAATATGTGGTGGTCCACAATTTCAGAGACACGTTCCCCCCAAATTACAGACTCACACTTGTCTCCAGCTGGTTGGTCTCTTGACCCAATCGCTCCTCTTCATCTGGACACCTATGGAATGAAAGTAGACTCATAGGGTCACTATGCGTACGTTACACCAGGATTACCTACCTGTGAGACTCTTCTTATTTCCAGTTTTCCCTTTAGAGCCAAACTATTCCTTATAGTTCTCTAGTTCTCAGTAAAAATTTTTAAAAGTTCACAAGAAGCACTAAAAACAACTGAACCTCCCAGCAACAATACAAACCTTACTGGGATCATTATAACTGACTTGAGTGCCTCTTGGCAGCAAATCTTTTAAGTACATACTCACCCGTTACTCCCTGGCAGTGGTCAGAGAGCTTCTGTGTCCATGGATTGATGCCTGGTGCTTGGATTGATAAAGCCTTTCATCATTCATCTAAGCTAACACCTTCAATTTAGAATTGGACTAAAACTAAAGGGAAGAGATGGCCCAGCTCAATGGGGAGCTCAGCACTAGAGGGGAAAAGTCAATGTCATTACCAGAGAGGACGCTCACATTCATATAAGTAATGGGCCCGTTATAGTGAAAGTTATGCTCCTCTGCAAAGTCTGGCTCTCTGAGAGGTTATCCCCACCTCCATTTTTAAGGTCGTTGAACAAAATAAGGACTTCGGGACCACAAATCAGGAAACTCCTAACTTTATCTACCTCCGAAGCAACTATTTCCTCCCCAGCCATTACCAGGGTCCTGGGCTTTGCCCTGGGCTCATCCCAGGAGCTCGTGCTGGCCTGACCCTGCAGGGCAGGAAATGAAGAAAAAAGGCAGCATCTAAGGACAAGAATAATAAGACAGTTAACAGAGACTTTAAAAATTGGAAAATAAGGTTTGTGTGTTCAGGAGGGTGGCTGGGAGCAGGGCTGGAGAAGACGCTGGGGCGTTGAGGGAGAAGTAGAGCCGGTCCCTAGGACACCCATGGCCTGTAGTCACCTCTCTCCCAAAGGGATTTCCACTGTTTGTCATCATTGTCAGCCCACCATTGCTCTCTCTGCCTGCCTCAGTCTCCTCAACTGTAAAATGAGGGTGGTAAGTCCACTTTGTGCTTCGGGTAGATATGCCTACGGTGGATGAGTCCTCATGCCGGGTTTCCATGCATTTTGAAAAGTCTGTAAAAGTTCTAGTCAGGGGCGCCTGGGTGGCACAGCGGTTAAGCGTCTGCCTTCAGCTCAGGGCGTGATCCCGGCGTTATGGGATCGAGCCCCACATCAGGCTCCTCTGCTAGGAGCCTGCTTCTTCCTCTCCCACTCCCCCTGCTTGTGTTCCCTCTCTCGCTGGCTGTCTCTATCTCTGTTGAATAAATAAATAAAACCTTAAAAAAAAAAAAGTTCTAGTCTGTGTCCCTGGTGATAGAGGCGCAGCGAGGGCCAAAGGAAGGATGAGCTCAGGCCCGGAGTCGTGTGCGCACATCACTGGACGATAGAATTCACCTTGTGTCATCCCGCTGCTGCAGGCCGCTCGGAACTCACGCAGTCACCCCACGGGCAGCATCTGCTGGGGCCAAGGAAGGCAAACGGCCACTTCTGCTCTCGGCTGCCTTGTCTATATGGAACTGAAAAACAGCTCCAGCTAGTCAAGGCCGAACCAGGTTTGTGCCATGCGCACGCTGACAATCGTATCAGTGGGACTGGTCCATGGCACAGCCGATTGATCAAGAACTGTGAAAAGCAGGGCTCCCACAGCGTCGGGCCTACAACACATGCATTTAAAAGGGAAAGGTTGCAAACCTATTGAACTTGGAAACAGCTCAGAGAATGTGTTCAGGTGAAATGACAGCCCTCCCAGACACGGCCGTCTAGCTGTCTACTTTCCACACGGTAATGGCTGATCGAGTATTTAGAAGGGGCAACTCCATCACCATTGGGTCTGCTCCGAGGAGCTACTGGAATAGCAAATGCCTTTTTTGGCTGGTTAGACTGTTTCGAATGAATCCCAGCAGAAAACAGAAAAGTAAGTGCCCCCTTCCCTTTCCAGGCCTCTCCAGCCCTCAGTCAAGCCTTCCAGCCTTAACGAGAGCAGAGCCGCCAGGCAGCCTTCCAGCCTTAACGAGAGCAGAGCCGCCAGGCGCTTCAGCACTGCTGGACCAGGCGGCTTTCCAGGTTCCGTGGATCGAAAGCCTACCTGCCCCCAGTCCCTTAGCCACACTCCCATCAAGTTCCATCAAAGGCGTTTCTCTGGGCTTTCTTAGTGACTATGGAGCAGGTCACAGGAGGGTAATATTAAACAGGCAGCTTTCCTTAGTCCAGATTCAGAGATAACATTCTCTAGCTGTCACCTGGAGACGTGGGGAAGGGAGCAGGAAAAGCCCACTTACTGGTGGGGGACGGGGAAAGCCAAATGTTCCCATGAGAAGTGCTGAAACTGGGAGACAATTTAGTTGTTGGGTGGGGGAAGACACCCAGAAAGACCTCATGGAGGTGGTGGGTCTTCCTAAAGATAGTTTTCTTGGTTGATTTTGCATGGTGTCTCTCCAACCGGAAACACAGGATTGGCAGATTCCTAGAAAGGCCGTTGTTACTGTGATGGAAGTCACTGTTTAAAAGTTTGAGTAGAATCCAGCTGCCCATCTGTTTGGTCTTAAACGTGTCATCTCCATCTTGATGTTCTTCAGCTTGAAGGAAGTAAATTCTGGGTACTGAAGACAGATAAACAGAGGTGGCTTGGCTCAAGTTCTGGGACATTATGATTCTGCCTAATAAAACCCACGGGCTGTTTTCAGCTACTCTAATAAGATATTGGTTTTCCATTTAATCTCCTATAAACAAATTTAGACATACAACCTCTTTATTTCCTTCAGAATTTGTATATAAAGTGTAATTGTATGGTGCCTGCCATATTTTCAAAAACTGTCCACTCTCATTGTGTCTAGCTGTTGGGAGTCCCCCAAGCGTAGAGATGACTAGGGCTGGTATTATTTGGCTTTTGCATGCCAGTTGAGTATATGCTCAGTGGGGTCAACAGCAAAAAAAAAAAAAAAAAAAAAAAAAAAAAAAAAAAGACATGATGGCTCTTTTGGCCAATGGCAGTTCCTTCCGAAACCACATATAGGAAAACAAACAGGGAGGAATCTTGGTTTAACACATGGTACCCAGAGGACAATGATTAATTTTAAGAAATTCTTATATCCTTTCTTTTTAAGATTTTATTTATTTATTTGTCAGAAAGACGGACAGAGAGAGCACAAGCAGGGGAGTGGCAGACAGAAGGAAAGGGAGAAGCAGGCTCCCCGATGTGGGACTCGATTTCAGGGCCCTGGGATCACGACCTGAGCTGAAGGCCGACGCTTCACCGACTGAGCCACCCTGGCGTCCCATCATCTATCCTTTCTTCAAAATTTTTTTAAAAAGAGTTTTGCAAGGCAAGTGGTCTCTGCAATGGGCCTTTTCCTGCAGAGGATGGTGCCTCTAGGCCTGCCCACTCAGTGCCTTTTCCGGTGGCTCCCACGGGGACTTATTGGGGCTGGTCGGGTCCCCCTGGGAGCTCCGGCAGGCCGGTTCTCACCCCCACCAGTGTGCGCCAGGTCCGGCACCATCAGCATCACAGGTGGTGTTCAGACCCATAAGGATACAGGCGGCAGAGTGTACGCTCAGCGGGCAGTGAGTTCATGAGCCTCAAGTTTCGTTTGTTCATAGGACAATTACTACTGAGTGTCTATTGCAGAGTGCCAGGAACTTTCTAGGCACTAGGGATAAGGCTGTGAACTAAAAAGAGAATGTTCTCGCCCTTGCGAAGCTTACTTACGTTTTAGTGGAGAGAAGACCTTCTATTTCTGAGTTTGATTAATCTAGATATGTCATAGAAGTGGAATCACACAGTATTTGTCTTTTTGTATTTGCTGCTTATCTCAAGTAGCAAAACGTCCCCAACTTTCCTCCATGAGATAGCATGTGACAGGGGTTCCTTCCTTTTGAAGGCTGAATAATATTCCATTGTATGTACATGCGACTTTTTGTTTATCCATTCATCCATAGATGGACATTTGGGTTGCTTCTACTTTTAGCTGTCGTGAATAATATTGCTATTAACATGGGTGTAAAATATCTTTTCCAGACCCTGCTTTCAATTCTCTTGGATACTCAAGAGATGGAATTGCTGGATCTTATGGTAGTTCTATTTTTATTTTTTTCTGGAACTGTCATACTCTTTTCCATAGCACCCACACCATTTCACATTCTCACCAACAGCACACAAGGGTTTCAATCTCTACATCCTCTCCAGTACTCATTATTTTCTAATTTTGGGATAGCAAACATCCTAATAGGCATGAGGTGGAATCTCATTGTGCTTTTGACCTACATTTCCCTAATCATTAGTAATGCTGAGTATCTTTTCATGTGCTTGCTGGTCATTTGTTTATCTTCTTTGGAGAAATGTCTATTTAAATCCTTTGTATTTTTGATTTGGGTTATTTGGAGTTTTTTTGTTGCTGAGTTGCAGGATTCTTTATATATTCTAGATATTAATTTTACATCAGATATGTGTTTGCAAATGCTTTCGCCCATTTCATAGGTTGGTTGCCTTTGCGCTCTGTCGATTGGTTCCTTGAGACACAGAAGTTTTAAATTTTGGTGTAGTACAATTTATCTATTTTTGCTTTTGTTACCTGTGATTCTGGGGTTACTTCCAAGAAATCATTGCCACATTCATTGTCATCAAGTGCTTCCCCGTAAGTGTTTTTTCTAATAGTTTTATAGTTTTAGGTCTTTGATCCATTTTGAGTTAATTTTTGTATATGGTGTAAGGTAAGTGTCCACCTCATTATTTGCAGGTGGAGATCCACTTTTCCCAATATGACTTCTAGAAAAGATTGTTCTTTTCCAATAGAATGGTCTTGGCACTCTTATCAAAAATCATTGGACATATTTGAAAGGGTTTATTTCTGGGCTGTTTTATTCCATTGGTCTATATGTCTATCTTTATGTCAGTACTATACTGTTTTAATGATTATAGCTTTGTAATAAGTTTTGAAATCAGGAAGTGTGAGACCCCCAACTTGGTTCTTCTCTTTCAGGATTGTTTTGGTTATTCAGGATCCCCTGAGTTTGAATTTTAGGATGGATGTTGCTATTTCTGCAAAAAATGTCATTGGGATTTTGATATCAAATCTGTAGATTGCTTCAGGTAGTATTGACATTTTAACAATATTAAAATTTCCAATCATGAACAAAGGATGTCGTTTCACCCATTTGTGTCTTTTTAGATTTATTTCAGCAAAATTTTGTAGTTTTCAGTGTATAAGTCTTTTACCTCTTTGGATAAATTTATTCCTAAGTATTTTATTCTTAGGATAAATTGGAAATGGAATTGCTTTCTTAATTTCCTTTTTGAATTATTCATTGTTCATGTATAGAGACACAACTGATTTTTGGGTCTTGATTTTGTATCCTGCAACTTTGCTGAATTCATTTACTAGTTCTGAAGGTTGTGTGTGTGTGTGTGTGTGTGTGTGTACGTATGGAATCTTTAGAGTTTTCTATATATAAGATCATGTCATCTTTGGACAGATGATAATTTTACTTCCTTCTTTCCAATTTTGTTGCTTTTATTTCTTTTTCTTGCCTAATTGTGCTGGTATGACTTCCAGCACTGTGTAATATAAGTGGTGAAATTGTCATCTATGTTCCTGATCTTACAAGAATGCTTTTGGTCTTCCGCTATGGGGTATGTTTGCTGTGAGCTTTTCATAAATTGCCTTCATTATGTTGAGGTAGTTTTGTCTTGTTTGTTTTATTGAGCATTTTTATCATGAAAGAGTGTTGAGTTTTGTCAAAGGCTTGTTTTGCATCAATATGGATAATCACATTTTTCCCTCAATTCTGTTAAGGTGGTGTGTTATATTAATTGATTTTCATATGTTGAGACATTCTTGTATTCCAGGGATAAATTCCACTTCGTCATAATCCTTTAAATGTGCTATTGAATTCTGTTTGCTAGGATTTTGTTGATCATTTTTGCGCCTTTTTTCATTAGGAATATTAGTCTATAGTTTTCTTGTGTTTCATTGTCAGGGCAATGTCATGGAATCATTTTGGTGCTGTTCCTTTCCTTTCCTTTTTTGTATAAATTTTTAAATTTTTTTAAATTTTTTATAAATATAAAGTTTACATAAATTAACTTGAAATACTGTGTTTAACAATCAGCTTGCAAAATTCCTGAAAACTTAGCAATGGGCTCTCCTGAGCAGGGATGGGTAGGTCCAGTGCATCTCTGAACATAGTCATGCCTGAGGTGCCCTGAAATGCTTGGTTTTGTGTTAAACAAGATCCTGTATAGAAAAATGAAAAAGGACTGATTTTAAATGAGAGAGAGAGGAGAGACTAAACTCTTACTTGCTGAAAAAAGAAGTTTTTCCTACTGAGTTCATATGCCCAACAAAAGACATATACAGGAATGTTTATTGGGACTATATTTATATTTATAATGGTTAAGAAATGAAAACAAGTCAAATCTCCATCTAGAGTAGAATAGGTAAGTAAATTGTGGTATGTTTACACGATAGAATACTAACCCAGCAGTCAAAATAAATGAACTTCAGCTACATGCAACAATACGATGGACCTCATACACATTATCTTGAGTGAAAGGAGTAATACATACAAAAAACACACATTCCATTTGTATGAAGTTCAAAAACAGACAAAACTAATCCATAATGTTAGAATCAGGATAGTGGTAATCTCTGGGGAGTTGTTGATTGGGACAGTGCATGAGGGAGTTTCTGATTTACCAGAAATGTTCTGTATCTTGATCTGGGTGGTGGTTACATGAGTGTGTACATTCAGAAAAATTCATTGTGCTATATATTTAAAATTTGTGTTTTTCACTGAAATCATGTTATACTTCAATAAAAAGCTAACATGTCTTTCTTCTTTATTTCTAAATTGTACTTTTCAATTACAAGAATGACAGCCTTATTCCAAGAAGCTAAAAGCCAGAGGAGTTCAAAGAGAGTCAACAATCCCCTAATCCTTGATCTTCTTTCCAGTGTTTACAGTTTGTTGTCTTCCTTCCACTCACTCTCGATGCTCATGAAAGCAAACATGGTTCTGTGTAATTCAATCCTCAGAAAAAGAGCCTGAATCCAGCTTCTTCTCCACTAGTGTGACCACGGTCTAAGCATGGCCATCTTTTGTTGGCATTAGTTCCATCACTTCTTTTGTATCTTCTCAAAATGTGTATGTGGAAACCCTAACCCCCAAAGTGACTGTCTTTGGAGAAAGGGCCTTTAAAAAAAAGGTTAAATTAAGATTATATGAGGCCCAAGTGTGAGACCCTAATACAATATGACTGCTGTCCTTATAAGAGGAGGCAGGGATGTGAGCACAGAAGAAAGGCCATGTGAGGACACTGTGAAAAGGTGGGCATCTGCAAGCCAATGAGAGGCTTGAGGAGAAACCAGACCTGCCGACACCTCTATCTTGTACTTCTAGCCTATAGAAGTGGAAGAAAATAACTTTCTGTTGTTAAAGCCATCAGGATTGTGATATATTGTGATGGCAGCCCTACCAAACCTCCTGACTGATCTCCCAGCTTCTGCCTTTGCCTTTGCAACACAGCAGCAGGAGGAGCCTGTTAAGATGTGACCATGGCATTCCTCTCCTCTGCTTAGAACCCTCTTGGTCTCTCGTGCAGCTCAGGCTGTAGCCCATCCTCACACTGGCTGCAATCTATTATTTGGTCCCTGTTCTCTCTTTGACCTCATCTCCTCAGTCTCCCTCCCGTTTTCACATACCTCTGACCACCATGGCCTCTTTGCTCTTGCCCAAACACACCAAGAGTGTTCCTGTCTTAGGACCCTTGTGATGGTCCTTCTGTCTTGAACGCTCTTCCTCCAGGGTTTAGCGTGACTCTTGTGCATCTCTGCTTGCCCTGCAGGTACTCCTCAAGGCCATACTTTCAGTCAGGTCTTCGACCAAGTACTAGAAAAGAGCAAATTCTACACTCAGTCCAACATTCTCTATCCCTTATCCAAATTTTTGTCTCTTCATGATTTTTACTACCTTTGGACATTATAGGTATTACCTTCTTCATTACTTGTTGTCTAAATTTGTTTATTGAATGAACAAAAGAATGAATTTTAGTGATGTTCTTCCTACCTGTAAGTTTCCTACGGTGTCTGATTTTATTCCAAAGGACAACTGATGCAAGTCTAAGGATCTTTTTATGCATCGCATTAAGAACAACCTCAGGAGAAAGGGGAACCCTCCTACACTGTTGGTGGGAATGCAAGCTGGTGGAAAACAGCACAGAGGTTCCTCAAAAAGTTGAAAATAGAGCTACCCTGTGACCCAGCAATCACACTACTGGGTATTTACCCCAAAGATACAAATGTAGTGATACAAAGGGGCACGTGCACCCCAATGTTTATAGCAGCAATGTCCACAAGAGCAAAACTACAGAAAGAGCTGAGATGTCCATCAGCAGATGAATGTATAAAGAAGATGTGGTATATAAAGAATGGAATATTATGCAGCCATCAAAAAAAGAAACCTTGCCATTTGCAATGATGTGGATGGAAGTAGAGGGTATTGTGCTAAGTGAAATAAGTCCATCAGAGAAAGACAATTATCATATGATCTTGCTGATATGTTAAATTTGAGAAACAAGGCAGAGGATCATGGGGGAAGAGAGGGAAAAATGAAACAAGATGAATCCAGAGAGGGAGACAAACCATAAGAGACTCTTAATGTCAGGAAACAAACTGAGGGTTGCTGGAGTGGAGGGGGGTGGGAGGGATGGCGTGGCTGGGTGATGGGCATTGGGGAGGGTATGTGCTATATAAATGACTTATACTCTAAGTATTAACATTAAAATTGTAATTTTAAGGAAAAAAATAAAACATATAAACTATTAAAAAAAAAAAAGAACCACCTCAGGTGATCAGGGTCTGTGAGGTTCAGTGGGCTTGGATGAAAACTTGGGGTCTCGGGACCTGGAGAGTAGCAAAAGATAACAGATCATGAAAACTGGGCCCTTGTTACTGCCTTCCTTGTGTTTAAGTCAGCCTGACAAGCCAATTGGCTACCGTGCTCCCATCTTTGAGGAGGGAATAAATGTATGGGAATTGCATTTCATTAACAAAAAGTTGGTGCTGTGAATTGGGGTGTCAGCTGCCACTGGCCATAGTTAAAATGGAGTGTTATGGCATTATAATTCTGTTAAATGCAAAACCTTCTTTCAGTGCGTGGGAACACATGAAGAATGAATCTCATTAGATGCAAACACTTACTCAGACTATTCCATCAAACTCCCTCACGCCACTCACCGTGTGCCCAGGGGTTCGGTGGCACTGCACCCCCTTTGATGTGTGGCGCCTAGAGGCAGCTGCGCCGGGCGGAACAAAGGCCCCGCTCCACAGTATTTTCAGCGCTGATGGAGAATGCCGGAAGGTGCACAGAAGACACAGCGTGCTTCTGAGCAGGAGGCGTTTAGAAACATCTAAGGGGGCTTCCTTGCCTCTGAGATTCATTAGTATCTTAGTAAGACTGATGATGCAATGATTAGTGGGTGAATCTGACTTCTCAGCAAAATGGAAAGAGAAGAAAGTGTAAGGGGGGGGGCTTTTTCCTGGAGCAGCTGTGAAGTCCTATCAGGAGGCGATAAACCCCAGAGGACAACTGATTACACAAGAGGGGAGCAGCTGAAAGGGAGCCTCCAGGGGTCACTGTCCAGATAGCCTCCGTGCTGGCAGGTCCAGAAAGGCAGGGCTCCCTGAGCAGGGCTGCCAGGTGACAGCTGCAGCTGCAGCCCCGGCATCCCCCCCACCCCGGGGTCACTTTCCAGGGCTGGAAACTGGAAAAGCATGGATGTCCGCCCTGATTCAGCTGTTCGGGTAATTCCGAGCATTTGGCATCACATCTGGTCAGTGATTTGGTTACTGTTTTACATATTTCATTTCACAATGGGTATTAAGGGATGAAACCAGTCTCCCACAGAGGCAGGGACTGTGGAGAAAGAACCCACTTCTGAGTGAGTCCTTGGGTCACAAGGTTAATATGCTTCTGTGGCTCCTGTAAAAACCCTGTTAATTGAAGCATGGCTCAAGTCCAGGGATGTGGGAAGCATCCTTCTTCTAATCATTGTTGTACTGTGTGGACATTTCATTGCACTCTTCCTGGTGGTGACCCCCTTGCCCCGACTGCCTTGCCACCCAAGGCTACCAAGGACCAGGATGGCTTTTTCTCAGCAGTGGCTGTCTGTCAGAACATGAGGTTTTCCATGTCACTCACCCGTAATTTGGTGTTGGCTCTTTGGAAAGAGAAAATCTCTAATGCGTAAGTCACATCTAAGTCATAGACTTGGCACGATGTCATAAAAGTATACATGCAGTGCCTGTGGGGTACTGTCATCACTGTGAGGGGGTTACACCCCGGGCAGGGGGATCAGCAGTCTTTTTAAGCAGGACTTCCGTGAGAAGAACATGGAATTTGGGCCTGGGTTTGTGTCTAGATTCTGCATCTTCCCAGCCATGCGATTGTGGATGAGTCCTACAGCTCAGGGTCCTCACCTGTACTGGGGACAGCGACATACCGGAGATGGTTGGTTGTGGGGTCCAGTAACGTGGGCTCTGTAGCTGTGCTCTGATGGCTGTCTGTCAGTGCAAATGGCAAGTGGCCTTGGCCTGGAGTACTTGGAGGCTCTCTGCCACATGGGTGTGTGTCCCCGTTCTCCCTCAGACGCCACTTCTCCCCAACATGAACCTTCCCTCCCACCTCCACATCCTTCCTCACATTGTCCTCGTGTCCATCTGCCCACCAGCTTCCAGATCCTACTCTCCTGTTCCACCTGCATTCCATTCCTCTAGGAGAGGTCTCCCTGATATCCTCTGAATTTATTGTCTCGGCATTCAATTTGACAGTCAGGAGTGACAGTACACCCTTCTCTAACTGCCCCTGTGGGTCAGTCCAAGGCTCACCGAGTAGGTTCCTGGCCCCAAAAGGCAGAAACTCTGCTTGATACACTTGTCTTGCTGCACTAGCCAGTTGGGAGACTGAGCCAATACCCAAGCACCTGCTTTTCCAATCATAGGGTTGAAATGCTGTTGTTGACATGATGTAATAGTTTACCGGGGTTTCTTGCTATTCTTACCCAAGTCGGAAGTAAAGTGGCTTCCTTGGAGAAGGTGGTGGGACTATCATTCCCTGGAGAAAAGCGCAGGAGAGCCCCAGGCTGAGCAGCGCAGCGAGCCTGAAATGAGACAGTGGGTGCCGTGTGCGTCTGGGCATTGCAGAGCCCCATCAGAGCTGGGCTGTGGGGACAGCAAGAGCCAGAGAGCACTTTTGTTTCCAGAAACAAGGGACTTATTATGACTTTTCTTTTAATTCTAAAATATCTATTAAGCTTTCACAATGAGCCAAATACTATTTATAGGATATCTAATAAGATGGTTCTTGCTCTCAGAGTTAGTTTTGAAAGCACAGTAATCATAGTTTTTCAGATAGTAAGGAAATTTGTTTTCCTGAGTTCCAAAAGTTTGAGTCCCACCCCTGCCGCAGTGTTTAGCTGGGTGGGCCTACAGGGGTTGCTTGGCAAAGCAGGGGAAGTGAAGAGTGTTGGTCTCTCCCCCTAAAACTATCCTCCCCACCACCCTGGGCCCTAGGTCTAGCTGTCAGGTGTCCTCCTCTAGGAGTTAGTGGCCCGAGACCCTTTCGTGGGTAATAGTCTAAATGATGAAGCTTTTCACTACTAGGATAAACCAGACAAAATGTAGGGCAAAAATAGTCCAACATCAGCAATCTCATATAGTTGACCTAATAGATGTCATTTTGAATGAAATAGATCGACTTATTCTAGTTAATAGCTTAAGGGAATTTAGAAGTAAGGAACCCAGACTCAGCCGGATGGCCCCGAGGTCAAACCCCGGTGTTGCCCCCCCCCCCCGGCTGTCCAACAGGGGCTCATTGTTTCCCCTCAGTTACCAAATGAAGATAAGATAATTAAAATTTGCGACCTAGAACAATGCTCTTAATTGGTGAGCATTACTACCGTAAGTCTTGATGCAATGTCGACAATGTAGCAGCGTTAGGTGTTGTGCCTTCCTTTGTCTGTTCGGGAGGCAGGCTGAATGCTAATTGCACACTCTGCCCAGCACTATTCTGAGCAGGTGACATGTACTAATATGCATAGCTCTCATAACAAGCTCCAAGGTAGACACTACTAATATTAGTCCCATTTTACAGATAAAGAAATGGAGACACAGACAGGCAGGACAACTTGCCCAAAATACATAGCTGGACAGGGGCACATCTGGGACTCAAATCCAGGCAGTTTGCCCCCAGAGTCCCCACATGTAACCTCCCGGCACTTTGCTTCTCTCTGGCACCTATAATCTGCTAGGATAAGAACTGAATTTCAAAAGACCATCTTATTAAAAAATGGGCAAAAGTCCTGAACAGACACTCACCAAAGAAGATCTACAGGTGGCAAATAAACATATGAGAAGATGCCGAACAGCTTATGTTATTTAGGGAATTGCAAATTATAACAACAATGAGATACCACTACATCTCTATTAGAATGGCTAAAATTCAAAACACTGACAACACCAAATGCTGATGAAGAAGTGGGATCACAGGAACTCTCATTCATTGCTGGTGGGACTACAAAATGGATCAGCCACTTTGGAAACAGTCTAGCAGTTTCTTAGAAAACTAAGCATACTGTTACCATACAATCCAGCATTCACGGTGCTTGATATTGATCCAAATGAACTGAAAACTTACATTACACAAAAACCTATACGTGGATGTTTATAGCAGCTTTCTTCATAATCGCCAACACTTGGAAGCAATCAACTTGTCCTTCGGTAGGTGAATGGATAAATAAATTCTGATACATCCAGATAATGGAATAATATTCAGAGCTAAAAAGAAAGGAGCTATCAAGCCACAAAAAGACATGGAGGAAAGTTGGGTGCCTATTACTAAGGGAAAGAAGTCAATCTTCAAAAGCTGCGCACTGTGTGATTCCAATTATGCAGCATTCTAGAAAAGGCAAAACTATGAAAACAGGGCAAAGATCAGTGGTTGCCAGGGGTTAGGAGCAGAGAGGGCGGCATAGGCAGCTCGCAGAGGGCCGTTAGGGCAGTGAAACTACTTGATGTGATACTGCAGCGGGAGGGATCTGTCCCCACCCAGTTGTCGAAACACAGAGATGCAGGATAGAATGTCGAGTGAATGCAAATATGAACTATGGACTTTGGGTGACAATGAGGTGTCACTGTAAGGTTCATTGACTGTAACCATGTAGGATCTGGTGGGGGTGTTGACACTGGGGAGACCATACATGTGAGGGGACAGGGGCAAATGGGCAGTTTCTGTAACTTCTGACCAGTTTGGCTATGAACTTAAAACTGCTCTAAAAATAAAATCCATTAGAACATAAAGGCTGTGTTCAGGGAAGAAGACGACTTTGGGATAATCCTCTCTAGGACCTAACCCCCCGCACTCAGAAAGAAAAAAAAAATCCCTGACACTAACTCAGATTTCACCGTACAAATGTGACACCTTGCCAGAGCTCCTTGCGTGTTCATAAGGGAGGAGTCCAGGTTCACACGTGATATTGAAACATAGAGCTGAGAGATGAGGAAGTTTCTAAATATCAGAGTGACCAGAATGGCTTCCTAGTAATCCAGGCCCAGGTTTTTCAGGACAAGGCTCTTGGTGTTTTTGGTCTTTGACATATTTGTGAGCAAATGGTGTGTGGGCGCTTGTCAGGCAACCACATGTGAGTGAGTCAGAAGCACTATTAAAAAATCCAAGCTGTTAGTGGAATCAAGAAATTAAACACAAGCAGAAATATCCACCCTGTGCCACTCAGAGGCAATCTTTAGGCACATCTGACGTGGAACGAATAAATTCAGATGCTGAGTCCTGAAATATTCATCCTGTCCTTTTCTTTCTTATATTACAGTATCAAAGCTCGGAACATGTAAGTCTGCTCCACAAACTGATTTTCACTAACAATTTCAGGGCATGAACAGAACTGGACCAAGCTTAAAAGAACTCCAATTTGGATAAAAATGGAAAATGTCCCTTGGTTTGTAGATAAGGTGGTGGTTTCCAGGG
Organism: Ailuropoda melanoleuca; assembly: GCF_002007445.2. Classification (NCBI taxonomy): domain Eukaryota; kingdom Metazoa; phylum Chordata; class Mammalia; order Carnivora; family Ursidae; genus Ailuropoda; species Ailuropoda melanoleuca. The sequence goes on along the minus strand of NC_048232.1, from coordinate 30,722,224 downwards.
AGTCCCTCCCTTTGCTGTCGAATGCTGCTTCTGTTCTGCCTGGGCTACAGAAGGAAATAACTGGCTATAGGTGTATAAGCTAGAGTCTTCAAGTTCTGTCTTTAAGAATCTCAGAGTACATTCCGTCATGGTCTGTGTAGGAATCCTGGTATTCAATTAGAGTAGAGGATAACTTGCCTTATTATCTTCTGGATTTCTATTTTCTTTAACTGATGCTCCTTCCAGATCCCTCTCCCCTTGTGAGGTGGTCAAACATTGATGCAGAAACAAACTCGGCATCCAGGACTCACATTTGCTTTTGCTGTGGCAACTTCCCCTCCCCAAATTCTGAGGTTTTTTTTCTGGTTTTACAATTGCTTTAGATGTGAATTACTTGGGGAACAATTTTTGCTTCCATTATTCTCCACACTTTATTATACAGTTGTCCATGCTGATATGTTTATTTTTCCCTGAGAACGAGTTATTTCTTATATCCATAAAAAACTAGTTTTTGAAATGAAAGAGAATGTGTAGAAATAAATCACTATCTTTTGACTTAGTCAAGAAGTACTTACAGTCTGTGAGATCTGCCTTCTTCTGGATACAGAGTCATTTGTATCTTTTAAAAAAAATTTTTTTTATTATATTGT
>NC_048232.1:30721238-30721495 GCF_002007445.2 Ailuropoda melanoleuca | reverse complement strand
ATGTTTGTTTCCCTTGCTAGATTAGGGAGGTTTTCAGCTACAATTTGTTCAAATATCTCTTCTAGACCTCTCTCTTTCTCCACCGCCTCGGGGATGCCGATGATTCTGACATTGGAACGTTTCATTGAGTCAGTAATCTCCGGTAACCTGCATTCTTGAGGGTGGATTTTTTTGAGTCCAGATTCTATTTTAGCTTTTTCTTCTACTAACCCATCCTCCAATTCGCTGATACGTTCTTCTGCCTCATTCACCCTGGC
>NC_048232.1:30647974-30721206 GCF_002007445.2 Ailuropoda melanoleuca | reverse complement strand
CTCTAGTTTTGACTGCATTTGGCTCATAGAATTTTTAATTTCTGCCAAATTTGCTCTCATTTCTGCCCTTAGAGATTCTATATTCTCATTAACATTTTCGTTAATACTTTTTTCAAGTCTACACCTCATCTTGACCATTGTTACTCTGAATTCCATTTCTGATAATTTGGTTATTGCCATATCCATTAGTTCTGTGGCAGAGGCCACAGACTCATTGTCTTTTCTTTGCTGGGGGGGATTTCTCTTTCTTGTCATTTCTGATGAGGAGAGGTTGCGGGGTTGTCCAGAGCCCAAATTATTGACCGGGACCCAGGCCGTGTGCCCTTGTTTTATAGGGACCTTAGGGACGTGGGCTTCTTGATTTTTCAGGCTGCCTTCTGGGGGAGGGGCCTGCCGTGTCGATACTCAGGCAACCCTCTTTGGGTAGAGTCTCTGTGTCCCCTGAGAGGGGGGATGGGGATGGGCACACTGTGAGCCGGTATTTCCAAGCTTTTGTTTCCTGGCGGCTTTCCCTGGCGGTTTGCTGTGCCTCTTCTGAGAGTCAGAGCAGCTGCGGCCGAATCTCAGCCTCTGTCTCAGAACAGAGGGATCGCGGACCATTCTCCATGGATGTTCTGGCCACTTTAACACTGTTACTGTTGGTGCTGCTCAACCCTGCAGCATCCCGGGATGTGCACCCCACACCCGGTGTCCCACCCCTCACTTCCAGGGCCGGCACGTCTCTGTCCTTTGTGTTTCTAATGCCACCAGCCGCCAGCCGCCCCACACGCTCCCGAGCTCCCGGTCTCAGTCTGGATCCAGTGAGCGCACTGGAGTTCTGTGAGATGCCTGGTGGCGCGCGTTCCTGAGCTCACGGTCTCAGTCTGCTCTCTCGCAGGTGCCGGTCCGCGGTCTGCCCGCTCCCCCGTGCAGGTGGCTACCGCTTCCCGGCGCCCAAACATGGCGGCTCCCTCCCTCTTCCGTTTATCTTCCGATATCTGTGTGTGGTTTCACGGTTCCCCACTTCGTACCTCAATACTCAGCACTGGAGATGTTCATTTGTAGAGATCCAGATGTATCTTCCTGTGTCTCAGGCTGATTCCATGGATGTTCAGGCTGGTCTGGTACCTATCCAACTCGACTCAGGGGACTGGCTGAAAAAGGGGTCCCCTACTCCTCCGCCATCTTAACTCCTCCCAGAGTCATTTGTATCTTAGAGGGGTCACAGCGGGCAGGGCAAGAATACTCTATTAGAACATGGAGGAGACTACTCCTACATATTTCCTACATGACAGGAAAAGTAAAACAAGTTTTCAGTTTGGCATAACGAGGCAAGTAGACATCGTGAAGGTGACTTTTCCGAAAATTTTCATGCTATTTCTCTAGATGTTAAAATACTTTCTCTATGACTCTGCTTAAGAGATGCTCAAGGAAACTTGATCTATTAAAAATGATAAACAACATTGATTTTTTTAAGAGGCCAGGTAATATTTTCCATGCACATTTCTTTATTATGCAGGAGTAGTTTGGCCACCTGGAGGCTAATGTGAAAATACATTGCGACAAAACTATGAAATGATCATTTTTCATCAACAAGGGCAATAAAGTGTGCCTTTTACTCTTCCAAATGATCCCACATGCCAAACCCTGATAGGAGGCCAGGTGGTCAGCCATCATCATGAGGTTGTACTAATGAGAAGCTAAAGGTCCAGGTTTCTGGCTGTGGTCAGCAGCGACAATGCCTGAACACTGTCCCAATGAGTTCAGTTGGAGGAATTAATGAAAAGTCAGCCAAACAGCCTCCATTTGTGGTTGGAATGAAATTTCTTTCTTTTTTTTTTTTTTTGAAATTGACATCTCAAGATAGTCTTCTCAACTGTCACTTTTCCTAGATGATCAGGTGGCAATGGCTCTTTGCCAGGCTTCACGTCTAGAGAAACATGTGGATCATTCTATGTGGCAGGGGGCAGAGCTCCCCAAATCCCTTCTGGCCGGGGCTGGCCCAGAGTGTGGGGCTGGGGCTCCACCCGTGAGAGGAGAGAAGGGAGGGCAGCTGCAGGGCTGGCCGGGCCAGGAGGGCCTCCCTGCTCTGCCCAGTGCAGAGAGAGTGCTCGACCCCCCACTCTACTCATTCCGGGATACACCATGCCCACTCACTCTTGTTCTCCTCGGAACATTATACCTTTCCCACAATGTCTTCCTGACAGTGTGCTATTCTGCATTATTTTAAAATTAGACTGTGGCCCTAAGTCAGCAAATCCTGTTTTGGTTCCGTAGTAATGTTGTAGACCTTCCTTTGTGCTCATCTTTTATCTCCAGGGATGTATTTCGAGGGCAAGTGTTGGGCACTCGGCAGATGCTTAGTAAACACAGATGGACTGATTGATGGATTCGTTGGCTTATTGGTTAATTGATTGTAGGTCCTGGCTCTTTGCTTAGGTCACTTGATGTGTCCCTCTAAGGAGGGGCTGATGTGTGGTGTGCAACCGAGGAACGAGCTGTGCTGTACCTGGCTGAGTCTAGAAACGTCTTCATCCAAGAGTTCCAGCTCGGAGAGGCTTGCATTTGCATGATTGAATGCAGATGCATTTTTAAAATATTTTTTATTATGTTATGTTAGTCACCATACAGTACATCCCTGGTTTTTGATGTAAAGTTCGATGATTCGTTAGTTGCGTTTAACACCCAGTGAACCATGCAATNTCCCGAGCTCCCGGTCTCAGTCTGGATCCAGTGAGCGCACTGGAGTTCTGTGAGATGCCTGGTGGCGCGCGTTCCTGAGCTCACGGTCTCAGTCTGCTCTCTCGCAGGTGCCGGTCCGCGGTCTGCCCGCTCCCCCGTGCAGGTGGCTACCGCTTCCCGGCGCCCAAACATGGCGGCTCCCTCCCTCTTCCGTTTATCTTCCGATATCTGTGTGTGGTTTCACGGTTCCCCACTTCGTACCTCAATACTCAGCACTGGAGATGTTCATTTGTAGAGATCCAGATGTATCTTCCTGTGTCTCAGGCTGATTCCATGGATGTTCAGGCTGGTCTGGTACCTATCCAACTCGACTCAGGGGACTGGCTGAAAAAGGGGTCCCCTACTCCTCCGCCATCTTAACTCCTCCCAGAGTCATTTGTATCTTAGAGGGGTCACAGCGGGCAGGGCAAGAATACTCTATTAGAACATGGAGGAGACTACTCCTACATATTTCCTACATGACAGGAAAAGTAAAACAAGTTTTCAGTTTGGCATAACGAGGCAAGTAGACATCGTGAAGGTGACTTTTCCGAAAATTTTCATGCTATTTCTCTAGATGTTAAAATACTTTCTCTATGACTCTGCTTAAGAGATGCTCAAGGAAACTTGATCTATTAAAAATGATAAACAACATTGATTTTTTTAAGAGGCCAGGTAATATTTTCCATGCACATTTCTTTATTATGCAGGAGTAGTTTGGCCACCTGGAGGCTAATGTGAAAATACATTGCGACAAAACTATGAAATGATCATTTTTCATCAACAAGGGCAATAAAGTGTGCCTTTTACTCTTCCAAATGATCCCACATGCCAAACCCTGATAGGAGGCCAGGTGGTCAGCCATCATCATGAGGTTGTACTAATGAGAAGCTAAAGGTCCAGGTTTCTGGCTGTGGTCAGCAGCGACAATGCCTGAACACTGTCCCAATGAGTTCAGTTGGAGGAATTAATGAAAAGTCAGCCAAACAGCCTCCATTTGTGGTTGGAATGAAATTTCTTTCTTTTTTTTTTTTTTTGAAATTGACATCTCAAGATAGTCTTCTCAACTGTCACTTTTCCTAGATGATCAGGTGGCAATGGCTCTTTGCCAGGCTTCACGTCTAGAGAAACATGTGGATCATTCTATGTGGCAGGGGGCAGAGCTCCCCAAATCCCTTCTGGCCGGGGCTGGCCCAGAGTGTGGGGCTGGGGCTCCACCCGTGAGAGGAGAGAAGGGAGGGCAGCTGCAGGGCTGGCCGGGCCAGGAGGGCCTCCCTGCTCTGCCCAGTGCAGAGAGAGTGCTCGACCCCCCACTCTACTCATTCCGGGATACACCATGCCCACTCACTCTTGTTCTCCTCGGAACATTATACCTTTCCCACAATGTCTTCCTGACAGTGTGCTATTCTGCATTATTTTAAAATTAGACTGTGGCCCTAAGTCAGCAAATCCTGTTTTGGTTCCGTAGTAATGTTGTAGACCTTCCTTTGTGCTCATCTTTTATCTCCAGGGATGTATTTCGAGGGCAAGTGTTGGGCACTCGGCAGATGCTTAGTAAACACAGATGGACTGATTGATGGATTCGTTGGCTTATTGGTTAATTGATTGTAGGTCCTGGCTCTTTGCTTAGGTCACTTGATGTGTCCCTCTAAGGAGGGGCTGATGTGTGGTGTGCAACCGAGGAACGAGCTGTGCTGTACCTGGCTGAGTCTAGAAACGTCTTCATCCAAGAGTTCCAGCTCGGAGAGGCTTGCATTTGCATGATTGAATGCAGATGCATTTTTAAAATATTTTTTATTATGTTATGTTAGTCACCATACAGTACATCCCTGGTTTTTGATGTAAAGTTCGATGATTCGTTAGTTGCGTTTAACACCCAGTGAACCATGCAATATGTTGCCCTCCTTACTACCATCACCAGTCTATCCCATTCCCCCACCCCCCTCCCCTCTGAAGCCCTCAGTTTGTTTCTCAGAGTCCATAGTCCCTCATGCTTCATTCCCCCCTCTGATTACCCCCCCTTTCTTTAGCATTTAAGCATTCAAAGCCTCAGGATTAAGAAGGCATGGGGGAGCATTTATATGGGGCAGGCCCAGGCCACTCTGCAATCTTCTGTGGCTCAGGGCCATGCACAACCAAACAAAAACAAGGGTTAGAGGCCTTCTGGTTTCTGGCACTAGCTAGTCAGAACTATGGTCATCTTTTTGTTCTATGAGCTTCATAATCTCTAACTACAGAGCAGCTAGCAAATGCACACATTTGAACAATTCAAAGAAAGTGTAACTTCATTGAAATTCTTGAAATTGCAGTGTTTACCTTTGTCTTCAGATTTAATGTCGAACATTGAGGATCTGAATTGCATTACATGTCGGGACATTTTCAGCTGCCATCCCTACATTTGGAGCTGACTCAGTAACTGTATGTTTTTTGATTTTTGTATTTCCTGCGTTTGGCAAAAATAATTACACAGAGGAATGTTCTTTATGATAAGCTTTTCTTATACAATAAAAGACAATATGGTCAGACTAATTGCTAACTTAAGCTTGCCCCTAATCAAGCTCAGCTGATTAATTTTAAAGGTATTGACAATTGACATTTTTTAGGAGTGTTTCACCAGGCTAATAAGCACTCTCAAAGTAGAAATCTTATGATAACCTCCCTCTAAGCCTGATAAGTAAAAATATGCAATGTAAAGCTCTACCCATTATCCACAGAAGGAAAAATTATGGTCTATGTATATAGGCTGAAATCTTTTTAGCTGAAATCCTATAATTTATTGTATATGATTATAGCATAAGAACAAATAAGGAAATGTTTAGGCTCTGATGAAGTTTGAGCAATAAAATATGTTGGAATGGTCTGTAACATATTTAAATAAAGATTAAAAGAAAATCCTCCTGCCTTAATGTGTAATCGATGCAGATACACACACTATTTTACTCCGTTTTCAAATGAATAAAATTCAGATGCACAGAACTTTGCCTCGAATAGCCAAGGCCTTCTTTAGCTATAAAAATACAGTTTTTGCCAGGAGATTTCAAAATCCATGTCACATACTCTTGAAAAACATGAACACTCAATTGGCTGGTTTTCCTTATGTGATAATAAAATGATCTGTTCTCTAACCTCTCATTTTTATCGTTGGCAGGAATATGACTGTAGTCTAACCAAAGAGACATCTGTTAGCAATTTGCAGTCACCAAGTGGCCCTGGGTTTTATAGGAGCTTCATCTGAAACTCTGATTCGTTTGTTAAAAAGTGAGCTAATGAAGTGGGAGTAGGGGCAGCCATCTCCTGAGTGTGGGTCTGGGGAGGAGTGTTTTTCTGAGCCTGGTTACAGCTCTGAACTCTGCCAGGCAGCATCTGCCCAAGGAGCTGGGGTCCCTGGGCTCCCTGGCATGGGTGGTGGTAGGTGGTAAACTGCCCATGTTGGGCCTGAGATTTGATGCAGAGAATCTGGTCTCTTGCCTTGTCCTCCTACTTCTCTTTAATCTTGACCTCTCTTGCAGAGGGTATATTCTGACTTGACACAGACTGTTTCCCAAGGCATAAAATCAGAAAATACACACACGCACATGCACACTCGAGCTAAATGCAAAAACTCAACCCTTGGACCCACACAGACAGGGCCTCGGTTCTAGGTTCAGTTGCTCATAGCTGTGACCTTAGGGAAGTTAAGGTATTTCCTTGTTTCCGTATTTATAAAATGAACATAATAATGCCTACCCTGATGGAGATGACATGATATATGTAATGTCCCTGGAACAGATAAACATTATTTTATAAGGCCAGGGTACTCCCCACCCCCCCAGCCCCCAACACACACATAGTCATTGTGCTGCTGTTTATCTATTGCAGGCCCTGGTGTTTGTCCAAACCCATACCTTAGACAGATTTGGAAAGTAGAGTTGAGTGTTCTGATTAGTTCTCTTTCCCAACGCTAGAAGCAAAACAACCAATAAGCCTGTGTTGAGTTTTGTTAATGGCACAGTTTCCTGTCCACCGAAACATCTGCACAGGCTTATTGGGGAAAAGGCAGTGCTCAGGGGAAGCGGTTGTCGGCTCAGTGAGTTTGAGAGACTCGCTGGCCTGGGAGCTTCAGGCTGTTCACACGCAAACCGTAGAGATTAGCATCTAAGTTACAGGATCATTTCTTTATGATGAATAGGACACAGAACGAGAATGGGTGCTGCTATTTTTACTCTCCTGTTGCTTCATGCTTCCAAGGACAGTCAGCAGTGCCTCAGCGGAGGCTACCTCCAGAGAGAGGACAACCTAATTATGTGAAACAGTGACAAATACAGGGTAGTTTTCCAGGAACAAATATTTTTAAATCCTGGCCTGATGTACTTTTTTTTTCTTTTAATCTACTCTATGGGGAACAGGAAATTTAACTTCTGAGCCAATCACCTGCTTCCTCAGGAAATTCAAACATTTTATTAAGCCGATCATTACAGCAATAAAGACACCTTCCAAGGCCAAGTCCATGTTGTTTTAGGATTATATAATTTTGTTGACTGTAGCTTTAATTCTCTCTGATAGGAGAGGTCTGATAACGTAAGGGTCTTTCTTAGGAGTCAGTGGGGCTTGGGAGAAAGCTGGGGAGAAGTGGTTTTCGGAAGAGTTTGTCCAGTCCAGGCACCGTGGCCTGTGGCGGCCCCTGCCCACTCAGAACCAGCCCACCGTCCCCACCCAGGTCTGCTGAGACCTGTTTGTGCCCATGGGGGACACCCCATTCCTGCTCAAGCCCAGGGGGCAGCCAGGCCTCTCAGGACCGGGGACTGTGACAGCCGAGTCTGCGCCTGAAGTCACGAGTGACTCCCAGCCCATTTTCTCCCCATTCAGCCATTTGCCTGACTGCGTGGGACCCTACTAAAGCAGTTCCTAGGTTAAGCTCCTAGAGGGAGATTTGCTAGTTCTCAGCATCACTGTAAGGGCAATACATTCTTACCTGCATCTGTTGTTCTTTTAGAGGATGGCCATAAGACGTTCAGTGTCTAGGAACAATAGTTTCCATTTTCATTACAACTTTGTCTTCAGGGCTTTACTGCCTTTCTCCCTCTCCACGCCCCATACCCTGTCCCATCCTCCCCTCTGTTTTATTTCCCCTTCTCCTTCTTCTCACTTCTGTTCCGAAATCTTCAACGCTGTGGGGGAGGGAGCAAGCTGCCTGCCGGCTGCGGCCACAGAGCTCCGTGCCCGCCCAGCGTCCCGCTGCCACCACCCTCCCCGAGCTGGCACAGCTCCTCACCCTATGACTGTGGCACCATCAGCCAGCCTAGACCCCCAGCTAAACACTTCCGAAGTTTCTTCTAGCTCTTTCTTCTAGTACTTCCTTACTTTTGTGTTTCTCATCAGTGTCCTCACTCCACTACGTTTTAATTCATCAAGTTTGGACACTTTTGCTGACTCCTGATTCTAGTAGCTGAGTATTTATAATATAACACCCCTCGGTTTTCCCTCTCTCCTGTGCATTTGTATCGTAAGAGAAGGCTATATGAATAGTGTTAGCGTGATCAGGACCTTTTGAATACTGTTCACTGCTGAGCCATCTAGTGTGCTGTAACTGTGCTTTTTTTCCTTACACAACTTTTCCATTTTCCCCCCAAAACATAATGACTGTTTGCCTTTTTTTTGCTTTTGTTTTGCTTTTTGTTTCGCTTTTTTATAAGCTTCACCTTAATTTGATCCACAAGCTTCATCTAAGATATTATAAATATCTCTATATTATTTTCCAAGTGGTTCAAAGAAACCACTTAATCTTTCAATTCCATTCCTCCTGCCCTTCCTACCCTAAGCTGGGAGGAAATGTTCCTCTCAGAGCCCTACATTCTCCTGTTGCAGGTGGTACGGGCCTGGGCAAAGCTATTATCATAGAATTACCTTTACTGCTTACTGCTGTTGTACGTGGAATCCCATTTCCTGGGTTGCATGCTCTTCTTCATTTATGATCTTGATTTGAAAGGGAAAATCCTTCATTCTCGAGAAAGAATATAAGGGAAGTAAATTTGAATCCTTGCAAAACTTGTATTGGAGCTTCTTCTCAAATGCTATGGCTCTCCTTGCCCATCTGTTCCTATCTGAGAGTGAGACACTCAAAAAGTTCTTTAGAAACTCTCTGCTAGGCAAGGTTGTCAACTCAAGAGATTTTTGTTGGGTAATAGGTGGTTTTCATTGGAGAGGCCCCTAAATATCAGCACGTTCAGCACATTAGAAGAATCCTGCAATTCCTCTCCCCCTCCTTTCCAGGGGCCAAAGGGCATACTGTTGGTATTTGGGAAGTAGATTAGGAAAGAAGGAAGTCCACTGAGGAATTTCACTTAGTATTCCTATGTTCAAACCCTAAGCTCGCCCCTGTTTTCTTTCTAATTATCTTCAAAGAATAAGTTTCTGCTCTCTGGACATTTGGGGAGGTGACAGCCGTGTGTTGGCGGAGGCTGGGGCAGACATCTGATTCCTCGATCCCTCGGGGTTGGGGAGTGAACTGCACCTCTTCGCTCCTGGTCTTGGTTTGCAGGCTTTCGGGGTCTAGCGGAAAGAATGGGTGCTCGCTGCAGTACCCCTGTGCAAACCAAATGTTAATCCCACGTGTCTGCTTTCATTCTGCTCAATTAGCTGCCGCTCCTCCATTAGCTCTCAAAAACGTGCTCAAAGCTTTTTTTCTTTTGATGTCTCCTCTACCAAAATCTTTGTCCTTGTGGTTTATGTATTTTTTATTCCGAAGGGAGAAGAGATAAACGTATGTAGCCAATTCATCACATTTACCTAGACATCAATTTTGCTGACGAAATTCTGCTGACACTGGTGATAGGAGGGAAGAGGCAGAGGTCCTCCGCTCTGGCGTGGTGAGGTCTGCCCCCAGCAACCTGGGGATCTGGAGGGGCTATTCTCCCAACTGAAGTAGGACAAAATTTTGTCTTTGGAACTTCCTTTTATTTTTAGTTTTTCACCCATCTGGTCAGTTACAGTCATGGCTTTGGGCAAAGATCACAGCAGAGAGGTAGAGAAAAGTCTTTAGAGTCACATTTTCTTCATCTGCGGTCCTTGGACTGGTTGGTAGGGTCTGTGGATAGAATTCAAAGATTGCATGAAATTGGATGGGAGAAATATCATATCTATATTTTCAATAGCTTCTAACTGAAATTTAGTATTTCCTTCAATTATGAATGTTGCAACAAACCACAGAGGTAATGACAATATCTATGCCTTGATTACCAATAGAGATCACAGATGTTTTTATATCACAAAACAGTAGTTGCAGGCATCCCTAATTAGCATTTATACTCATTGGAAATTACGGTAGTCATTAAACTTGTTTGCCAGATTACTTAATGGGTTAAAAAAGAAGCATTATGTAACAACTTAAAATATTTTGATAAATATATTTCTATATATTTGTCTTATTTTGTAATCCTATGCATTTTGTTTTTGCACTTTAAGACATTTTCTGAGAAGAGGTCCACGGGCTTCACCAGACCCTCAAAGTGTTTAAGAGCCCTGCTTCAGAGGCCCAAATTTAGCATTTGGGGCTGCAAGTCCTTCAAAGGGACTCAAAACCTACAGAATGCATGATCATATATGATGGGGGGGGCTCCAATCAGAAATGATGTGTCTGTAATCAAATAATTTATTCAATTATAGAAATATAAAAAGTGTTACATTTCTTATATACCTGAGTTAGCAAATGCTATTCATGTCTAATACCTGTGGTTAGTGACTTTGTTTTAAGCTATATAGGTTTGAATGTGTCCAAAGCACAGGCAGGGAGGCCTATGAGAGTATCTTTTTACAAAGGACTTGCTTTTACTTTTTTTTCTTTCCAGTGAACAAAATGACAAGAACACCAGGTTGGCAGGCAGAAGACCCGGGTTCTGGGATAGATGACCTCACAGGATCATCTCACCTCAAATAGGAAGCTGGACGAGTGGGGGGGGGGGCGAGGGGGTAACTTCTGCAGTCCCTTTCATTTCTTTGGGCCTGTGAGACTTTAAAATAGTTTCCCTGTCTGGGTTTTAATCGTCTGAGAAATAGAAAAATAATGCTTAAAAGAGCTGTGAGGATACTGTGAACCTCAGAATTCCTTGATTCTTACAAGGAAATGGGTTGGAGCTTCTTGACAGGTTTTCACAGAGGATAATTCTTGATCTCCTTTGATCAAGGCCCCACAGGCTGTGTGCAGACTGTTTGGCCAACGAACAGGTGTTGATTCATTGAGAAACAAAATCTTCAGGGAAGATACTAATTTCGTTTATATTCGTTCACACAGGTTCTTGTAGGAGCTGTGCTTCTGAGGCAGGTGTGCAAGTGTAGTGAGGTGGGGAGCAGGTTTCCATTTCCCCTATTACTAGACTGAAATATTGGCCTTACATGGTCTGGACCATTACCTACAGGAGCAGCAAGCATTTCTGCTTAGGAACCCAACCTTCCTTTCTTCCTTCCTTACTTTTTTCCTTCGTTCTTTCCTTCCTTGCTTGCTTTTTTCTTTATTTCTTTCTTATCAGTTTAGAAAGTTTTTGGATACAAGTCACAGAAAACCCCAACTTCACTGCCTAAAATAATCAAGGAATATACTATGCAACATAACGAGAGGTCTACAGGAGGGCAGCTATGGGGTTGCTTAATTTAGCGGCTCAACACTGTCCAAAGGGGGCCCCATTTTCTCCATCTTTCTACTTTCCCAATTTCAGCGTGGATTCTAGCTACTTCACCTTGTGTTCACAAGATAATGACCCAGCCTCACATCCAGATATGGCAACATGGGTGGAAGAAAAATGATTGTTCCTTCACTCATGACTCTTTTTATAAACAAAATATTTCCTTAGAATTCTCTCCTCCTCCCCAGAAGACCTCCCTTTAATGCACACGTGGCCAGAAATGGGCACAGGGACATTCCTAGATAAATCACTGCCAACGGGAATAGAACCATTAGGGTTGGTTTAAAACAATGAAGTTTATCCACAAGTCACAGAGGAGACATGCAGACGTCATGAAAAATTAGGATTCTCTTGGCAAATAAGAAACAGGGAGCAGCAAAGTTTAGCCAAGCAGTGGTGTGTGTTACACTGGGTGACGTTTCTCCAATTTGCTTCAGAAAACTTTCTGTTCTTGTTAAGATGGTATCAGTGGGTTTTCACTGTTCCACTTCCACAGGAAGTGTGGGTGTCTCTATCCCTGTTATTTTACACGTCTCACAAGGAACCTGCTGAAGTGCCCGGGTCAATCCCAGGGACAGGAGATCTGCCTTTGAGGGCTCCCTTTGGCCTACTGGCCACACTGTGTTGTCTGTCTGATGTCAGCCTTCTCTTTGTGGACATGCTGTAAGTGCTTGATACTGTTGTAATATGGAACTTTTGCTTCCATTCCAATGTCACAGGTCAGGCTCCAAAGACCATCAGAATGTGGAGCCCAACACCAGCTAAGGATGCCAAGACTCTTCATAAATGTGCCTTGTGGGGACAAGGTTTATCATAAACCAGGTGTCCTCTATGTTTATGAATTGAACTTGGGGCATTCCAGTGGAATGAAGTCAATTTTAGTCATATTTGTTTTTATGGCTGAAACTCAGGTGAACATTGCTTTATCTCAAGTTTGTTGATGAGCTGAAAACGGTAGGGCTTATGATACATATCCACCAATCCTAAAGTGTCTTTGGATTTTTTTAGAGGGGGGAGGGGCAGAGGGAGAGGGAGAGAGAGAATCTTTAGCAGGCTCCACACCCAGCGTGGAGTCCGATGAGGGGCTCAATCTCACAACCCTGAGATCATGACCTGAGCCAAAACCAAGAGTTGAATGCTTAACTGACTGAGCCACGCAGGCACCCCTGGATTTTGCTCTTAAGGTGGCAGAGCCATCAAAGTACTCAGAAATAAAGCAACTCTCCTGCTGTTTTAAAAATGGAATTTGCTTCCTGCCACAGCCCTAGGTGTTCTGATTACATAATATCTCCAGTTTATGCCTAGCCCAGATTTTGAATATTGATCTTCTAGAATGATCTTCTGTTTTTCTAATTAGCATGTCTTCTTTCTTCTACTCAAAGTGGCAGAGGCTGCTGTAATCTGCCAGCCCCATCTAAGAGAAGGCCTGTGCAAGTCTGAGCTTGCCCTCTGCAAGCTGGCTTTCATTCTGTGTCCTGGCAGAAAGGATTGAGGTGCGTCTTCTCCCTTCTAATCCTGGTGTAGCTCCATCTAAGAGAGGTTGCAGTCCATTCTTTATAATGTTCTTTATTATGAAAATCTCCCAATTCTTTGCCTTCTAGTTTGCTTTTGTCTATAAACCTGAATTTTTTCCCCTGAAAATTCCCTCTGAAACCAAATCCTTCCCCCCCCACCACTCCCTTCTTTTAGCGCAAGTAACTCTTTGCCTGTGTACTGTCTAAAAGCCCACAGCCTTGGTAAGAGAAAAGGGGAGCAGAATAACTTCAACATAAACCAACCAACAAATCTAAACATCCTTGGTGGTGAGTATTTGGACATTCATACTTGTCCACACCCAAGCCTGGTAGAGAGTGGCGCTCTGGGATGATAGTACTTCCTTGAAGCTGGATCCGAACCAGACAGGAACAAGTCCTCCTGAAACAGGAGAACTGCTTGAGAAGGCTTCTTCCCAAGGATAGTGACTGCTAGTTCTGTCTCCCGGGTTCCCTTTCAAGTCCACAGGACATACTCTGTTCAGGTACAGACAGGGAGAGGGCTGTGGGTTACCCAGTAATTCTTGGCACCAAGACCTATGCTCACAAGCATGTACTCAACCAGGTACAGCCAAAAAAGGGAGAAATCCCTGAAATACTGGATAGTCAAGTATGTACTGAGAACCTGGCAGTCGTGATTTAGATGAGGTGCTCCTAGGAATATGCCGATTTTACAACTATCCCAACAAGCTGTAGTAGAGATATTAGGGACGACATGATCCCTGGCTCTATTCCCCAGGTCCAGTGCTAGCACAGTAGGCTGTCTGCTAAAGCTGTAGGAAATCACTCAGGCTGTGTAACACAAAGGACAGCAGATGCTTTACTAGCCTCCCAAATGTCCTTCTTAACAGGTCACAGGACCTCAGATGCCTGAATCATTTCCTGTTTGAAATACGCCCAGAGCATTTTGTTCTCCTTAACAAGACCTTCCTTCAATGGAAACTATTTTTACTAGAGCTTAATCAACCTGGAAGAAAGAAAATACCCAATTCCAGCCTTCCAAGTGGAGAGCTTACACTCCTCACAAAAATTAAATCAAATCCATTGTTGGGCTTCTGCCTTCGGCTCAGGGCGTGATCCCAGCGTTCTGGGATCGAGCCCCACATCGGGCTCCTCCACTGGAAGCCTGCTTCTTCCTCTCCCACTCCCCCTGCTTGTGTTCCCTCTGTCACTGGCTGTCTCTCTGTCAAATAAATAAATAAAATCTTTAAAAAAAAATTAAATCAAAAATGGATCATGGGGCTCCTGGGTGGCTCAGTCCGTTATGCGTCTGACTTGGACTCAGCTTAGGTCTTGATCTCAGGGTTATGATTTCAAGCTCCATGTTGGGCTCCATGCCAAGTGTGGAACCTACTTAAAACAAAACTAAACAAAACAAAAAAGGATCATAGACTAAATTTACAATGCAAAACCATAAAATTCCTAAAAGGTAATAGGAGACAATCTTAGATGAACTTGGGTTTTGTCATGACTGTTTAAGATTTAACCAAAAGCACAGCACCTGGAAGAAAAAAATCATTAAGTTGGTCCTCATTAAAATTAACAACTTCTGCTTTGTGAAAGACATTATTAGGAGAATGAAAAGACCAGCCACATTCTGGGAGAAAATATTTGCAAAACACAAGGGAGCAGTATCCACAACACACAAACACTGAAAACTCAACAATAAGAGGGGCGCCTGGCTGGCTCAGTCAGTTAAGCGTCTGACTCTTGATTTCGGCTCAGGTCATGATCTCGGGGTTGTGAGATTGAGCCCTGAGTTGGGCCCTGCATTGCGCTTTGCGGTATGGAGGTATGGAGCCTCTCCCTTTGCCCCTCCCTCACCTCTCTCAAAACAAAATAGCAATAAGAAAGCACATAACCTAATTTAAAAGATTCAAAAGATTTGAACAGACACCTCACTAGAGCAGATATAAGGATGGTAAACAAGCATAGGAAGAGATGCTGAACATGATATGTCTTCAGGGAATTGTAAATTAAAACAACAATGATATATCACCACGCGCCCACTAGAATGGCCAAAATCCAAACACTGACAACATCAAATGCTGGCAAGGATGTGAAACAACAGGAACTCTCATTCACTGCAGATAGGAATGCAAAATGGTATAGCCACTTAGAAGACAGTTTGCAGTTTCTAAAAAAAAAAAAAAAAAAAACTTGTACTCTTATCATACGATGCAGCAATCACGCTCCTTGGTATTTACCCAAAAGGGCTGAAAACTTATGTTCACACAAAACCTGCACATGGATGCTTATAGCAGCTTTATTCATAATTGCAAAAATATGAAATCAACCAAGATGTCCTTCAGTAGGTGAATGGATAAACTGTGGTATATCCAGGCAAAGGAATATTCAGAGCTAAAAGGCAATGAGTTATGGACCCATGAAAAGACATGGAGGAAAGTTAAGTGCATATTACTAAGTGATAGAAGCCAATCTGAAAGTCTACATAGTGTGTGATTCCAACAAGATGACATTCTGGAAAAGGCAAAACTTTAGAGACAGGAAAAAATATTGGTGTTTGCCAGGGGGAAAGGAGGGAGGAACAAAGAGGTCAGTACCAGGAATTCTGAGGGCAGTGAAGTTATTTTGTGTTATTGTGAAATGTGTACATATCATATATTTGTCAAAACCCATGGAATGTAGAACATAAAAAGTGAACCCTAATGTAAATCAGGGACTTCAGTTAATAATAATGTATAAGGGCAACTGGGTGGCTCAGTTGGTTAAGCATCTGACTCTTGATTTCGGCTTGGGTCATGACCTCAGGGTAGTGAGATCCAGCCCTACATCAGGCTCTGTGCTCAGTGGGAATCTGCTTGAGATTCTCTCTCTCTCTCTCCCTCTCCATCTGCCCCTCCCCCCATGCCCTCTCTCTCACAAATAAATAAATAAATCTTTAAAAAATAAAATAATGTATCAATACTAATTTATCAATTGTAGCAAATGTACCACACTATTACGAGATGTAAATAATAGCAAAAACTATGTGTTGGGGGGAGAAAGAGTTTATGGAAATTCTCTGTACTTCACAATAAATTTTTTGAAGGCAAAAGTTGGCCTAAAAAATGAAATCTATTATTTTAAAAAAATTAATAAATTGACTACATATATATATGCAGATTCATTTATCTATATGTCTATCCTTACTGAAATACCACACTCTCTTGACCACTTAGCTGTATGCTGAGTCTTGAAATCAGATAGTGTTGTTAAGTCAGAAACTGTAAATCTGAGATGTTACCTTACATTCAAAGCTTTGTATTGATAGATAGATACAGTGTAGATAGATAGATACATAGATAATGACAGAATCACCAGGACTCTGAGTCAGAAATCACACCTTTCTTTACTATTTAATAGTGTCCATAGTATCACTGTAATGATAGTATCATAGATGACGTGATGACAGCCAAATGTGTCCTGCACTTAACAGTGAGATCATACCATAGGAAAGGCCCCCTGAAATTAAGAATTTCTTCAGTTATATCAAAGCAGGAATATCCATCCCTCTTTTTCCTCTTAGAGGAAGAGAGAGAAAGAGAGAACTTATCTTTCTCCTATTTGAGGGAGGAAGGGAGGGGTCCCTACTCCAGAATGTAGGCGTCCGGATTTAGACGGTTTAGAAAGGTTCATGACCCTTTGAATGGGAGCAGATGGCTCTACCATCAGGAGACAAATGGTTCTGGTTCAACACCCACAACATGTGAAGAGCAAATGTCTCCAGGGGACAAGAGTAGCTATTCCCTATCTTTATAACACATCTCTTTCTGTTGTTCAGAAGGCTTGGACTGTATAGGAACACTGAGAAATCCAGGAAGTATTGCCTTGGTACAAGTATAAGTTTTCTAACTTTGTTTTTCTTTTTCAAAATTGTTTTGGCTCTTCTTATGCTTGGCATTTCCATAGGAATTTTAAAATCATCTTGTCAATTTCCTCAAAAAAGTATATTAGGATTCCAAATGGGATGGCGCTTAATCTATAGATCTGTTTAGGGAAGATTAACATTTTTAACAATATTGAGTTTTCCAATATATGAACATGGCATATGTCTCCATGTAGTAGCTCTTAATTAATTTCCCTTTGCCATGTTTTGCAGCTGTCAATATACATGTCTTTTATATATTTCTTTAATTTTATTCTTAAGTAGTTTCTGATTGTTACTTTACAGCTACAAAGATTTGGTGTTCTACTACTGGGTATTTACCCGCAAAATTCAAAAGTACTAATCTGAAGGGATACATACATCCCTATGTTTATAGCAGCATTATGTACAACAGCCAAATTATAAAAGCAGCCCATGTGTCCTCTGATAGATGAATGGATAAAGAAGATGTAGTCTATATACATCTTGGGATATTATTCAGCCATAAATGGAATGAAATCTTGCCTTTTGCAAAAACATGGATGGAGCTAGAGAGTACAATGCTAAGTGAAATTAACTGGAGAAAGACAAATACCATATGAGTTTACTTGTGTGTAGAATTTAAGAAAAAAAAACAAACAAAGAAAAAACAAAGAGACCAATCAAGAAACAGACTCTTAACTATAGAGAACAAACTAATGGTTACCAGAGGGGAAGTGGAAGGGGGGATGGGTGAAATAGATGATGGGGATTAAGGAAGCACTTTTTACGAGCACCAGGTGTTGCATGGAAGTGTCCAATCACTATATTGTACTGAAACTAATACTACACTGTATGTTAACTAGACTGAAATTAAAATAAAAACTCAATTAAAAAAAGGGTTGGTGTTCTAATTATTCATTCCCAATCAATAGTAATACAATTGATTTTTGAAAAGTGAAATTGTATCTTGCAACCTTGATAATTCACTTATCAATCTAGTTGATTTTTTATAGATTTCATTTAGTTTTCCTCCTTTTTAATCTCTATGCCTTTCATTTCTTTTCTTCCTTTCTTTCTTTTTTTTTGTACCTTATTGCACTAGCTAGGATCTTCAATATAATGCAGAAGGAATGAGAATGAACATCATTGCCTTGTTCCTGATCTCAGGTAGAAACCATTAAGCTTTTCATAAGTTTTTCCACTGTTAAGTATAATATTAGCTATAGGTTTGCTACAGATGTCCTTAATCAGAGTGAAATGTTTCCTTCTATTCCTAATTTGCTGAGAGTTTTGATTTATTATTTTTTAAAATAACGAGTTGGGGGACACCTGGGTGGCTCAGTCAGTTAAGCGTCTGCCTTTGGCTCCAGTCATGATCGCAGAGTCCTGGGATCATGTCCCTCACTGAGCTCCCCGCTCAGCGGGGAGTGCTTCTCCCTCTCCCTGCCGCTCCCCCTGCTTGTGCTCACTCTCTCTCTCTCTCTGGCGAATAAATAAATAAAATCTTAAAAAAAATAATGAGTTGGTGTTGAATTTAATCAAATGCTTTTCCTGCATCTATTGAAGTGATTATGTGGTTTCATCCTCTATTCTATTAAAATGATGAATGATATTGAATAATTTTGGATATTATCCAAACATGAACTCGAACTCCAAGCATAAATCCCACTTGGGCATGATGTATTATCCTTTTTACATATTGTTGAATTTAATTTGTGAATATTTTATTAAGAAGATTTCTGTCAATATTCATTAAGGATACTAGTCTGTAGTTTTCTTTGCTTATAATGTTTTTGTCCATTTCAGAATCCAAACTTTTGTGTCTACCCCAGTACTAATGAGTAGTTACCATTTCCACTGTTCCTTCATTTCATTTCTCTTCAGTCTAAAAAACTTCCTTTACATTCCTTATAGTGTAGGTCTGATGGTGATGGATTCCCTTTGTTTTACTTTATCTGGAAAAGATTTTATTTCATCTGTGTTCTTAAAGGGTATTTGCACTGAGTATAAAATTTTTGTTGACAATTTTTTCTTTCAGCACTCTAAAGATGTTCTTCCATTTTCTCCTGGTCTCCATAGTTTCTAGTAAGAAGTCAGTGGTGAATGGGATCCCTATCCCCTGGTTTGTAATATGTTGTTTTTCTCTTGCTGCTTTCAAAACCCCTTTATTTTTGGCTTTCAGCACACTGACTTGGAGGTACCTCAGGAACTTCTTTATGTTTATTCTGTGTGGTGTTGGTTTATCATCTTGTATCTGCAGAGTTCTATGTTTAGTCAAATTTAGGAAAATTTGGGCCTGTGTGTCTTCAAATATTTTTTTTCTCATTATTTCTCTCTTCTACTTCTGGTATTCCAATTATGCTCACATTGGACCATTGGATATCATTTAACTTGTCCTTGAATTTCTGCTTAAATGTTTTAAAATTTTGTTTTCTCTTGTTCTTCATCTTGGATCATTTGTATTGACCTATCTTGCATGTCATTTAGTCTTTAATCTGGTATGTCTATTTGGCTAAGTCTATCCTGTGAAATTTTTATTTCAGAAAGTGTATTTTTTTTTGTTCCAGAATTTCCATTTAGTTTTTTTTTTTTAATGAGTATATCTCTGGTGAGATTTCCTCTTTCTTGAGATTTTCATTTATTCAAAGCATGTTTCTTTTACTTTATTGACAATAATTATGATATTCACGTTATAATCTGTGAGTTCCAATTTGGGTTCATGTTGGGATATGGCTTAACTGATTTTCTTTTCTTTTAAGAATGAGTTCTATTTTCTTGATTCTTCATGTAACAGGTAATTTTAGATTGATCCTGGTCATTATAAACGTTAAGTTGTGGAGATTCTAAATTCTGTTACTTTTTTCCAATGAGTATTTTTTTCCTATGTGTTTACAGGAAAATTGTGTGAAAACTCCACTTTTAGATGGTAGCTCTGGTCTTAGTTTAGATCTTATTTTTTGAGCTGAGCTTCTTTAAGCCTGTTTCATATACATGTGGTAGAGATGTTTGTCGGAGATATGGATACACAGAGTTTGAGCATCCCACCTCTGAATTTCTCCCTTCTGTGACCCTCCCAATCTCCCTAGCATTCACTGTTTTCTGGCTTCATCTGTCAGGTTTATTGGCTTCATCTTTCTTATTTCCCAGGCCAGAAAACCTGGGGTTTTTTCCATGTATGCCACCAGTGGTGCTTACGCATACTACGTGGACTGCCCTTAGCCACAGGAGAAAAGCCACAGAGCTGGGGATGTTCTTGTGTGGCTTCCCATCCCACTTTCCCCAGAAAACAGGTACTGCCTGCCGGAGTCTGTCAGCTTCTTTTCACTTGCCAGTACTTTCAGTAGTTGCTTTTTGTGTCATGTTCCGGTTTCATAATTGTTCTCTGCAGAGGGGAGGGGCTTGTCTGATTCTGTTTTAGTCCAAAAGACCCAGAAATAGGGTCTTTTTTTTAGGGTGAAGACCTTTCCTTGAGATTTTGCTATAAAAAGACATAGCTATAGGGGCGCCTGGGTGGCTCAGTCGTTAGGCATCTGCCTTTGGCTCAGGGCGTGATCCTGGAGTTCTGGGATCAAGCCCCACATCAGGCTCCTCTGCTGGGAGCCTGCTTCTTCCTCTCCCACGCCCCTGCTTGTGTTCCCTCTCTCACTGGCTGTCTCCCTCTCTGTCAAATAAATAAATAAAATCTTAAAAAAAAAAAAAGACATAGCTATAGAAAGCTGGGAGGGCTGGAGGGAATGGCTGCTATCTCACTCTGCACAGGCCACTAATAATCTCATGAATGAAGGGGCTTGAGAGGGAGCCTGAGAATGACCAGTGGGAGTGAGGACCCCCTGAATGCTAACTGGCATGAGGAGTCTGATATGAGAGGGAGAGAGAGAAAGAAGGAAGGGAGAAAGGAAAAAAAAAGGGGGGAGGGGAGGAAGGAAGGAAGGAAGGAAGGAAGGAAGGAAAGAAAGAAGAATCTTGATTGCAGTTTTGATATCAGAATGGACATGATTAGACCTAAAACCCAAAAAGCAGACTTCTTGTCATTATCTGAAAGTGACTATGGGATCTGTGCAACATTGTTTCCATGGGTAGGGAAAAATACTTCAAATAGAGTGTGTTTGAAAAAAGGGCGGTGGTTTGACAAAAATGGAGTTTCTCTGTGCCAACTCATTCAATACACTGGTCCAAGTGGAACAAAAAGATGTTATTTTTTCATTTCATTCACGTATATCACTTCCTACCCTCACTCCCATCTTATCAGTATGGTATATCACAATTTTTGTTTGAAGTCATATTAATTATCTATATTTTTCATCATGGGTAATAGTATTGATAACAGCCACTGAGTATATTGTGAATACATTTCTTTCTTGTACTATTTTCCCCCTAGAGATAGTAATTGACTTGGATTTGTTTATTCGCACATGTGAGTTTTTGTTCACTTTATTTTGCAATGACCTATCACTAATTTACCTTCTGACTTTCTCGACAGCACAATAAATCTCTCATTACATTCAGAATCATTAAGTGATTTGTTAATTTTTTTATTTCCCCCTTGAAGACACATCTTCTGGAATTCTCCATCTTCAGCTCTATCCTGTCCAGCTGCTCTCTTTACAGTTGCCACCCTGTGACATGCTTCTTCATTGTCCAAAGGAATTCCTCTTCCCTGCTGTGTTAGCTTCCCTGTTCCCTGGCCCCCTGTCTTCTTCTTTTTTGGTTTATTCCCTCATTTGGATGAAGCATATCCTTGAGGATATTCCTGAGAAGTAGTGCATAAGAAGTCCATTGTTTGAGACGTCACATGTCTAAAAATGCCTTTATTCTGCCTCACAAATGATTGGCAGTTTGGTTGGGTAGATCCTTAACCACTGAGTCTGTACTGCTTTTATTATGGAATGATATTTATAATTAACAAACACAAACAAATATATAAAAAAATAAAGTTTTGGAATTAAGAAAGTTCTAGCTGATTTCTCTATCCATTCAAGCAATGGCCTTAATATTTTCTTTCATTGAGGGGTGTGGGGTCTGGAATGACCATGTTGTAATTACCTGAAAGCACTCCTGCCTTCAGGGAGTCACCTCTCTCTCACTGGTGGATCCAGTCAGTCACAGGGCTCTTCTCCATCTGACCACAGAGATAGGCATGGGGCTCAAGCAAGGGCAATCAAATTTCTGTTCTGTGATTAATAACAGATCTGAGAGGGAAAACAACCCTCTGTGCTGACTCTCTTCTGTTTGCCTCTCCAGACACATTCTGGCCATGTGGTCACCTGATCAGTGTCCTGGGAGCCTCCCTTATCTTTCAGTTTCCCACCCAACTGAGCCAGCGGGGGCACTGCCAGCAGATCAGTGAGAGGGAGGGTAGAAGCCAAGCTGCATGGGCTCACTGTGGCCCCTCTACAAAATGCCACAGCCCCTGCCAGAAAGCCTTTGCACACAGCCCTCACTCCAGTTCCCAGTAACTGCTTATTTTCCCTGCCCCCCCCTCAGGTGCAGGGATAAAAAAAAAAAAAAGAACTCCTGGTGAATTATCACACCACGGTCTATACTAGCTCTTGCTGGTTTCCTCAAAAGCTGCACTCATCACAACAAATCACCCTTATTAAGTTATCCTCGTGTCATCTGATTTTGAGTGTGCTATTTGTTTCCTGCTAGGACTCTGGTAGATACATTCTCTTTCCCCTAAAAGGAGGTAAGTCTGGGTTTGGTATAAGTCATCCGACACAGCCAAGAGATAGAAATGAACCTGAGAAGATCCTTTGAGCATCTGGACTCAGCTTGGTTTGTAGCTAGCTGCATTCCAGTCTTCCCAGAGATATAAACTAATAAATTCTCATTTTGATTAATCTAATTGGTAGAGGCTCCATAGAATGTATGGGGGAGCCTGCTGACTGGCTGTGAAGCACAGGGATATAGTATTCATCTTGACTCGGTACTGTGTGGCCAATGGCTAGTTACTTCATTTCTTGATTTATCTTTATAACAGCTGAATATTCACCTGTCCCTACTAGCCTATATTTAATTAAGGTTCAAAGCACAATATAAAGTCTCATTTTGTGCCCAAGATTTTGGCAATGCAGTTTTCAAAGTTTAAAAAAAATATATTGGAAGAAGTACTTCTATTCCCTCAAAAAATCTAGAATATTATATAGAAATTTCATGCATGCATCTATGTGCTGGTAATTCTGAGGCCTAGGAACAAAGGATTTATTTTTAAAAATGGAAAATGTTCTTCATCTGGGTCCCTGGGAGACTCTGGGAAGCTGGAGAGATTTTCTTTTCATTGATTTGCTTACTACCATCTCCGTTTTCTTCCTTGCCAAGAGAACTCTGATTTTGTTGGGAAACCAATATGCCTGGCCCCAGATTATGGGGCACCATAGACCTAATCTAATCATTACAATCAATGCTTCCTACTACTCTAGTCTCCCTTGAAGCTAGAGGTGGTCATATGCCAAGATCTGGCCAATGGGACCTAAGCGAAAGTCTGTCAGCGTGGTTTAGAGCAGGGTTTCTCGAACTTGGCATTTTGACATTTTTCACTGGATAATCCTTTATTGTGGGAGTCTGTGTTGTAGAATGTTTTGCAGCTTCCTTGCCTACTAGATGTCAAGAGCACCCCCTTAGTTGTGACAACTACTAATGTTTCTGGACATTGTCAAATGTCTCCTAGGTAGTAACATTAACTCCAGTTGAGAACAGCAGTTTTAGAGGATCACATGTTGCTAGCAGGGAACCAGTGTGTCCGGTACCTCCTTCTCTCTCTCTCTTCCTGCCTTGACCAAGGGTGTGAGGATTGCGGCTGCAGGACCTATTCTGCAACCATGAGGAAAGGGCTAAAAGATTCTCCTGGAAACCACCACTGCTTAATAGCAATAACTTATTATATGTTTACATCACTATAGCAAGATTTTCTGGACTTTTCAGCAACTATATTCTTGATTGAGAAGTCCATATCGTGAAGTAGGGAGAGGCATGCCCCCTTCTTCAGCATGTACGCAGTACTGAAGGTTGCAGTACATAAGATCAAGATGTGAAACTCAATTGTATTTCTCCATACTAGCAGTAGACAATTAGGAACAGAAATGAAAAAATGACCACATTTACAGTGGCATGAAAAAAGAGGTAATACTTAAAAATAAATCTGACAAAATCTGGGCAAGCCGTGTACACTAAACACAAAACACTGCTGAGAGAAAAGATTTCAAAAAACAAAGAGGGAACCCATGAGTTCAGAAAACTCAGTATTGGTAAGATGTCCGTTCTCAAGTTGACCTGTAGGTTCAGTGTAATCCCAATATACATTGCAATAACCACAATAGGCTTTTTTTTTTTAAGATTTTATTTATTTATTTGACAGCGAGAGAGAGACAGCCAGCGAGAGAGGGAACACAAGCAGGGGGAGTGGGAGAGGGAGAAGCAGGCTCCCAGCAGAAGAGCCTGATGTGGGGCTCAATCCCAGGACTCCAGGATCACACCCTGAGCTGAAGGCAGATGCTTAATGACTGAGCCACCCAGGCGCCCCCACAATAGGCTTTTTAAAAAATAAACTTGACAGCTGATTCTGAAATTGTATAAAAATGTAAAAGAGCCAGAATAACCAAAATAATGTTGAAACAAAGAATGAGTTGAAGGACTTAACACTACCTCACTTCAGACTTACCATAAGGTGATCAAGGCCATGTGGTGTTGGTGTAAAGTCAGACATATAAATCCATGCAGTGGAATAGGTCCACTCATATATGGTTAATTGATTTTTGACAACAATGTCAATCTAAATCAATATGAGATGGGTAGTCTCTTCAACCATGGTGCTGGAACAACTGGATATCCATATGGGGAAGAAAAAAAAAAGAACTCCCACTCTTATCTTAGACCACATGCAAAAATTAACTTGAAATTGATCACAGACCTATATACAAAAGCTAACATTAATAAACTTCTAGAAGAAAAGATAGTGGAAAATCCATGCTCAGTAGGGGTAAGTAAAGATTTCTCAGGCAGGAATAGTACAACCTACAAAAGAAAGGAATTGATAAATTGTGCTTCACCAACATTAAAAAATGTCTTTCCTTGAAAATTTAATAAAAAATGAAATGGCAATCTATAGAGAGGAAAAAATATTTGCAACCCATACATTGGACAAAGAACAAGTATCCAGAGGAGTAAAGGATTCTTACACCTCAATAATGAGAAGAGGGGGAAAGCCTTATTTTAAAATGGGCAAAACACGTGAACTGACACTTTACAAAAAAGACACAGGAATGGTCAATACGTATGTGAAAAGATGCTCAATATCATTAGTCATTTGAGAAATGTAAAGTAAACCACAGTGAAATACTCCCATGCATCCACCAGGAGGGCTAAAATTAAGAGGACAGCCCAAATCAAATGCTGATGAGGATGCAGACACACAGGAGCTCTCGTGCACGCCGCTGGAGGTGTGCAATACACTACGATCACCTTAGAAAAGAGGTCACAAATTCTTATGAAGTTAAGAATACACTTACATGATCTAGTAATTCCAGTCCTAGGCATTTACCCAAGAAAAACAAAAACTTATGTTCACAGAGACTTTCACATGAATCGTCCCAGCAGCTTCATTCATAATAGCCAAAACCTGGAAGCAATTCCAGCATCTGTCAACTGATGAGTAGATACACAAATGTGGTATATCCATACAATGCAATACTACTCCGCAATAGATATAAAACACTACTAATGGGCACCTGGGTGGCTCAGTTGGTTAAGCATCTGCCATCGGCTTGGGTCATGATCCCGGGTCCTGGGATGGAGTCCCATGTGGGGCTCCCTGCTCAGCAGGGAGTCTGCTTCTCCCTCTGCCTGCTGCTCCCCCTACTTGTGCTCATGCTTTCTCTCTCTCTCAAATAAGTAAATAATACCTTTTTTAAAAATGGTATAAAAAAAAAACTACTATAACAACAACATGGACGAGTCTCAAACACATGCTGAGCAAAAGCAACAAGATGCAAAGAGTACATATGATGATTTCATTTGTAAGAAATTATAGGAGAGGAAACCAATCTATGGTTTCTGTCTGGGTGTGTGTTGTGGGGGGGTTTCCGCGAAGGGATTTGAGGAAAGTTGTTTGAGTAAAGAAGATACTCTATATCTTGATTGTGGTGGTGTAGAAATTTGTCAAAATTCATCTATCTCTGGGGCGCCTGGCTGGCTCAGTCAGTAGAGTGCACGAATCTTGATCTTGATGTTGTAAGTTTGGGTCCCACGTTGGTGTAGAGATTACTTAAAAATAAAATCTTTTTTTAAAAGATTTTATTTATTAATATGAGAGAGAGCGAGCACGAGTGGGGGAGGGAAGAGGCAGAGGGAAAGGCAGACTGCCCGGTGAGCAGGAAGCCTACCAGGGGACTCAGTCCCAGGACCCCAGGATCATGACCTGAGCCAAAGGCAGATGCTTAACCAACTGAGCCACCCATACACCCTTAAAAATAAAATCTTAAAACAAAAACAAAAACACCTCCTCTATCTGCATACTTTAAATGGGTGCATTTCATTACAGTTGATTTAAGAAAGATGACCAGGTTGGGGGGAAGCTATAGCCCTGAAGCCATGGGGGATGGGAGAGGTTATGGTCTTTCAGCTCTCTGATTAGATGAGTCTCATTAGGGGGAAACTGTAGGTTAGCTCTGATTGCTGATCTAAGGCACATTTTCTCAATATCAGTAATAAAAGAGATACCTTCTAAAACACAATATAACTTACTGATTTAACCATTCAGTTATTTCTGCTCCCATGCCTCACCACCCTCACCCATGCTTTCCTCTGCTTGTGTTCATTGTAGGTATCAGCAAGATATACATACAGTAGGTATACAGTAGGTATCAGTAAGATATAATAGATACCCATCTGTTATCTTCTGTGTCTTTTTTCTTGATTGGTTCCAAACTCAGAAGGAGAAGATAGGATTGTTGTTATTTGTCTCCTAAGACTCCAGCAGCCTCTTCCTCCTACTGAAATAGGTAATAACAATAGCACAATAATAAACCATAAATCGGCCAACATTTATGGGGTGTTTACTACGTGCCACGATTACTATGTGTGAAAATGCTTATAAAATGTTATGTCTTTCAATCCTCATAATAACCCAATAAAACAGGTACCATTTTTATTTGCATTTTGGAGTTGATAAAGCCAAGGCATAGCCAAGTAACTCACCCATGGTCATACAGTTAGTAGGTGGTAGGACTGGGGTTTGAATCCAAGTAATCTGATCCTTCAATGCTGGCCTCATTCACAAAACAGCCTGAGAAATTTTTTTTTTAAAGATTTTATTTATTTATGTGACAGAGATAGAGACAGCCAGCGAGAGAGGGAACACAAGCAGGGGGTGGGAGAGGAAGAAGCAGGCTTCCAGCAGAAGAGCCCGATGTGGGACTCGATCCCGGAACACCGGGATCAAGCCCTGAGCCGAAGGCAGATGCTTAATGACCGCGCTACCCAGGCGCCCCCGAGAAATTTTTTTAAAGGTAAATTTTATTAGGTCAGTTCTCTGCTGTAATTCCTTCAATGGATCATCATGATCCTTTGGGGAAATAGCAACAACAATTCTTGCTGTTGTACAGATAGGGCTCTGCATGACCTGGGCCCACTGGAGCCAGTTTCTCCTCACTATTCCAGGCCCATACATCTTTATTTTGGGTACCCAGGCACAGTAAATGATGCCCTGCCCCCGGACTTTTGCACATGCCTTTGCATCACACAGAAGGCTCCCCTCTACTGGCTCTCCCTCCAACCCACACCATCAGTTTCTTCAGGCTTTGTTGACATACCACATTTTTAGAGAGGCTTCCGACCCCTTCTTCTCCAAATCCAACCATAATTCCCCATTATTCTCTCTCATTTTAACCTGTGTTGTATAGCCACAGCCCTGATCACAATCTGAAATTATTTTCCTATTTAGGTGTCTAACTGGTATGACCTGCTTCACCAGCTTGGGGTGAAAATGAAGTCACAACGCTTTATGCTTCGTGTCAGCACTGGCTCTAGTTTCCACTTGCCGGACTTCCAGGAAGCCTCCTCCCTCCCTGGGGTGGTGGGGAGGCTCTTCCCCCATCCAACTGTCCAATAATCTCAGGGATTTACTCAACTTGAAGAGGCTAGCCCTGATCCCAAATACCTCGACAAGAATAATCTGGAGTTTCTGACTGCTTTCGTGGTTAGCTCTGTTGTTTAACTGCTATTGCTTCCTGTTGTTAAAACCTGAGCCCGTACCGCGGTGGGTCAGTGTCCACTGCCCCCAGCTCCGTCTTGGTCCAGACCTCACTCGGGTTCAGTGTGTCAGGATGGGCATGCCCCGCCTGGCTGCTTGGCTTAGCCCCAGGCTGCGCCAAGATTAGCTCCCAGACCCCAAGCGCCTACACCCACCCTGTGACCACACAAGTCCCAGCACCACACCCTGCTCACCAGCCAGCACTACCCTTTGTGGTGTTTAATGACAGGGTTCTGCTGAGATCCATTAAGACCCCTCCCTCCCACTTCAGTGTAGACAGCATAACTCCAGAGTGCCCTGTGGGATCCCCCTGGAGCTGCCCTCTGGGAACACCGCCTGGGAGCACCCGTACCCTCCACTCCTCAGCCCTCACTGCCTCCCCCCTCCCCTGGCTCTGCCTGCCCAGGAAACCACTTCCTGATGAATCCTCAGCGTCTGCCTCTGGAGGGGACCTAAGACTCCCCTCACAGCTTCACAGTGATATTCTCTGTACCTGGAGCTCCCTTGAAGGCAGCCTGATCGGACAGTTTCTGAGACACAGCACCCGCGGTCAAGGCCCCCTTCCCTTTTATCCCAGGAAGTTCTGGGTCCCCCATTTTGGTTAACCCACCTCTCCAGCTGGCCCAGAGGAATGAGGAAAAGCAGCTTCTGTCTGGCACACACACAAGTGCTTCTTTATTTCCTTGCCCTCGAGCCATGGGACCACTTGCCCTCCATTACCAAGAAGGCCACTCAAGTGATTCTTTCCGGCACAAAGACAAGTTTCTCCCGAATAATTGGAATTTTCCTAGATAGAAACTGTGAGACAATCATGAAAGAAGTTCACTTCAGATTTAAAAAAAAAAAACAGAATTCCATTCCAAGTGCTGCCTAGCTGCGTGTGTCTCCCTGCTTCTGCCTCAGGTACTCTGTTTTTTTCTGTAAACCCAGGGGTTCCCACCACTCCTGGCATATGGTGGCATATTCAGTGCGTTTGTTGAATGAATGAATGAATCACAAACTCCTGAATAAAACTGTGTCTATCAGTAAACTAGGACAAGAGTTTGAGAACAAAAGGATTAACAGGAAATTATCCGATAATCCTATTAAAGGCTGACCATTGGTAGATATGTACGTGTTTAAATACTTGCAATTTTATGCATTTCTTCTTAATTTAAGGAAGAACCCCTTCTTTTTATTTTGAAACTTTGAAAAAGATTTCAGACATTTAAAGTGGTATAAAAAGTAGTGTAATAGGGGCTCCTGGGTGGCTCAGTCGGTTGGGCGTCTGCCTTCGGCTTGGGTGGTGATCCTGGAGTCCTGGGATGGAGCCCAGGTCCGGCTCCCTGCTCAGCAGGGGGTCTACTTCTCCCTCTCCGTCTCCCTCTGTAGTCTCCCCCTCTCTCTCTCAAATAAATAAAATCTTTAAATATATATATATATGTATGTGTGTGTATATATATAATAAACACCAGGAAACCCACCATAGAGTTTAAGACAGAAACCAAAATTGGAGCAGTTGAAGCTACTTGTGCACCCCTTCCCCGTTGCCTTCCCACCGGAGGTAACCATGGTTCTAAACGTAAGGAAACGTCCACAGTCCTTGAAGGGAGAGGGCAACACACCGCAGGATCTTGCCCCTCCCCCTCTAGTCACAGGAGATTAGCCCCTGATGCACCTGGGCCAATCAGCTGCTGCTCCTTAGGAAAGGGCGGCTGAGGGCCTGAGTTCATTTGCTGTGATGAGCAAAACTGACAGGTTATGCTAATTTAGGGCTTAGAGTTTTTTGGGGGTGTGGCCACGATGAGCAAGAACAGCCTGACAGATAGAAAAGGCAGAGCCCTTGCACCTGAGAAAGAGGGGGAAGGAGGAGGGGAGGGAAGGACAAGGGAATGGGGAGGGGGAAGGCAGAGGGGAAGTGACTTTGACCTTATTTCCAAATTGTTTTCCCCTTCCCTGTCCCACCCCTGGAAGGCCTCCCTGCTTTTCTGACTTTTAATTTGTGAGAGTCCTTTATAAACTTCCTTTTATCTCCATTTTACTTGGATGGTTTCTATTACTTTAAACTAAATAATTCGTAAAATAAGCTTTCCCCACAAAAAAAGAAATTTTATTCCCTAATTACAAGTGGACAAAACTCCTAGAATCTGATTCCTTTGACAGATATTTATTGAGTACCTACTAAGTACCAGGCTTTGGTACAAATTTTTGGTTCAGCTTTCCATCCCAGGTGACCCACCAGCTCAGGTTTTGGGGACTTTCCCGGTTCCCCACATCCTGAGACCCACCTCAGTGTAGGACAATGGGGGCCTGGGTTACCCCGTTTCCAACCAAAGTAGAAACCATCCTACAGCATCCCTTGTTGTCTTCTAGCAGCTGATATTGTACAAAGATTTGGCTAGACTTTAACAGTCAGAAAATTCTTTGTGCCAAGTTTAATTCCGTCTTCGTATAATTTCTACTGCGGTATTCTGCTTCTGGTTCTTCTCACAAAACATATTTTCGTCCATTGTTAAAATGTGTTCCTTTCTGACCAGGCGTGTGCTATAATTTAAACCTGGAGTGGTTTTCCATTGCCTACCCCAGAGCAGGCAAAAATTGGAGTCCTTCCCAGCTCCAACAATCCCCCCAAAGTTGTGCTTACACCATTCTCTTCCTTGGGAGGAACTTCTGGAAACCCCTTTCTCAGGACAAGTGATCCCGAGGGGCTACCAATACACATGATCCCAAGTCCTTCATCCATTCATCAAACACAGCCACGGAACCTCTGGCACCAGAGACAAGTAGGGGAGATGGGTCCTGAGTTCCAGTAAATACACAACATTGCGAGTGCTCAGTTAATGCTAATGCGCAGGAGAGGGAAGAGGGATGACACGCAGCTATTAAGAATCAGTGTACGTTGGATGAAAGCACTGTCTGAAAAAGCAGCCGCTAGCCTGCAGCTTTCCCAAGCACACTGGCATTATTCACATGTTAACGGTCACTATTGCACTACATCAGCTTTCTAACCGGGACCAGGGGCCCCGAGGAAATGGGACAGAAGCCTGCTCCTCCTCCCAGCTTCCCCATCTCCATTTATGGCATCTCCATCCTTTAAGGGTCTCATCCAAGGCTGCACGTTGGAATTGCCCAGAGACCTTTAAAAACTGACGCCTGGGGGCACCTGGGTGGCTCAGTCAGTTGAGCGGCCAGCTCTTGATTTTGACTCAGGTCATGGATTTGGGGTCCTGGGATGGAGCCATGTGTCAGCTTCCAAGCTCAGCGGGGAGTCTGCTTAAGCATTGTCTCTCTCCCTCTGCCCCTCCCTTCGCTCATGCTCTCTCTCTGAAATGAATAAATAGGTAAATCTTAAAAAACAAAAAACAAAAAACAAAAAACTGGAGGCCTGGTCTCACCTCAGAGTTTCTAGTTAGTTGGTGTGTGGTGTGGTGTAGACATCAAATTTCTGAATCACTCCCAGGTAATCCAATGTGCAGCTAAGGTTGAGCTGGACACTCAGGCCAAGACCCCCTTGGCCTCTCCTCCTTCACACCCACCTCCAATCCAGTAGAAGTGCTGTTGGCTTTACTTTCCAAGGAACCCCCTCTCCCACCAGTTCTCACTCCCCAATTGCCCAGCAGCCCCCGCCCCAAGTTTGTCAGTGGCCCCTTAACTACTGGCAGTTGTCCACCTGCCGTTGGCTTTCAGCCCGACCATCAGAGATGTTTTTAAGCCCAGGCTGGGTGACAGCCCCCTTTGTTCAAACTCCTCTTTGCCTCATAGGGTGGGGGGAGTCTTTATCTAGCTGATAGGGCCATAGATGGTCAGATTCCTGCTTATCTCTTTGACCTCCTCTCCTGCCATTCTCTCCCACCCTCTTCCTGGGCCTTCAACCCGGTAGCCACCCCTGATGTTTCCAGAACACCCTCAAGATTTTCACACCTAGAGACCTCTGCCTGAACTGCCTTCTTCTGCAGTTGCACGACCTCCTCCCTAATTTGTCCGGGTCTCTGCTGGAGTATCACCCTCACTGAGTCCTTCTCAGAGCACGCCATCTAAGGTATCACCCCTGGCCATTACTCTCTATACCCTTATCATCCTTTGGTTTTCTTCTTAGCATTTATCACCTATTACGTATTTTTCTTCAATATCTTCCATACCCCCATTAGAATGTGAGCTCCATGAGAGCAGGGGTGGTATTTTATGCTCTGCTACATCTGTGACACCTGAAATAACAGAAGTTGCTCAAAAACTACTATTAGAGGGGCACCTGGGTGGCACAGCGGTTAAGCATCTGCCTTCAGCTCAGGGCGTGATCCCGGCGTTCTGGGATCGAGCCCCACATCAGGCTCTCCCCTTATGGGCCTGCTTCTTCCTCTCCCACTCCCCCTGCTTGTGTTCCCTCTCTTGCTGGCTGTCTCTGTCTCTGTCAAATAAATAAATAAAATCTTAAAAAAAACAAACAAACCTACTATTAGAAAGAATGAAGGAAGACAGGTAAATTTTCATGGGAGAGAAAAGGTCTGGTGTTGCCTAAGTAGAGCAAGTCGATGCCGTGTCCCTTACTTCTGCCCCTTACGGCTGAGTGACCCTGAACAAGTTACTTCACCTCTCTGAGCTTCAACGTCTTCATCTGTCCATGGTGACACTAATAGTCGCTGAGGGCCGCAAAAAGTCGTTGGATTATACAGAGTCCTATATGAATAGCAGAGCAAAGTGCCTAGAAGTGGGAGAACATGCCCAGTAAATTGTAGCTATAATGATTGTGTATAGTATTAGCAGGGCAGGGGAGGGGAGCCAAAGCCCGGAGTCCTGGATGCTCTGGGCAAAGATGATCTTCCCGTGGGTAGGGAGGGAGGGCGTCTTGGGGAAAGCACAGAGTTCGGAGGCAGGGAGTCCGGGCTGGTGGCACAGGTTGGTGGTTGATGATGGTTGGTGACCCAAGTCAAGTCTTTGCTCCGAAAACCAGGTTTTTTTTATACCTCTAGACCTCACAGGGTTTCTTTGAGGATCAAAAGAAATATTGTATATGATTCTTCGTTTGAAACATATACATTTGAAAAGAACCACAGAGAGAAATACTGCGTACACTTCTTTTCATACCATAAATTGCTACATAAAGGCTCTTATTATGATCTCCCAACTGTGTCCAAGGCTGCCTATATAAACACATGCTTGTCTTGTCCTTCTCATCTCAGGCTGTCCTATCCTCCAGGGACTGGCTTTCTTAGGGGCTGGACAAGTGGGAACATGGCTGGTTAGCTGCACCCATCTCTGCTCAAAGGCTCCGTTTCTCCCCAGATTTATTTTGGATTTCAGTCTATTTTATTATGGGCTCTTAGCAGAACACATGTACTTTTTAATTATTCTACTTTATCATATTACAATTTCTTTAGGAAACATTATTTGATTTTGAAAAATATCTTGTCTTCCTAATGTACACATTATCCTCATCTTTGTTGAAGTAATCTCTTTGTTGTGTTTAAAAATATATATATAAGTTATATATATGTTATATATAATATTACATCTACTTTGTGAAATATATTATTTATACTTAGGTTCACTTTTAACTCCCATAATCCTTTCCTTACTCTAATCTCAACAGCTCAATCATGTATAAGTCTAAGGAATACTTTTCCTTTATTTGCCACTATTCGTGTATTCATTTAATCATTTATTCACTCAACAAATATGTATGGAGTGCCCACTATGTGCCACTGTTGTATTGGGGGTAATGCAGCAAAACAAACAGATTTAAAACTAAAAACTATGTGGGGAAAATAAAACAGGGAAGAGGATAAGGGATTTGACTGTAGGGGGTTTCAACATTACCTAAGGATGGCCAGGGATAGCTGACTGAGAGGGTGACATTTTTGTTAGACTTGAGGGAGTTAGGAGACAGTTCTAGTATCTTACAGAGTAACGCTCCAGAAAGAGGGGATGATAAGTCCAAAGGCCCCAGGGGAATGAGTCAAGTCAGAGAAGGAGCAAAGAAGCAGAATGAGGAGAGGGAGTGGTGAGAGATGGGGTCCTGCCAAGGTATGCGAAGGTATGATCTCACCATAGGTGAAAGGTGCAGGTTGCTTAGACCAGGGAAGTGGCAGCAGAAATGGGGAGTAGTTGGACTCTGGGTATATGTGAAGAATAGCCCCTCACTACTGTTTAGGAATTGTTAGTGATCTATGCTGGCAATGTGACTTCACTGGTATGACATAAATTAACTTAAACAATTTCATTTCATTTTAAGGACCCAGGACATTAATATTCCCTATGGACCCTTTCTTCTGACATTTCATCTTAGATTGCACCCCTCTGGGTCAGCGAAGTTCCCTTTTCCTACGAGCATCCTCATTGGCTCTTCTTCTTGAGGCCATAGACCCAACCCCTCCACAATGCCTTTCCTTTCTTGCAGGCTCCTGTTTCCCAAAGGATGCGCTTCCCAGTGTCCCACAGCCTCTGGCTTTTTCAATTTCATTAACATTACACATGCAATTGCTTTGATGTGAAAAGGAAACAAAAATATTCTCCACTTTCTCTCTGAAAGTTCTACTTGTTAAAGTTGGTCAAATTTGAAAGTGGCATTTTATAGAGTCATTGACCTAAATAGGCAACCTAAATTATGGCATCTGCTACGTGAGGGGAGTTTATGTAACACCGTGGTACAGAGTAGAGCTGGAAGCTGTTTAATGTTATCCATCAATACCGCTGCCTTCCCAGGACCGGGTCCCTCAGGACACCACCTGCCATGTTCTTCTCGGCTGTTTTAAATATCCTTCATGACTGGTCTAGCATTACTCCCACAGGAATAGTTTTGTTGTTTTCTTTTACAGTTCTTCATAATAGGAGTGCTTTTTCCCTCCTAACAATGAATACACAACCTTATCTGGGGGCTCTTGCCTGTATTGAATACATCATATGTTGTTGTACTTGTGTTCTTATTATTTTAAACACCTAAAAACAGAATAAAGAGATCTCACGATTGTAAATACACGGCCACAAAACCACCCACGACCCTGACTGTGGGGAACAGTAATTCTACAAAGTATGAAGTTGATCACATGTCACTAAATCGTGTCAACTTTCTGATACTCCTTACATTTCACTTCAGCATGATCCTTGACTAGAATCAGGACATTCTGAAAATCCATCTCAAACAACAGGCATTTCCTGACTCAAACCCAACTGAGCCCACTCTCCCTCTCCCTAGAGAATAGAAGATGATATGGTTAAGCTGCTCTAAAATTTTTTAGGGTTTTAAAAGCTTTAGGACAGGAGAAAACAACAATCCTTTTTTCTTTTCTTTTTTTTTCCCTCTTCATATTCTCTTATTCTTGTTTTTGCTTATGGCAAAAAAGCAACATCTGAGAAAAGACAGTCACCCACGACCTTCCCCCCCCACCCCCTGTGAGGTGGAGTCTGGTGGGGGGGGCACTGAGTGCTCCTCTCCAATCTCTCTTCATTGCTTGATAATTTTTGAACTTGGCCGAATCACATAAAGTCTCTGAAGCCCAATTTCTTTTTTCATAATATAACTTTGTTCCTCCCTCTCACTGGGCTACCGTATACCCAGGGAGACCAGTGCCCCCAGCAGAGAAAGGACTGTCCTTCGAGAGTCTGTCCTGATGACCACGTCTCTGCTTACGTTACACCTGCCTCTAGAGTATCTTCTTATCTTGCTTTCATTCTCCAAACACGCTGTCATGCTTCAAGAAATAGCATCACCTTGTTGTGAAGGCTCTGTGCAAACTACAAAGAGAGATAAGAGTGTCAGGGATAATTAACACCATATTGGGGGTTTTTTATTCTTTCTTGAATTATGCTAATTTTCACCACTATCATCTCCCATTTTCCAAAACTTTAAAAAATGTTCAGTGTTACTTGGTAAAGAACTACTGCTTGCTAATTACCATTGAAATTTTTTTTTCTGTCAAACACCATACTAACATCCACCTGTTGCTACCATGATCACATTGCAAATCAAATTTTAAAACTTGCAGAATAATCAAAGGTATAAATAAAATAGCATCTGTACATGGTCAGATCTTTTAGCAGGTTAAGAAGTGGATCAAATCCTAGTGCTGACAATATATAGCTTGGGAATTGGCTCTCTCTTAATTGCACATTAGTTGCTGTAATCCTAGGGAATTTCCTAGGCAAAAATCTCCTAGTTATCAAATTCCTCCATCCGTGCCTTATCATTACCTGTATTTATAAACTTCATTGTCTATAAATAAAGAATATGGTGATAGAAAGCACTTGGGACAAGCCCTACACTGGCACAGGAAAATAACCAACTCTAGGCATTTAACTTGAAATGAGGAACAAACACACTTAGATAACTGTCTTAAATGATAATAAAGTTTGTTTTGGTTCGGGTTTGGTTTTTTTAAATGTCATTCCGTCTTACTGCAAACTCAAAATCCCTCCCGTGGAGCACTTTTACTAGGCGGAAAAAACGGAGAGCACACCTGAATGGGTGATTTCTTGCAGCACCCTGCCCTCCTCTCTTCCCCTTTCTTCAAAATTCAAGGTGCTTCGGAAGCATAGAACGCTCAGCTTTTCTAAAGGTCCACAGGATCAGTGAATGCTTTGCTGTTCAGAATTTAGCTTTTTGAAAGCAAGTTGTTCTCCCAGCTCTTACGTAACTGCTGTACTTAACGGCATGGGCCTTTTCCTGTTGTAGTTTTGCTGACGCATTTTGAATTGACTCTTATTTATGAGCTGATCCCTGTTTCTAAGTTTTACCAACTGCCAGCTGTGTAAGGTGAGGTTTCCACAGTGAAAGACTGCAGAGGACACAGCATCTCTGCGAGAGCCTGCTGTGCGCTCTATGGCTTTTGGACCCAGAGCTGGGCTGTTTTCTTAATAGTTCCTGACAGAGATGAGGCTTAGCTTTCAGATGTAGAGAATGGAGAGGCAAAGATATCACTCATTACATTTACAAGTACTTTTTCCCAAAGAAATTATTCATTTAGACAACAATACATGAGCCACCATCTTAGGAATGCCCAAACTACCCACTTAAAGCACATGTTAGAGAAAACACTAATGAACTATTTATTATAGTATCTTGTCGCTCACCTGTATTAAAGCTCTTTCTTCCACCTACAGACTATCTCAGGCTATTTTTATGGTTTCTGAAACCATCTGTTCTAACCTGTACTCTCTGCTCCTTAGAATACAGATGTTAATTACCTTTTTAACATCCCCCACCCCCCACTTGCTAGGAGCCTCAAATGCCCCCAAGCATTTATTCGTTTCTCAACACCCAGGCCTTTTCTCTGGTTTTCCACAAGCAGCAAAACTCAGAACTCTGCTCTCCCAATCATCTTTAGTTAGAAGGATACCAATTTGCCCTCTAGAGAGAAGTATAGAAATGACACTGCACTTAAATCTCAACTAATCCAGACCTTCTCCCTCCGAGTTGAATAAAGTCATCTGAATTCTAACCATCTTAAACCTCTCTTTAACAGGACGAGTTTAAACACGTCAGAGAGGTTCCTTCCCCACCCAAAGTCTGTCCAGTTCTTCATATGGAAACTACGGTTTCCCTCCCTCGTGTACGTCCGTGGCTGGGTTCGTTCCCATGACTCGGCCATCCTTTAGTGAAGTGTGGGCACTTTATTATGGTTTGCTTTCATCTGTGGGTCCCCTTATCTTTTTTCTCTGATAATAAATTCCCTAAGGGGCCTGAAAATGGATTCTGCAGTAGTTACTGGTTTGTCAACTGACTTTTTCCTTGTTTCTTGGTTAAGGGTCAGGAAGTTGCTATTACAGTGAATGAAATGCAGTTTCCAAAGGGTCTCTGAGACCAAATAGAAACCCCATTTAAAATGCAAACATCACTCTAAATAGTTGTTGAAGATGGCTCCGCCCTGCCCCTGAAAAGTAACTCATTTCAGTAGAAATTAAGAATTTGTAATTTGATAAGTCTTATAGAGCTTTTTGCTAACTCTAATTCTTCATTGTATTATGTTACCGAAAGCTGCAGAGGGAGGACTAGCTTGCAGTTGCAAAGAATGGACTTTTGCTCTGTTGAATTTTATTACTTTACTGACTCCTGCCAGGTGATAATTGAGCTAAAAAGAAAGTATGTCAGAAAACAGTGGAA
This sequence comes from Ailuropoda melanoleuca, assembly GCF_002007445.2. Taxonomy (NCBI): domain Eukaryota; kingdom Metazoa; phylum Chordata; class Mammalia; order Carnivora; family Ursidae; genus Ailuropoda; species Ailuropoda melanoleuca. The sequence goes on along the minus strand of NC_048232.1, from coordinate 30,683,153 downwards.
AAAGAAGAGAGCACAGCACCAGGCAAGAGTAGATTTTCAACAAACATTTGCTGGATAAATAAAAGAAAAGGAGAAAAGGAACCCTGAAAATTTTTAAGGGAGAGTGACCATGGGCAGGATTTCAGAATTCCTGGCATCAAAGTCAATTAGAAACATTCAGGCCATCCCATTCTAAGCCTGAGTATGATTTTGTCATGAGGAAAACATGTGTTTCTTCTTTGAATAAAATTCTGGAGAATAAAAGGCGGGGCGGTGGGGGGTGGGGATGAATGTGAAGAGAAGCTGAACGGGGATGAGCCGAAGAGAAAAGCAAAGAGGGAAACACAGAGTAGAGCCTGTTACAAAGAAAGCTAACAGAAATGATGCAAATTTGCTCCCTCCTCTGCCCTCGCTTCTAATTCCCTTTCCTTCTTTCTAGTATTTATACTCAGAATTCCAAAGGGAGATTTAAGAGCAATTTGGAAATATGTTAAGTAAGACAACACCAGGTGGCAAATAGCAATTTAATTCTCCTTGCCAGCAGAGCTAAAGACTTAGAATGCTTTTTATTAGCAAAGCTGGGTGGGAGGAGGACAGGAGGGAGAGGGAGGTAGGAAAAAGCCATTAAAGTGTTTCGACAAAGGCTGCACAGCGATGGATAGACTCTTACAAGAAATCTTTTAATACGTGCATTAATTCTCCTTTTCATCTTACCGCCTGCTAGAAAATTAGTTGTACAGGCATTTCAGATGTTTTCTCCGGAGCAAATATTTACACAGGAGTAGTGTGTTGACACTGCGTGGCTTTGGGCTTCAGGCAGCAGGCTGGTGCCTCTCGGGACATGTAAGTGCAGAAGGCAGACGCCGCCACGCCCGTGCGAACACGGCTGGCTCCAGAGGCAGCTCCCGGAGTCATGTTTGCCCTCTGCAAGTCCGGTGTGGGGCCTTCTGTTTAGAAATAGGATAAGGGGTCTGCTGATGAAGACTTTCATGTATTTATGTCCTATTTGCTTTTTATCCAAGGGGGAAATTGGATTTTCCGAGACCCTGAACACACACTGCGTAGCCGCTGAGAAATACACAGCATTGAAGATAAACTAGAATATCCTGCCATTGACTTTGCAATTCTTCCAGCTTCTACACCTGTCGGCACCTTCGGCCCTCGTGCCCTGTCTACTTCGGAGACCCCTGGAGTTTGAGTCTGGGGTCTTACTTCTCCCCCGTGGGACTCGCAGCTTCGGTTGGTTCCCTTGCTTCAGGACACCTGAGGCAGACAGTGTAGGAAGGGGAAGCCCACCCCTGAGGCTCCTGGACGGAGTCACAAGGAACGGTCCCCCCCCCCCTTTTTAAGTTAGGACTCTTCTTTTGTGTGAAGATCAGTAGGTGCGAATCGAAGAAGCAGGTAGAAAGTTTTCTCCCCCCCCCTCCCCCAGGGAACTGAATATAAAGAGAGAAAAGTGGGCAGCTCGGGGAGGTGAGCTTCGAGGACAAGGATGGCGGGCCCTCCGGGGTCCTGTCTGACCAGACGCCCTGTCACCAAACAGGAAGTGCCCAGAGTGGTCCTGGGACAAATTCAGAAACGCTGCCTGCGCGTTTCCTCTCCCCTCTGCGCGGCTGGCGGGTGGGAAGGACTCCGGCAGGTCTTGGCACGCGCTGTACGGGCGCTCAGGTTGCCCGTCTCCCTGAGCGCCCGGCGGAGTCAGTCCTGCCCAACGTCCGCGTCACAGATTCTAGGTCCGAAGACCCCACACTACTCGGAGTTCTCCTTTTAAAAAACGTGATAAGCTAGTATAGCACTGTATGTGAAGTATCCTGGAAGAAAGTAAATCAGAACAAAACAGCAATACTGTGTTAAACCGATTTTAAATGTTTTCAAAATGTTCTCTGGTGAGGAATGGTTCCCTCTCTTCGTTGCTGTTTTTCTTTATTTGTTTGTATAAGGTTAAAGGCTGGGGCCTAAGAATCAGACTGGGATCAAATCCTGCGCCCATGGCCTCAGTTTGCTCATCTGTGAGTGGGGTTAATAGAATTTAAGTCACGGATCATGACCGTCATGAAGGCTAAATGAGTTAATACATATAATAAAGTGCTTTCTATGTTTGTCTCCTCATAAGCGTCAAATAAATTTAACATTAATCTATTATTAGATTGAATAATGATATTAATCGTTTATTAAATGATGTGAAGTTTAAACCTCTTTCTCTGCAGTGTCTTACTGCACTCCGCTGAGGAAGGGCCACAGCTAGAAATTATTCTCCATTTCTCCAGAGATTTGTTTTCAAGGCCTCAGTTTATTTCACTGGAGTTCTAAAATAGCAGGCACTTTTGCATTTTATTGAGTAGGCCCAGAGGTCTAGATTCATGATATACCATGACCTTCCAAAGCTGCAATAGCTGGCCCTTCTTGCCACATGCTCAGGACCTGATTCCCACACATAAAACCAAATAAAGAATTAGTCAGGTTATCAGTATGAGATTTATCTGAAAAATCGTTTCACATCCTTGGGAATTTGCTTTTGGAAAAGAACTATTTTCTACTTTCCCTGAATACTGGGTCTTGGACCTGGGACTTATCCACAAAGGGAGCATAAAAACCCTGGCTTTCATTCATTTATTCACTCATCATATATTTATGGAGAACTTACTGTATCATTTGCTAGGAATTGGATGTCAAAGATGATCAAGACATAATCGGTATTGAGGAATTTAGTTGGGAGAACTGTATGGACATCCAAATATGGTGAGGTGAGCTGTAGCCAGATCTGGGGAGGCTAAAAAGACTTCACTGAATAGGTGGTATCATTTCTTGAAGGGTGAACAGAAGCTTGCCAAGATGAAAAGAGTAGTGAAGGCCATGCTAGAAAAATGGTCTGTCATGGGCAAAGGGCCAACAGTCAGCAAGGCCCTCTGTTATTGAGCAGATGGATGAGAAGTTTGGGGTGACCAAGGCATGGGATCCTCTCTTTTAAGTTGGGTAGGTTCACCTGCCAAGTCGTCCTCTTCAGGGCTGAGTAGACAGTGAGAGCTGTGATTACCTCCAACTCCGGTGCTCAGACCCAGACGGAGGCCACTAACTCATTTCCAGAAGAACACCAAGGATCAGGCCTCAGGAGCTCATGAAACGAGTCACCAGAGTGAAGGGTCATGGCAGAACTCTGCACAGCCAGAAGGGATGGCAAGCCCGAGGGGCGATGCTTGCAGGAGCCAGCAGAGTTCATGGAAAGGCCTAGGACAGTGCAGATGCAAGTAAACAAGGAGTTTGGGGGCAGAGAGGTGCAGGCTTGGGATTGTGAAGTGCCTTTTATGTCTTTCCAAGGTGTTGAGTTTTGCCTTTTCGTGCAGGCGAAGGTGAACTGGTAGACTGTCTTTACACCTTTGTAGTGTGGAGTAGGTTTAGGAAGGAAAGGGGCCAAGACAGGAATTCATGTTTAGTGAGGATGCTGTTGCAGTGCTCCCAGGGCCCCTGCTAAGGTCCAAAGGTAGACTGGGAGTGGAGATGGAGACGAGGGATGGATAGAATCTGGAGGTATTTCTGGACGAGAAATGGCAGGATCCTGCAATGATGGATGAGGGTGAGGAAGGAGAAACAGTTTTGCTGAGGACAGTGATTGAGGAAAATCCAGTTGGAGTTGGACAATGTTGGAAGCTGGGATCTAAGCATGGAGCCTGGATAGTTGCAAGCAGCAACACAGAGCTGACTTTTGTCCTGGCACCGAGCTGACCATTTCACATGGGTGCAGTGCATTCGATGCTTACTACACTCCTGCAAGGGGGGAGTGATTACTCCCAATTAAGACAGGGGGAACTGAGGCACAGGGAGGCGAAGGAGCTGCCCATGTTTATACAACGGTACATGGCCAAGGTAGGTCTGGAACCCATGGCCACCTTGCTCTTCACCTCTGTCCCTGCCTTCCCACAAAATCCAGAAGTAATCTCAGTTTCCAAGTTTGAATTAGGGGCGTCTGGGTGGGTCAGTTTGTAACCTCTGCCTTCGGCTCAGGTCGTGATCCCAGGGTCCTGGGACTGAGTCCCGCATCGGGCTCACTGTTCAGCCAGGAGCCTGCTTCTCCCTCTGCCTGCTGCTCCCCCTGCTTGTGCCCTCTCACTCTCTCTCAAATAAATAACATCTTTAGGGAGAAAAAAAAAAGAGTTTGCATTATTCCCAGATTTTGGAGGGCAGCTTGAGCAGATCCCCTAGGGCCTATTTGCATGAGTGACTGAGGAATCCTAGGCAAATAACACGTTGGAGGGAAGATACTGAGTGAGAGAAGAGGGCCCCTCGCGGCAGAGGCTGTGCTCATGATGGCCAGCCCACATTTCCCCAGGGACTTGTGCTGGCGCACTGAGTACGGCAGGTGGACAAATGAAAGGCCTGTTTCACACATGTCTCCTTAGGACACAGTAAAACGGGCCTGTGAAGGTGGTCTCAGGAGGATTGGAGGCCTGAGGCCCAGGGAGGATAGAAGGTTGTGTAGCCCTTGTCAAAGCATTTGCAGACTTAGCTGTCATCCAAGATGGCTTCAGGGGCTAGAGGGAGGGAAATGGTGTCTCCTCTGTAGCAGCCAAGAGGGTTCTCTTCTCAAACAGATCCGTAACACTCCTGGGGGCTTCTCTGAACCCTAGGGAATAATCTACAAAATGTTGAGGCTCTTAGGACTCCGCCGGTGGTCAGGGTCACGGACACAGTGTTTTGCTATCGTAACCCTATTTTCCCCTCAGGCCAGAGCACAGAGCATAGGCTATGTGATAAAGAACAGTAATAGCGAACCCCAGTTGAACATTTACTCTGTCCCCGGTGTGGCACTCGTGTTGACATATTGTCTTACTTAACTCCTGAAATAATACCAAGAGGTAAATGCTGTTATTGCCCCACACGTGAGAGAATGGGACAAGAAGAGACGTCCCTAAGTTCTGTCCTGAGTTAAAAGTTTATGAACCGCGGGGCGCCTGGGTGGCACAGTGGTTAAGCGTCTGCCTTCGGCTCAGGGCATGATTCCGGCGTTCCGGGATCGAGCCCCACATCAGGCTCCTCCGCTATGAGCCTGCTTCTTCCTCTCCCACTCCCCCTGCTTGTGTTCCCTCTCTCACTGGCTGTCTCTATCTCTGTCAAATAAATAAATAAAATCTTAAAAAAAAAGTTTATGAACCGAGGACCCTATAAACCTATTGTGATCACCACTTTTTTCATATTGAATCAAAAAGTCCAATTTGAGTACACCTTACACAAATTCTAAGGCTACTTTGAAGATGGCCAACATTTTCTTTAATCTGAAGTTTGCTTTCTCAGCGGACTGGATTTGTCTCCAGCACCCTGGAAGCGTGAAATGACATCACCATCTGATGAGCATCTAAAAACATTTTGGCTAATTTAAAAAATAGAGATCTTGAATGTGCTCTCTTAATTATGTTTGACCATTGGAGCATGCTGCGTGAAAACCCGGGTAGGCTGCCTGTTCTGCGATTTGTTTTTGAAACAAGCTTTGGAGTCTTCACGGGCTGAGAGGGTTCTGTTGCAAGGGTGTACGCTGTGAATCACAGTTTCAGAGGAAGACGACAAACACAAATCCCAGCCAAGCAATTTGTAAAACTGGATTGCTGACAGAAATCCAGGAAGCAGCAGAAAAACAACCAAACACAAACACATAGTCGAGTGCCTGGATGTAATGTGAAGTAACAAAGAGGAATGAGCCCCAGGATGACACGACGACACAGGGGAGCAGAGGTTGAACAGGCTGTCTTGTTTTGAAAAACGAGGAGGGGTGCCTGGGTGGCATGGCGGTTAGGCGTCTGCCTTCAGCTCAGGGCGTGATCCCGGCGTTATGAGATCAAGCCCCACATCAGGCTCCTCCGCTATGAGCCTGCTTCTTCCTCTCCCACTCCCCCTGCTTGTGTTCCCTCTCTCACTGGCTGTCTCTATCTCTGTCAAATAAATAAATAAAATCTTAAAAAAAAAGTTTATGAACCGAGGACCCTATAAACCTATTGTGATCACCACTTTTTTCATATTGAATCAAAAAGTCCAATTTGAGTACACCTTACACAAATTCTAAGGCTACTTTGAAGATGGCCAACATTTTCTTTAATCTGAAGTTTGCTTTCTCAACGGACTGGATTTGTCTCCAGCACCCTGGAAGCGTGAAATGACATCACCATCTGATGAGCATCTAAAAACATTTTGGCTAATTTAAAAAATAGAGATCTTGAATGTGCTCTCTTAATTATGTTTGACCATTGGAGCATGCTGCGTGAAAACCCGGGTAGGCTGCCTGTTCTGCGATTTGTTTTTGAAACAAGCTTTGGAGTCTTCACGGGCTGAGAGGGTTCTGTTGCAAGGGTGTACGCTGTGAATCACAGTTTCAGAGGAAGACGACAAACACAAATCCCAGCCAAGCAATTTGTAAAACTGGATTGCTGACAGAAATCCAGGAAGCAGCAGAAAAACAACCAAACACAAACACATAGTCGAGTGCCTGGATGTAATGTGAAGTAACAAAGAGGAATGAGCCCCAGGATGACACGACGACACAGGGGAGCAGAGGTTGAACAGGCTGTCTTGTTTTGAAAAACGAGGAGGGGTGCCTGGGTGGCATGGCGGTTAGGCGTCTGCCTTCAGCTCAGGGCGTGATCCCGGCGTTATGAGATCAAGCCCCACATCAGGCTCCTCCGCTAGGAGCCTGCTTCTTCCTCTCCCACTTCCCCTGCTTGTGTTCCCTCTCTCACTGGCTGTCTCTATCTCTGTCAAATAAATAAATAAAATCTTTAAAAAAAAAAAAAAAGAAAGAAAAACAAGGAGCACGGCCGATCTGGGCCCGGAGAGCATTCCACAAACCTGGGGTGGCAGGCTCTCCTGCGTTTGGTATACACGCTGCTTTCACCTGCTTCTGATGTGAGTCCGTTCACCTTGGGCACAGGGAATGGAATGTTTCCTCCATTGCATTCAGATGCTTTATTATGTTCGTTAAGCTCAATCAATACAAAGCTCTTCGATGATTGCTTTTCCCATCATCATAGCTAACACTGACTGAGCTCTCTAGTTTCCAAATGGACCAGTCTGTCTGGTCATCACTTGAATGTGAGTTAGAAAAGGAGAACGGATTTTCACTTACTCTGTTCCCTGATGTATTCACAGTACCTAGAATAGTGCCCAACACACAGCGGAGGCTTGTGGATGTTTGGTGAATGAATGGATGGATGGACAACCACATGCTTCTGCAATATTCTACGTGCTTTACTGATTCACTTAATCATGATCACAATCCTGTGATGTTGGCATTTATTATTATTCCTATTTTACAGATGAGCCAACGGAGTCCCACAGAAGTTAATTAGCTTCTGCACAAGATCGTGGCAGAGGCAAAACCAAACCCAGGCATTCTGACTCCAAAATCCACCTCACCATACTGGACTCTTCCATGCTAATTCACCTGGTCTGCAAGTTTCCTATTTGCACCGTTAGTTTTCCCTTAGTCTCACTACATTTACTTCCCCATAATGTTCTTCCAACAGGTCAACCTATTTAATTTTTAATTTTTTTAAGATTTTATTTATTTTTTTGAGAGAGAGAGCAGAGATGGTGACAGAAAGCTAGAGGGGAGAGGAGAGGAAGAAGCAGGATCCCCGCTGAGCAGGGAGCCCGATGTGGGACTCAATGCGAATATCCTGGGATCATGACCTGAGCTGAAGGCAGATGCTTAACCCACTGAGCCATGCAGGTGCCCAGGTCAACCCGTTTTATATCAGACTTCTTTACACGCAGAAAAAAACTTTCGTTTTGTTCTTTTTAAAACACACATTATTCCATGTTCTTATTGCTTATGCCAAAGGGCTTTGAATTCATTTATATGCAGAAAAAAATTAAGACTGGACAATAGAAATATTACCTTAGGGAGGATCCTAAATTTATATATTTTTTAAGGACAACCTAAGCTATTATGATTTTTAAATAAAAATATGTTTATACTCAATTTTTTTTTCTGTGGCACAGTAAAAAATCATTTTTTAGAAGTAAGTAATATGACACAGAATTAGCCAGGCCATAAAATTATAAATTTAAGTTTTTAATCTTTAATTTTTATGTTAGCCTTCCTAACTCTTCAGGGCAATTTAATCTCCTTAAAGCGATCAGATATGTGTAAATGATACTGTGTTTAGAGAGGTACAGACTTACCACTCGAGAGATAAACACGTGTTAGGTAACTACAAATTGCAGACTGTGCGGAGCTATTTTTTTTTTCATAAGACTCCTTTTAAATTGAATATGTCTAAGTTTTCTTGCTCAGACAAAGGAAAATTGAGGGCAACTTCTGGTTTGCCACTGTATTCTGTGGAGATTGCTTAAGGAATTTTTTTCAGTTCAATTTTGGAACATGCTAATTGACAGCATTAAAGCTCGCTATGAGATAAAGGTCTACCCTCCAGCTTTTCCATCTGATTTCCTGCCATCTCCTACCCCTCGTGCCCTCCCAGCTAATGCAAATCACATGGTCCAGCTATCACCATTCCCACTGATTGGTCAGTCCTTCTGTATTTAAAAAGAGGATGGCAAGAGGAGGTAGTGAAATTTTGCTGAGTGCATGACCATCCCCCCTTTGTTTTGGGGGTCCTCAGACTGTAATTTAGTAGCACGTGAGGAAGGATGTAGCATGAAACATAGCCCTTTATTAGTAGTAATTTTTATAAGTACACCAATTCCTTACAAAAAGCTCAGTGTTAGAGCCATAGACTCATAAGAGAGACCTCAATAATCATGTCATATAACCTCTCAGGTAACTCAGACATTGTGTATTTGCTAACTCATTACCGAATTATATTAGTAGAAAACCAAAGGTACAATTACATTCTTTAAAAAATATTATTTTTCCGGGTCACCTGGGTGGCTCAGTCAGTTAACCGTCTGACTCTGGATTTCATCTCCGGTCATGATCTCAGGGTCATGAGATCAAGCCCCGAATTGTGTTCTGCCCTGGGTGTGCAGCCTGCTTAAGATTCTCTTTTTCCCTCTGACCCTCCACCACCGTCTCCCACCCTCCCCACTCTCACTCATGCACTTGCACTCCCGCGCGCTCTCTCTCTCTCTCAAAAAATTATTTTTCCTGGGGCGCCTGGGTGGCTCAGTCGTTAAGCGTCTGCCTTCAGCTCAGGGCGTGATCCCGGCGTTCTGGGATCGAGCCCCACATCAGGCTTCTCTGCTGGGAGCCTGCTTCTTCCTCTCCCACTCCCTCTGCTTGTCCCTCCTCTCACTGGCTGTCTCTGTGTCAAATAAATAAATAAAATCTTTAAAAAAAATATTTTTCCTATTAGAAAATGTTTTATGATTAACACGGATAAATACTTCTATATAATTTGTGTCTATCTCAAATGTAGCTGAGTTAGTAGAAACGATTCTTAGGGAATTAGACGAAGCCCTTTTTCTTTTGGACAACTTCTCTGTTTGACTAGGCTTCTCAGACAATGCAAATGTGAAATCTGAATCTTATTTCACTGTGTGGAAAAATATGCCATGAAACTGTCATATCCCAAGATCCATTGTTACCCTGCAAACTAATTTAGAAGGATCTTTCCCAAGAGAAAAGCACATCAACTACTTTAATTTTTCAAACAGTGATCTTGGTTTAAAATTTCTATCTAACTTTAATAGAAGGTTCTTCAGCAGTTTTCTTTTTGCAATTGTAATAGATTCTTTTTTTTTTTTAAGATTTTATTTATTTGTTGGAGAGAGAGAGAGGGAGCACAACAAGCAGGGGGAACAGCAGGCAGAGGGAGAAGCAGACTCCCTGCTGAGCAAGAAGCTGGTGCAGGACTCGATCTCAGAACTCTGGGACCATGACCTGAGCTGAAGGCAGATGCTTAATTGACGGAGCCACCCAGGCATCCCTGTAATAGATAATTTGTAAATGTAGATACTTTGAAAAAACAATAATATATTTTCTTACTGGATAATTTTGTAAGTTTTAGTTCTGTCAAGTTTTTTTAATTAAAAACATTAAGCATTCATCTTTTATTTATTTTATGTTCCTTTGATTGGGTCTAAGGATATCTAAGTGGTGGCAGATTTCAAATTTTCTTTTTTCTTTTTCTTTTTTTTTTCAAGATTTTATTTTTGAGTAATCTCCATCCCCTACACAGGGGTAGAATTTAGAGCCCCAAGATCAAGAGTCTCATGCCCCACTCGCTGAGCCAGCCAGGTGCCCCAAACCTCAAGGTTTCTAATCCAGACCTCCACATCTTTAATTTTTAGGGGGAAAAGACCATGTTCCACTTCTACATTTCCCCGATTACCTAGACAAATCATGCTCTGCTCTAAGGAACATTTCCAAACATCAGCTATGAATGTTTCCCTTCCACATCCCTAGAGTTCTCCCAAGGGCAGTCTCCCCTCCCTCCCAACAGCATCTGGTCACTAATCTAAAATTGCTCCCCTTTTCCTGACCCCCATTAATCTTTCAGCTTTTCTTGGCAGGTAGTTTTTGACCACTGAAAATTAAATATCTCCAAATATATATAATCTCAATAGTGAATATATTACAACACTACAAGTCACAAATTTTAAGCTGACTGAAGTGATTTGGTCAAGTTTTAAAAGGAGACCTGTGGGTAGTGTGGTGATGATAATATATTTATTTTCCGAAGAACCTTGGAAAATCTACCCAGTTATATTTTATAGATTTTGTACTGGGCAATCACATAATATAGAATGTTGACTCCATCAATATCATTCACAAAGGCTGGTGGTGGTAAAAGCTAAGAACACCATTCTATTCCATACAAGTTCTTAATTTCATACTGGGTAAAACAAATCTGATCACTGGTCTGTGTATATAATTTGTTTTCTTTAATTTAAGGTGTTTTTCTTTTTGTGGCCTTCAAGGTAGAGACACTATCTGCCACCATATATAGAATCTGGGAAAGGAAATATCTTTGATTCGTCCCTTTCTCTCGCCCTTTAAACCCAACAAATCTGAAGGTTTTCTGATTATAATTTCAAGTATTTTTCATTTGTGTCTCCCACAAGAAGATCAGAAAGAAAAAATAAACCTCTTATTATTTATTGATGGTAACAGTTGTCTTCACAGAAAACCCAAAAGAATCTATAGAATAATTATGAGAATCACTCAGAGTTTGGCTAGGTTGCTGAATACAAAATCGATGCTCAAATACCAGTTGTGTTTTTATACCTCAGTAGAAGAAGTTAGAAAGTGTAATTTAGAAAAAAGATGTCACTTATAACAACAGCAAAAGCATAAGGGAACAAGAGAGAAATCTTCCAGGGCACCTGGGTGGCTCGGTCGTTAAGTGTCTGCCTTCTGTTCAGGGCGTGATCCTGAAGTCCTGGGATGGAGCCCCACGTCAGGCTCCTCTGCTGGGAGCCTGCTTCTTCCTCTCCCACTCTCCCTGCCTGTGTTCCCTCTCTCGCTGGCTGTCTATCTCTCTCTCTCTGTGTCAAATAAATAAATTAATTAAAAAAAAAAGAAATCTCCCATAATAAACAAGCTTTTTATGAAAACATTTTGAGACTTTGTGGATTGATATTAAAGAAGGGCTAAGGAAATGGAAAGATATTTTGTGTTTATAAACAGAAAGATTCAGCATCCATTGCTCCTATACAGACTATTTTATTTGATTTTATTTTTGCTTTAATGTTTATTTTTTAAATTTTAATCCCAGTATGGTTAACATACAGTGTTATTTTAGTTTCAGGTGTACAATGTAGTGATTCAATAATTCTATGCATTTCTCAGTCCTCATCAGGATTAGTGCACTCTTAATCCCCTTCCTATTTCATCCATCCCTCCACCCACCTCCCCCCCGGTAACCATCAGTTTGTTCTCTACACTTAAGAGTCTGTTTTTTGGTTTGTCTCTTTATTTCTTTGTTCATTTGTTTTGGTTCTTAAAGTCCACATATGAGTGAAATCATATGGTATTTGTCTTTCTCTAATTTTGTTAGGATTATATTCTCTAGATCCATCCATGCTGTTGCAAATGACAAGATTTCATTCTTATTTACAGCTGAGTAATATTCCATTGTGTGTCTATACCACTTCTTCTTTATCCATTCATCTGTCGATCGACACTTGGGCTGCTTCTATAATTTGGCTATTGCAAATAATGTTGCTATAAACATAGGGGCACATATATTTTTTTGAATTATTGCTTTTGTGTTCTTTGGGTAAATAACCAAGAGTGCGATTATTGGATTGGAGGGTAGTTCTGTTTTTAATTTTTTGAGGAACTGCCATACTGTTTTCCATAGTGGCTGCACCAGTTTGAATTCTCATCAACAGTGCCAAAGGGTTCCTTTTTCTCCACAACCTCTCCAACACTTCTTTCTTTTGTTGTTGATGTTAGCCATTCTGACAGTTGTAAGGTGGTATCTCATTATAGTTTTGATTTGTATTTCCCTGATGATGAATGAGGTTGATTATCTTTTCATGTGTCTGTTGGCCATCGGTACATCTTCTTTGGAGAAACGTGTGTTTATGTCTTCTGCCCATTTATAATTGTATAATACAATTAGTGTTGAGTTGTAGAACTTCTTTATATGTTTTGGATACTAGCCCTTTATTGGGTTAGTCATTTGTAAATATCTTCTCCCATTCCATAGGTTATCTATTAGTTTTGCTGATTATTTCCTTCACAGTGCAGAAACTTTCTATTTTGATGTAGTCCCAATAGTTTCTTTTGCTTTTGTTTCCCTTGCCTCAGGAGACCTATCTAGAAAAATGTTGCTATGGCCAATGTCAGAGAAATTACTGCCTGTGTTCTCTGTGTATGGTGGAAGAAAGTGATCCGGTTTCATTCTTTTGCATGTAACTGTCCTGTTTCCTGACACTGTTTGCCGAAGAGACTGTCTTTTTCCCATGGGATGTTCTTTCCTCCTTTGTTGAAGATTAATTGACAATACAATCCTGGGCTTCAGACCAATTCATTTTAAATCCCAGTCCCCAAGGGTCTCCCCATTCCTCCCTATCTAGAAATTGAGGAATTTATCCTAAAATGTATGAAGAAGCACAAAAGGCAAAGAATGGTCAAGAGACTCCTGAAAAAGTATCTTGATTTGTTATATCAAGACATATTATAAAAGCAAGGTAATGAAGACCATCAATATTGACACCAGGTTAGACAGACAATGGACAATTCAATAGCGCTATTGAACCAACTTGCTGTCCATACAGAAAAAAATCAAGCTGGATTGCTCCCTTATACATTAAAAATCTATTCTAAATGAATTGAAAACTTCAAATCGAAAGGCAAAACTGAAAAGATTTACAAGACAAATAGGAGAATATATTTAGGAACTTAAGCTATGTATAGACTTTTTAAAAAGTCAAAAGCACAAACTGTAAAGGAAAATTATGATAAATTCAAATATATTAAAAATAAAAATGTGTGCTCATTAAAAGATAACTCAAGAGAGTAAAAAAAAACAACAAGAAACAAACTGGAAGAAGACATTTGCAACGCATATCATTGACAAAATACTATATAAATTAATTAAACAAACCAATAGGAAGAAAGCAAACAACCTAAGAGAAAATAGAAAATGGGCAAAGGCATGAAAAAGTACTACACAGAAATAGAAACACAAGTGGCCCATAAATAGATAAAAAGGTGCACGATTTCATTTAGCAATCAAGGCAAGGAAAATTAAAATCACCAGTGAGGTACTATTTCACACTCAACAAAATATTACAAAGTCTAAAAATACTAAGTCTTGGAAAGAATGTAGAAAAATAGAAATTTCCACTTTGGAAAATAATTGGCAGTGACTAGTGAGGTTTACATGTGCAGAACCCATGACAAGAAACTTTACTCCTAATCAATATATCCCAGAGTATTTCTAGCACACATGCACCAGAGACCTATAGAAGAAATCTATAATGGTCTTGCTCATGACAGCATAATACTGGAAACAACCCAAAGGGCTACAGCAAATAGAATGGCTGGATGGTCATACGTGTTACACGCATGAAAATAAACTGCAGTAGCATCCTTAAACACGCTTGGATCTTAATCATACAGTATTCAAAGAAGAAAACGTGTCCTATACTCTATGCTATACAATTTTGTTTCCACAAAGTATAAAATAGGCAAAACTAAATATATTGCTTTGGGTAGGGCTATGTCCTTATTGAGTAAAACAAAGAAAAAAAAGGGAAAATTGTAGTTGACATGAAATCTAGGCAAGAGAAGGAGTGGACGCCGTTGTGAAGGGGTTTGCTTAAAACAGAGCATTCCTAAGAAGGATTTAATTCTTCGGGAACAGGTACACAGATGGTTCTTCTTTAAGCTGTATATATACAATCACATAAGGAAAAGAGAAGCAGAGATGGGAGAATGAGAGAGGAGAGGGGAGAGAGACACCTGTCACACGCTCAGCTGCATTCTGGGTGACATCCTGGTATCTCTATGAGAACATTTCCTCTGTTTTCCAGTGTTATGGGCTAAATTTTCTCCCCCCCCCACAAATTCATATATTGAAGTCCCAAGCCCCAGTATCCCCAAATGTGACTGTATTTGGAGACAGGGTCTTTAAAGAGGTAACTGAGTTAGAACGAGGTGATTAGGGTAGACCCTAGTTTAGGAGGATGGGTGTCCTAAAAGAAGAGGAGAATTGTATAGACACAAATACAGAGAAAAGACTATTGAAGACACAGAGAGAAGATGGCCATATACAAGCCAAGGAGAGGGGGTCTCAGGAAAACCCAGCTCTGCCCACACCTCGATCTCAGCTCTCTGGCTTCCAGAATTGAGAGTAAATACCTTTCTGCTGTTGAAGTCAGCCAGCCTGTGGTACTTTATTATGACAGCTCTACCAAATTAATACATCTAATTTGAGTTGTTCTTTGTTATTTGTGGGGTTCTATTCATGCACCTGCTTGGCCTTGCCCTCCCCCCATCCCTCGCCTGGCAGCCCCTCACTCATGCTGTCTCTCCCAGCTCCAGAAAGCCACCTCCAGAAAGCCTGTCTTTAACTGTATAGGCAGAGTGAGGTGTCCCTGCCTGGGACTTCCAAGTAATCCTCGGCCTGTTTCTAGGGTTACAAGGAGTACTTTTTATTGGAACCCTCTGTTTGTATGTCTCTCTGTCCCCTAGGGAGCTCTTTGAAGCCAGGCAGAGTACCATTCGTCTGCGTCTCCTCCACAGGTAAGCGTCTGGCACACAGGAAGGGCTCAGCAGCGTTTGCGGGTCGCATGCACTAGGAGAGTACAGACCATACCCAGAGAAGGCAGCTTGGGGAAACACTAACAAGGATCATCTAAAACAGTAAGCTCCTGTGTTATTCATTTTATTTGTGTTTATTTCATTTTGCTTTGAAATAGTATATACATTCTGAGGAGGGGAGGGAGAGGGACATCTAATACTAGAATTACTTTGCATTTTTGTGTGTGGATTTTCCCTTAAAATGAAAAGCACATGTTACCACTAATATGCCTATTTCGGTTCCCAAAAGAAAGTAGAGGATTAAAATCCTAAACTGATATTACTGATGACCATGTCTGCACACAGGTGTCTGACAACTGGCTGGTAGATGACATTTTCATCCGGCAGAATTTACCAGACGCCTTATCTGTGCTAGCCCCTGGGGATGGTGGACAAGACGTTCCCTGTGAGGCCTGCATTCTGGTGAGAGGAGGCAATGAACAGGAAAATAGCAGGTAGTCATACATACATGCAATGCACATATGTTACATAGGTTATGAGATAGAGAGTAATGGGATTCCTTTTGATTGGGTGGTCAGGGAAGCCCTGTCTGAGGAGCTAGCGTTTGAAAAGATCAAAATTCTGGATGGAGGAAATAGAAAAGCAGAGGTCTGAGGCAGAACAGAGGAGCAGAAGGGAGGCCAGTGCTGCTGGGGTGTAGTGGGTGGTAGGGAATAAATGTGGGGAGGTGGTAGGCAGGGTCCAGATCATACAGGGTCTCATAAGATCAAATGAGGCTTTCATTCTAAGTGCGGTGAGAGTCAATTAAGGGTTTTAAAAGAGGAATGACACAATGTGACTCACATTTTTAAAAATATCGTTTGGCTTCTATGTGAAGGATGGATGGGAGGAGGGTGAGGAGGATAAGTAAAAACAGGGAGACTGACAGGAGGTTGTGCAGTAATCCGGGCATAGTGGTGCTCAAAATGAACTCGGCAGAGTCAGGGTAATTTCCACAAGTGGAGTCCACAAACCGTAAGTGCGAAGGAAGGGAGGGCCCAGGGTGATTTCCAGGGTTATGGCTTAAGCAACTGAACAGATGGTGGTGTCGCTGACATACTGAGATTCAGAAGCCTGGTTGAGGGACGGAATTGGGATGGCGTTGGGATCGGGTATCTGGGGTTTAGATTTCAGGTGCTTTTTCTGCATCATGCAGGGGCCAATGTCTTGTAAACAGAAAGAGGAGTTTGAGAATCTGAGGAAACATGGGGATCGGAGAACCATCCCTATCCCTCTCTCAACCCTTCTTCTATCTATGTACCAGAGTCAAAGTTATGGATGAATTTAAGCCCACAGGATGGATGGGATTATCTGGGCAGCCAGGAGAGATTGAGAAGCTAATGGGGCTGATCCTTGTGGTACTCTAAAATTTAGTGCTTCTTCGAATTTGAGACATCCAGCTAAGGTGATAGAAATGGAGCCCCCAGAAAGTTAGGAGAAAGGTCAAAGTGTGTGATATCATGGAAGCTAAGATAAATGCTTCAAGAGGAAGAAATAGTGTGACGTGCTACTGAAGGAGCAAGTGAAAATGACCACTGCATTTGGAAACAAGGAAGTTACGTGTACCTTGACAAGAGGAATTTGGGTGGAATTGTGGAGACAGGAATGTGATTTGAGAAGGTTTAATGAGAAAATGAGAAGTGAGGGTAAAGATGGAAAGACCAAACTACCCTTTGCAAAGTCATGCTCTAAGGAGCAGCAGAGAAATGGGAACACTTTCTGGAGGGGGTCCTTTTGGGGGGCACAAGAGAAGGTGCTGAGATTCTGGAACTTGTTTGTATGCTAACGGGAAAAATTCAATAGAAAGGGAAATATCTATGACAAACAGTTTGGGCATCACAATTCTTGAGACAAGAGGAGGTAAGAAACACAGAACTTGGGTTGTTATCAACAAGACTACTAAAATTCAGTTTAGTAACTTCAATTTACTAGAAGTTCACTTTGAAAAAATATCAAAGTTATTCCATAATTCTGGGCTATAAAATAAATACTACTAATGATGATAAAGACAATGGTAAGAGAACTATTTATTGAGCACTTTCTATAAATCCAGTACTCAGCTGCTTTATTTAGTTTGTCACTCAGACAACACCCAGATGAAAAATATATTATTTTTTACAAATGAGAACGTTGAGGCTCGAAGAGTTTCATGTGCTCGTGAAGAACAGGTGACAGATGTAGGATCTAAATCCAGACCAGTTGCCCAAAGATGCTCAGATGTAGGTTGGCAAGCCCGTCCTCCCAAGGTCCCCCCACCCTGTGCTTCCCTGAAACCCCTCAGGCCCTGAGCTCCTACCATAGGGCACTCGGGCTTAGCTATGTATGATGGTTGCTAAGATATCAGGAGCCTGTCACACCGTTCTGTTTAGAAGCAACTTCATTTTCTTCTTGTTGAAATTATTACATTCTGTCTCCCATGACTAAAACAGTTACCATCGTGAACGCAAGAGCTGTTTTCACATACCAGCCGTTGCCTGAAAACAAAACGTCCTGTAGGAATAAATTTCTGTTCCGGACAAGTTCTAGCAAGCTGTGTTTATGGTTGTTTATATTTTCTAAAGACTCTTTATTTGGAGTTTATAAATAAATGTGTATGTTTGTAGCACAATCTGCTTGAGAACAAGAATTGTGTGTTTGTGTGTTTGTTTGTTTTTACCACTTTACATTTTCTTTATGCTTCTCTTAGAACTTGGTATGCAGAAAAGATGCTCAGTAGTGGAACGCTGCTGGATTGAAGGAGAGTGTTTATGGAAAGCTAAGACTCTTACTGAGCTCCCTACTATCTAGGTCATGAAAACTCCAGGGGATGAGAATTTTATTAGATTGGACCCCTGATTGAAAAAGCCCTCCTTCCATTTTTAACAACCTGGGGAATGATCAGTTCCTAAAGGTTGAAAATACGCTGTTCTTTGTGCATGTATGCCACACAAGAGGCCTTCATTCTCTGAGCATAAAGACCTACTTAAACGGAATCCACTTCCAATGGGGACAAAATTTCATATTAATTACAATTTTTAAATGTTTGGGATTTATTTATATGGAAAAATGAAACTAGATAATGTGAAAAACTCCCCCAAATCTTTAATTTATATTAAGAAGGTTCAGGTCATATTATATGATAATATGGATTATATGATAATATGATAATAATTCTCAAGTGTCAGAATAAACCAAGAACGTGTGATCCGTTTACCTAGGGAGGGAGTGAACATTTGCATAATACAGCATCCTTTGTTTCATGGCTGATTCTACAATCTGGTCAGACAAAGAACTGTTTTTACAAAAATACCCCCTAGGGTTACCAGTTTTCCCACTTGCCTTTCTTAATCCTTGACTTTCAAATCTTTCTTTTTTGAAGCACCTGTCGTGCGTCACCTTGCAGATTCCCTCTTCAGTTTTAAAAGTCTAACACTGGGGCGCCTGGGTGGCATAGCTTTATGGGATTGAGCCCCACATCAGGCTCCTCCACTATGAGCCTGCTTCTTCCTCTCCCACTCCCCCTGCTTGTGTTCCCTCTCTCGCTGGCTGTCTCTGTCTCTGTCAAATAAATAAATAAAATCTTAAAAAAAAAAAAAAGTCTAACACTGGCTGATCGTCCCCGGCGCACAGCTCTGCCTGAGATGAAGCCATTCTCCAACACCGTTTCCATGAAGACCACCTATTCCATGAGATTGCATCTCCACTCTGCACATCTGTGCTGGGTGTTTGCAACCTCTGACAATCAGGTAATGACTTATGCCCTTGATGAGCTGCATGGCGCAAGAGACATGAACGTGATGCAGGAGATGCGATAGTGGTCATGAGTGAGGCTTCATTAGTGGTCTGTTTTTTGTTTGCTTGTTCCTCTAAGCTGTGTAATTTTGGAGCTAAGATAAAAACTTTCGCCTATCCCTATTTGAAATAGTGAGGCAGAGGGAGAAAAGGAAAGAGAGGAAAAACCTAAAGTGATTTAAAGTATTTGCCCTTGCTTTCTTTCCCACTTCACCCCATTCAGGTTTGTTTGTTTGTTTGTTTTTTAAGGACCTGAGATCAAGACCTGAGCTGAGATCAAGAGTCAGTTGCTTAGGGGCACCTGGGTGGCACAGCGGTTAAGCGTCTGCCTTCGGCTCAGGGCGTGATCCCGGCGTTATGGGATCGAGTCCCGCATCGGGCTCCTCTGCTATGAGCCTGCTTCTTCCTCTCCCACTCCCCCGCTTGTGTTCCCTCTCTCGCTGGCTGTCTCTATCTCTGTCAAATAAATAAAATCTTTAAAAAAAAAAAAAAAGAGTCAGTTGCTTAAACGACCAAACCACCCAGGCACTTTCCCATTCAGGTTTCCTGATATTCCCTATTTCTCCTGAGTAACATCGTCCCTCCTGCATCAACATTAACCCCAATTACTAATATTCCCTACCTTTCTCCTCTTTCCCCCAACCCAAGCTTTGAGGGGGAAAGAAAAGGAGACTAGCAGGGCCTGAAGGGTAAAAGTGCTTTTCCAAGATGCATTTGGACCATTAAACAATGAGATGGATCTAGGACCTGAGAAAAGGTAGGAGGACTGCACCTTCAGTCCCATCCCATAATTTAAATTCTCAGTGCACTCCAGGGACCGGGCGTAGCTCTGTGGAGCAGCTGCTCTAATTACAGCCCTTCGGGGAATGCTGTCCTGCTACTGCCAACCTCTTTCTCCACCACCTAGCGCCCACCACTCTTTACCCACCGACTCACTGCAGCTTGGCCCAGCCCAGGCCCCTAGCCACCAACCCTGCCAAAGTCTAAACCTGGCTTAGATAACCATTCTGTACCAGAAGCATTGTCCTAAAACCACAGTGGAATTGGTTGACATCTGTAGGCTATCTGCTATCTAGACTGCACCAATCTATGCTAATGCGGTGGAGCTACTTGCACTGACATGAAAAAAACTGCAAAACTATATCCATGATATGGTAACATTCTGTTAAAATGTATATTTACGTATATATTAATACAGGGAATTGGGCATTACCATTGAAGTATCAACGGAATCATCAAGGAATGGTGGATGTCACATACTGAAAGAAAGGTGGCATGGACTGCCCTGAACGAATTTTCAAAGCCAATGCTGAAAACAGCTGCTGGGATCCTCTTTCTCATTTTGACACTGTAAGAAAGTGGAGATAGAGGGCTTTGTGAGAAAACGTATGCGAACAGTTCTGCTACTGAACGCCAGGAGTGGGGAAGTGCTAGTTCCTTCATCTGGGACTACAAGAGGATGGACCTTTAAAGACACCAATAGACTTTGGTGTGTGTTCCCTGAGTTGGGGGGCCCCATGGATTGATGCCTGATTCATACCCGAGAAAGTTCACGAGGCTTGTGGCAGGGAGAGAGGAGGCTGCGTCTGAACAGCTCCTGTGCTCCCATTGATCCAGGTTCATGGACAGGGAATGCAAGGCTGTTTCTCACAGACCCTGGGCCAAGAGGGAGAGACAGCCAGCCCACAGCCACTTAAGCCATTTTGAGTCCAAAGGGAATGCTGGGCAGGGCGTGGGCCTCCATCAGCGAGAATCTGAGTGAGGGGTAGATCTTCAGAGACCTGAGGGGTGAAGCAGGCTCCAGCCAGTTGAGGAAGCATCACCCAGGCCTGAAGGGACCAGCAGGGGCCCTCCACGATGTTTCAGAAACACCCTGGAAAGAAGGTCTTGGCTCTAAACGTTTGCTCAGAGAGTCCCCGTCAGCAGCCAAGGAAGGAGGTCTGTCTTTCTTGCCTCTCTTCCCAACCCCTTGACTTTGCCAAGTGAGCAAGTAGGAAAGAGGAGAAGAGAGAAAGAAAACCAGACCCACCACCTTCAGGAAAGGAAAAGTCTTTCCTTTGAACAAAGGCTGAATGGGTGAATACAATCTTGGGCTGGATGCCTAATTTCTGATTGGATCTTGTACTTTGTAATTGCTTGACAGGCTGGCACCTAAACACCAAGTAAGAAAATTGAGGAGCCTGCCCACCTCTCAGCCAGTGGCAGAGGAAATTTTCCCCCTGAATAAACTTTAAAGGGACAGAGGGAAACAAAAATATGGTGGTTTCTCTTACATTCCTTTGTTGTGCTTTGTGGAAAGAGTAGTTTCATAAACAAGGTAAGCTGTCCCAAAAGAGGATGCACCCACTCTGGTTATCTCTGGGGGTGGGACCTGGAAATTGCTCACTTTTTCTCTTATCTACTTCCTTTATGTTTGAATTATGTAAGCAGAGCATGGTTATGTTTGTAATCAGAAAAGCCACTGTGATAAATGTGCCCATCTAAAATATCAGGAGAAAAAATCATCTCCATGACTAAAATATTATTGGTGGGTAAGAGAGCAAGCTGAAAAATGAAATAGCAATCATCATAGCTAACATTTGTAGACTGCATTACATCTTGCGAAACATTCTCATTTTAATGATCTCATTTGATTGTTATAGCAAGCCTAGAGTTATGCATTTGAATTATTTACATTGTGCAGATATAGAAGCCGACTGTCATAATTGTTGGTTACGTAGCTTGGCCAACAACACTGCTAGTAAAGAGAAGGCTCAAATGCAAGTCTTCTGGCTTTGTCTTCCCATTTCACAACACCAAGTGCTGTACTGCACGGATATTTCCCTGTCAGGGGATCCTCTATCCACTCCCACCCGACTGCACATGGTGCCCTGGTGGGCATGGCCGGCTGCAGCCTGCGGTGACAACAGTCTGTTGAATTATATCCCACTTTCCTCTCTGAAGATTGGGATCTCTGTGTATATAACACCTCATCTTTTACCCCATTAAGGGGTATCACACGGGTGTTCCTGCTGAATTCCATACCTGTCAATGACCCCATCTTTTTCCAGCAGCACTGTCCCAAACTTCAGTTTGCTTTGATTTATCCTTCTCATTTTATTCCACATTGGGTCATTTTTTTAAAATAAAGATTTATTTATTTATTTGACAGAGACAGCCAGCGAGAGAGGGAACACAAGCAAGGGGAGTGGGAGAGGAAGAAGCAGGCTCCCAGCGGAGAGCCCGATGTGGGGCTCGATCCCAGAACGCTGGGATCACGCCCTGAGCCGCAGGCAGATGCTCAACGACTGCACCACCCAGGCGCCCCAACACATTGGGTCATTTTTAAGTCTTTTTGCTTGTCTCCTGGAGGAACTCACAGATCTGTCCATAATCCGTTTCAGTGGATTGGGCCCACCACACTTAGGGGCATGTCATTTTCTGGGTTGTTCTTTGCCAGTCATCCAGTTTTTTAAAATTACCCTTTTCTGGAAGCTTTGTCTGACCCCATCTAACCACACAAGTTTCTAGCCTTTGTGTTTTCATGGGAAGCTGCACACTGTTGTAAGGGCCTATTTACATCACTCTCCAGTCCCCTCTTTCCCAAGGAAAGGACATCCTTGAGGACAGAGATTACATCTTACCTTTTTACTATTATTTAGCATTGTGCTTGGCAAAGTACTAATTTCCCAATAAAAGTTGAGTGAGTAAATAAATAATTTTTTCACAAAAGTCTCCAAGATCTACAAGGACACCTTTGGAGCATGGGAAATCTGGTTGTGCAGAAGTGGGTGAAAGGATGCTAGCTGTCAGGAGAGGGAGGGAGATGGCTCAGGTGCAGGACGCAGGGCTATGGTCCAGTTAAGCCGAGAGAGTACAGAAGAGAGGGAGTATGAGTATCACTCCAGGGCTGGTAAGGTGCAAACACTGGGAAAAATGAGCTAGCTGGAGTGCTACAGCCTACATAGCCCCACTCGCTTCCTGCTCTGGCCACCTTTAGGCCCATCGGAAGTTTTCTGAGGGACCTTGGAGAAAGCATGGCAGTCTCAGCCTGTGGCAAGTGAGGTAGGTGGGCAAGCTACAGGCTCACCCCAGGCCTTGGGAAGCATCAGGCTGTCCCAGTGAGGAGCAGGTGGGGTGAGATGTAGCAGTGTAGCAGAGACACTGTGGACACACCCAGCAGGCAGTGACCATGAGTGAGTGGTCACACCTGGGAAGGCAGCAAAATGAACCAGAGGGCCAAGCAGCTGATGGTGGTGCAGTCCTGGGGAGGGAGACACTTTCCATTTGGGCTGCGGGTGCTCTCCTAAGTGCTAGCTGCGGGGGAGAGAGGAGCCCCCAAATCACCTCTTGTTACCATTTTGGCATGATGGTGAGGCTGGGAGGCAATCTCAGCTGATCCCAGTCCTTGGCCCGCCAGATACTTTCACTAGCCCATTCTTGTACTTCAAACACTTCTGAGATTCCTCACTCACCACTGAACAAATGTGAAATTTTAGCATGAAGGGTGTACCTTTAGTGGGTCCCCCCCAAATACCTTTCATTCTTTACCTCCAGCCACTCATGTCCAAGAATCCTCCATTTCCACAAGGCGTGTCTGGTTATCACTGCTTTGCAAAAAGGCCCGAGTCATCCTGCTTCTTGCTCTTGCTCACTGGGTCTGCCCTGCCTGAATGATCTCAGGACGAACTGCCCTGTGGGTGCAGGGAGCAACGCTCCACACTGAGCTGGGCTGAGCAGAGACCCAGGGCAGCAGAAGGAGGTTGTACACACACGCATGTGTGCGCACATGCATACACACACGTGCACACATGCATGCCCCCGCACAGGGCACACACACACACACACGTGCACACATGCATGCCCCCACACAGGGCACGTGCACACACACACGTGTACACATGCATGCCCCCACACAGGGCACACGCACACACACTCGTGAACACATGCATGCCCCCGCACAGGGCACACGCACACACACTCGTGCACACATGCATGCCCCCACACAGGGCACGTGCACACACACACACGTGTACACATGCATGCCCCCACACAGGGCACACGCACACACACACACGTGCACACATGCATGCCCCTGCACAGGGCACACACACACTCGTGTACATATGCATGCCCCCGCACAGGGCACACGCACACACACACATGTGTACACATGCATGCCCCCACACAGGGCACGTGCACACACACACGTGCACACATGCATGCCCCCACACAGGGCACATGCACACACACACGTGCACACATGCATGCCCCCACACAGGGCACACAAACACACACACGTGCACACATGCATGCCCTCACACAGGACACACGTGCACACATGCATGCCCCCACACAGGGCACGTGCACACACACACATGTGTACACATGCATGCCCCCGCACAGGGCACACAAACACACACATGTGTACATATGCATGCCCCCACACAGGGCACACGCACACACACACGTGCACACATGCATGCCCCCGCACAGGGCACGTGCACACACACACGTGTACACATGCATGCCCCCACACAGGGCACGTGCACACACACGTGTACACATTCATGCCCCTGCACAGGGCACACACACACACACACACTTGCACGCATGCATGCCCCCACACAGGGCACGTGCACACACAAGTGCATGCATACACACAGATCAGAACAGCCTCTTGTGTGCCCAAGGCAAGGCGGTCCACGCTCTGCACTCCCCACAGCCGCCCCTTAGGTTGCGGTTCGATGTTCAAAGCTTTGAGACACTTCGCATCAAGTGATCTTTCTACATTAATTTTACATAAAACTGCGGAGGGGCATATAATTTATTTTGAGTTTGTTCTCCAGTACTTTGGGCCCCATATCACTCTGAGGATAACTGCGAGTTTAGTCTTCCATTGCCTAATTTCTTCAACACATGAATTAAGAACATGTTCTCTGCCTGTTTCTAGAGGCTACTGGTGAGTAGGATAGAATACCCAGGAAGGCCTAAGTAAAACTCAGAGACAGACCTGTTAACTAGTAGTTCTCAAAATTAGCATGGATCAGAATGCAAAGGAGGGGTTTTAAAAATATAGATAGCTGGGTGCTATCCCGAGAGTTTCTGATTCAGTGGGCCTGGGGTGGGGCCTGAAAGTCTGCATTTCGAGCAAGTTCCTGGGCAATGCTGAGGCTACTGGTCCAGGGAACCACACTTTGAGAACCACTGCTGAAAACTAGCACTCATTCCAAGAGTAGTTTGAGATCCTAGAATATAAGCCAAATAAGGGGAGGGATTTGTATTCTGTTTGCTCATGGTTGTATTCCTAGAGCCTAGAATAGTACCTGGCACATAGTAGACACTCAATGAATACCAGCTGAATGAATGAGAGCATTGTATACAAATATAATGGGAGCCCAGAAGTGGGAGGAGTGTCTTTCAAAGGGATTTTGATGACAGCTTTGAGGTGGTACGTTAGAGAATTAACAGGAATTTTTAATCAGACATGCATGTTCCAACCAAAGGACGCCGCATTTGGCTGGCATGGAAAGGCACGAACAACATGTATGTTTGCCATGCAAATATCTCCACTCATCTTCCATTCTTCAAGGCCCCAGTCACGTCAATTCTGACCATTTCAGCCCATGGTGACTCTTCTTTCATTTTTCTTTCTTTCTTTCTTTTTTTCTTTTAAAGATTTTATTTATTTATTTGACAGAGATAGAGACAGCCAGCGAGAGAGGGTACACGAGCAGGGGGAGTGGGAGAGGAAGAAGCAGGCTCATAGCAGAGGAGCCTGATGTGGGGCTCGATCCCATAACGCCGGGATCACGCCCTGAGCCGAAGGCAGACGCTTAACCGCTGTGCCACCCAGGCGCCCCTCTTCTTTCATTTTTCTGACAACAAAATCAGTGCTTTCTCAACTTCACTGGTGACAAGAGTTAACCCAGATGCTGATTAAAGATACAGACTTCAAGGTCCCACCTGACATCTACTGAATCAGAACCTCAAGGGGAAAGCCATGGGAACCTGTATGTTAATAAGCATCCTACGTGATTCTCAGCATCGGGCTACGTGGCTTTAAGAGGAACCTTACGATTTCAAGGTATACGTTTATTATTTCACAGTTTCTGGGGTCAGGAGTCCAGGCACAGCTTGGCTGGGTCTTCTGCTCAGGTCCTCGCAGGCTGCTATCAAGGTGTTAGCAAGGCTGCATTCTCATCCGGAGGCCCAATTAGGGAAGAAACTGTTTCTAAACTCATAGAACTGTTGGCAGAATTTATATCCTGGTGCCTATATGATGGAGGACCTCGGCTTCTCACATGCTGTCCTCAGGCTCCAAAGATGCCCACAGTTTGCTGCCACACGGCCCTCTCCACAGGCTGCTCACAATCTGATTTCTCAAGGCCATCAGGAGAGTCTCTCCCTAGTGTGCTAGGATAGAGTCTTATGGAATGGAATGTGATTATGGGAGTGGCATCCCATCACATTTGCCATATTCTATTGAGTAGAGGCCAGTCAGATTCTGCCCATATACAAGGGGAAGGGATTATGCAAGGGTACAATTCTCTGGGGGTTGCTTTAGTGTGTATCTGCCACAAAAGATAAGGAAATGGAAGTTCCGAGAGATTAGCTTGTCAAGGTCTCAGAAGAATGAGAGGCAAATGTGGAAGAAGTCTCCTTTCTTGCTTCCAGCCAAATGCTATTTCTACTCTAAAACTGCCTCTTCTCTTCTAATCACTGTACATTGCTTAAAACATGGTCAGCAAACTTTTTCTGTAAATAGCCAGATAGTAAATATTTTAAAGATTTATTTATTTGACAGAAAGAGAGAGAGTGGTGGGGAGGGACAGAGGGAGAAGGAGAGTCTTAAGCAGACTCCATGCTGAACACGGAGCCCGACTGGGCTCGGTCTCACAATCCTGAGATCAGGAGCTGAGTTGAAATCAAGAGTCTGACGTTTACTTGATGGCGCCACCCAGGCGCCCCCAGATAGTAAATATTTTAGATTTTATGGGCCATATGGGCTCTGTTGCAACTGCCCACCTCTGTTATTGGAGCATAAAAGCAGTGATAGATAATACGTAATGAGTGAGCATGACTGAGTTCCAATACATTTTTATTTATGGACACTAAAATTTAAATTGGTAATTTTCACGTTACAGAATATTTTTCTTGTTTCGATTTTTTTCTCAATCACCAAGAAGTGTAAAAACCAAAATCAATAATAGATTATATGTTAATTAACTGAATTAAAATTTAAAAACTGTTAAAAAAATAAAAATGTGAAAACAGGTGGTGGGTCAGATTTGGCCTGGGGGCTAGATGGACAGCTATGCTTTCATGGGTACATGCCTTCTCTACCATGGAGAGGGCAGGCCCACCCATCATAGATGTATCTACCCAGCACAGTGCCGGACACACAGCTGGCCTTTACCATTTTAAAAATACTGCTAACTTAGGAATCCTAATGGCATTGACCTCACAAGGCAGTGAGCTAAAACCAAGATGATGCAAAAGATCCACTAGGTAAACAACTTTTTGCCCCAAATGACAAGGGTCTAGCTGGTCATTATTGATTCAGGTTTATTTAACAACACGGTACTGAGCCCCTGTGCTAGACCAAGCACTATTGCAGACACTGGGGATACAGTGATAAAGAAAATAGAAGAGTTTCTCCTCTCAGGGAGCTTGCATTCTTTTGGAAGAGATGGGCAACTAATTAATAAACCAGTAACCATATAACATGTCAGATGTTGATAAGTGCTATGGAGAAAAACACAGGGGTGCAGAGAGGGACAGGGAAAAGTTATTGTTGTCACTCCATCTGAGGTGGTCAGGAAATGCAACAGTGACATTGGACAAAGGCCTGTGGGAAGTGAGAGAGGAAGCCAAGCAGACACTGGGATGAAGAGCATTGTAGGCTGAAGGAACAGCACGTGCAAAGGCCCTGAGGAAGGAGGCTACTCAGCCTGGTTTAGGATCAGCAGTGAGCCTGGGCCCCTGGGGTGGTGTGAACAGGGAAAGCAGTAGAAAAGGTTTGGGGATGGGAGTGGACCTTTATAACCTTTATAAGCTACTGTAAGGACTTCGGTTTTGTTCTGAAGGAGACAGCGCTGGAGGGCCCTGAGCAGAGGAATGACATGGTCTGGCTCAAAAGATCACCCATTGGAGAGAGGGCTGGGCAAGGGCACGGAGTCTTCTGTTTTGTCAGGAAAACGTGTTTTACTTCTGTGAGCTCTGGGTCCAGTCCAGGGGCCCACTGTGTCATGCTCATCCAAGGAAACCTCCCCAGCCAAAGCAAGCTTGCAGCCTTTGCTCAGATACCGAGCAGATGAAATTCAAAGCACCAGAAAGAGCTTTTCAAATTGAATTCCTAGCTTAACAAAGTAACTTGACAGAGGAGGGAAGGATGAGTCAGCCATTTAAAAACATGTATGGGGCGCCTGGGTGGCACAGCGGTTAAGTACCTGCCTTCGGCTCAGGGCGTGATCCCGGTGTTATGGGATTGAGCCCCACATCAGGCTCTTTCACTAGTAGCCTGCTCCTTCCTCTCCCACTCCCCCTGCTTGTGTTCCCTCTCTCACTGGCTGTCTCTATCTCTGTCAAATAAATAAACAAAATCTTTAAAAAAATAAAAATAAAAAACAAAAACACAGATAGAGGAACAGCAGGGCTGGGTGCGCACTGGTCCAGCATAACCGAATTATTGCATAGAATGCCAGGGGCCCTGGGCACTGGGCTCGGTCACAAAGCAGCCTCCCCTCCACTCACCTTCTGACATGAGCAGGTCTGGCTCTGGGGGAAGAGCACCTTCCTCCTTCAGCTGGCAGGGCATGGGGGAAAGTGGGGCACTGAAGGGTCTCACACTGGTGACCCAGATACCCCTGGCCCTGGACACACTCTGAAAAGGCCCCACATGGTTGGATGACTCCAGTTAAAGCTTTTCCTTTACTTGTCCTCATTATTTCACAATTTGAGAATTTCAGCCATTTAAACTTGACAGGGTCAAGAAAAATCATGTTGTTTCAATTATCAATCTCAATGCATTTTTTTTCTTTTTCTCTGTACTGAATGAAACTGCTTAGCCACATTTGTTAAATAGTCTTTAAAAGCTTGTTTCTACCCCCTTACCAGAAGTCTCTCAGAGCTGAGATTTAACTAAGCATTGGTGTGAGGCTTTATGTGAATTCATTTCATCCCTTTTTCTTTAGTTGTCAAATGTTAACTGTCCTCTGGGTGAGGAGAATTTTACTTCTTAAAGAATGTTTAAAATCATTCCCTTGATCTGCCCCATTTCCACCTCATTTTCTCTGAGTTTTTTAGATTAAAAACAAGCAAACTAACAAACAAATAGTCTCCTGGTACTTTGTGTTCCTGGTAGAAGCCTGCCCACATTGGAGAGAAGGCAGAATGGTCTCCTACCCAGCAGAGAATCCCAATTCAGATCCCGGAATTCCCCAGACAGTAGCAATCTCGCTGCTTTACCTCTGATTTCCCTGGCAACTTACAAGGTCAGCATTCTAGGCCTTGCTAGAGAATTTGACCCTGAGCTTTGCTTTCAAAGATTCAGCTGAAAGGACTGGCATTTATAAATCATCATGTGGAAACACCTCTCCAGCCACAGGATGCTCTGAATCCAATGTGCCTTGGTCATGTTGGACCACTGGGAAATAAACGGCGTAGACTGCTTTGCTCGATCTTTCTACAGATCTGTCTTTACTGTAATTGAGTTTAATGTCACCATCTGCACCAGCCTCTTCCCTGCTCTGTGCCCCGGTGGGTGTGTCTTCACGGACTTCATCAACAAGCTCCCTTGTTCTTTGATGTTGGAGCCTGGGAAGGAGAGAGGCATTTGATTGGGGACCTGGGCTCTGAGTGGCGGATCATGACAGGGTCAAAAAGATGGCAGGCAACCCAGGTCCTCCCGGATCTCTGATGTTTCTGCCGGCAATCCAGGCCTTTTCTGAGTCTCTAACGCTGGGTGACACCAGGGACATCTAGAAGTGGGGGTTGCAGCCTGGACTCTGGCCTTTTCGAGATGGCCTGTATCAGCAAAGCAGTGCTGACACACCTTCCAGTTGTTTTTGGGAACTGGAACAGGAGAGCAAGAATGTGGTGACTGGAGCTGATGGATTGGTTGAGGTCGACCGTGTGATATTTTGAAGGTAAGGACTTGGATATGTGTGTTCAGGGCATAAAAGTAAATACTACCCCATCCTGTAATCACAAGCTGGTGAGTCAGGTGCCATTTGGATTATACTATCCTCTAGGGTGAAGACACAGCGTTGGATGTGAGGGGGAAAGGAGATGGCCTGAGGAAGCCTGGCAGGGCCCGCCCTGTCCAGTACAATTTACTTTTGTTGTGAACCAAGTCACTCCCTGTACTTTTCATGTCTGATGACTGCTTTCAGCAGCTTGGGGATCATTAAGGCTCCTCTCCTCTCTTATTCTTTTCCTTTCTTATGTTTTTTTTTTCCTTTTTCTTGGCCATTTCTCTCACCCATACAATTCATATGAGCTCATGTTTCATTAGAAAAACCACAGCTCTTAGACTTATGTTTAATGTTGCTCAACACGGAGGCTCTACTGAGTGCAGCCCTTACTTCCCCCAATCTTTGCATTTTTTCTTAAACACAGCTGTATTACTATACGATTCGTATCTGTGTTGAGAAGTCCTCTTCCCCACCCCTAGAGCAATTCTAGGGAAGTGCTGTGAATAATACAGTCTCTGCCCTCCAAGAGCTCGATCCATGTGTAAGTTCCTTGACGGTGCCCGTGGCTTCCAGCCATCAGCAATCCCGTCCTCTGGAGCTGTGCTCTCCAATACAGTAGCCACGAGCCACATGTAGCCACTGAACCCTCACGAGATTGGACATATGCTAGTTACTCAGTGTTTGATGAATGAGTCATGCATGAGTGAATGAATATGGAGGGCTGGTTCAAATAGAGATGTACTGTAAGTAAAAACTACACATGGAGGTAGTGAAGAATTCATAGGAAAAGGTGTATGAAAAATATCATTAATATTTTTAAAAAATTGATTACCTGTGGAAATGATAATATTTAGGATCTATTGGGTTAAATAAGAGACATCGTTAAGATCAATTTCATCTGGGGCGCCTGGGTGGCACAGCGGTTAAGCGTCTGCCTTCGGCTCGGGGCGTGATCCCAGCGTTGTGGGATTGAGCCCCACATCAGGCTCCTCCGCTATGAGCCTGCTTCTTCCTCTCCCACTCCCCCTGCTTGTGTTCCCTCTCTCGCTGGCTGTCTCTATCTCTGTCAAATAAATAAATAAAATCTTTTAAAAAAAATCAACTTCATCTGCAGCTACTTGAAGATTTAAAGTGATGAGATTTGCTTTATGTTTCTCTTGACCGGTTTCTTCTAGATAGCCTGCTTCCACCTCTCTCCCTTTCCTCCCAGAAGGAGTGCACACTTCCTCTGGAGGCCACCACCGCCCCTCATATGTAATACCTGTCATACTCTAGTGGCTGCCTGTCCACATCTGAAACCTTTACCAGACCGAGGACTTCGTGAGAGAGGAACTTACATACCCAGCCTAGTGCGGTGCTTGGTACAAAGAGGTGGACAACAATTATTTGGTGAATAGTGATCCAATTCTTCTGTTAGACTGAGCTTGTGTGAGGGTGGGCAGTCACAAGTGTAACATGATCTTATGTAT
The DNA here is from genome assembly GCF_002007445.2 of Ailuropoda melanoleuca. Classification (NCBI taxonomy): domain Eukaryota; kingdom Metazoa; phylum Chordata; class Mammalia; order Carnivora; family Ursidae; genus Ailuropoda; species Ailuropoda melanoleuca. The sequence goes on along the minus strand of NC_048232.1, from coordinate 30,651,555 downwards.
AATACTTATGGGTAGGCACTCAATATGTGTGTGAAATATCCCAGAGATGACTTCAATTTTCAATGTATGACTGAATTTTAGAAACTCTTGTAAATGTCTAAATTCCTAATTATTTTTTTTTAAAGATTTTATTTTTTTTTATTTGACAGAGACAGACAGCCAGCGAGAGAGGGAACACAAGCAGGGGGAGTGGGAGAGGAAGAAGCAGGCTCATAGTGGAGGAGCCTGACGTGGGGCTCGATCCCATAACGCTGGGATCACGCCCTGAGCCGAAGGCAGACGCTTGACCGCTGTGCCACCCAGGCGCCCCTAAATTCCTAATTATTACCTTTCTAAGGGGAAGGTGTTGGGTAATACAATACAGTTTGTGCACATGCGGTGTGTGTATCTATTTCGTGATGCACATGAGTGCTGCCGGATATGGTTGAGATTATAGTCCAGGTGGTCACACCCGCCCATTTTCATTTGCAGATAGGCACAAAACCCAGGTGGATCCCAATTAATTCTCAGAATTCTCTGAGGCTTTTAAAACCAATTGAATCAATCAACTGTAAAGAAGTACAAGTAAGGTAAGGGTTACAATTTTTTTTCACCTGAAACATGTGAATTTAAGAGAGTAAACACACTAGAAAATATTTATAGAACATTCCACCCTTGGCTTTCATGATTTTGCTTCTCATTAGGACTGGGTTTGCTTTTATGCCTACTCAGGCCAGAAGCAATTAGGTAGCCTGGCTCTAATGTATCTTCATGTTTAGATGTTAGTTAAGCACATTGGTGAGAGTAGATTCATTATTTGTGAGGAAGTTGTATGAATTTGACTCAAGATACTCAAGAGTCTGGTATCTAAAATTAACACAGCATTAGTTTTTCACAATTATTAACATAAAGGGAATCACTATATCTAGAAAAACTGGGTAGATTTAAATAAAACTTTAAGGCTTTATCTGGTTAGTTGAATAGACATTTTAATTATTAATCCTATGGATTATATTTTTTTAAAAAAAGATTTATTTATTTGAGGGAGAGAGTGAGTGCATATGAGCGGCGGGGGTTGGAGGCTAGAGGGAGAGAGAGAATCCTTGAGCAGATTCCCAGCTGAGCACAGAGCCTGAGGTAGGGCTTGATCCCACGACCCTGAGATCATGACCGGAGCCAAAATCAAGAGTCGGCAACCCAAATCGAGAGCCACCCAGGTGCCTGTCATATTATATTTTTGAAAAATTGTCTGAACCCTTATTAACTATTGAATAATGGAAGGAATTGACATAAATGAAGTCGTACACATATACTCTGGTGCTGCGTCTTCTGTGAAGGCAGATCTCCCATCCCAGGACTGCCATCGACACTTTTCTGGCACTTCACAGTTACCATCTTGAATTACAGCTATTGCAATAGCTATCTTAATCCAACCTCTATATTATCTTTTCCTTACTCACTTTTATAATTCTGTAATACTTAGCCAGTGCTTTCCACATGGAAGGTCTTCTCTAACTGCATGTGGAATCAAACTAAAATGAATCGAGTGTAGACCTGGGAGTCATGAACCCCAGTCCAGTCACTGAGCAGCTCTACCACCAGTCCAGTGATTTCTCTGAGCCCTGGGCTCCTCTTGCCCTGTTCTTCCTTCCCACCAACGTCAGCTTTTGCTATCCTGTCCTGACTTTGTTACCCTTCAACTACATTATGGTAACTGGACTGCACTACACACTCTCGTGTGGTGGCCATGCACTGGAGTCAATACTTTATTAAATCCTGATAATTGATGAGATGGAGATCATCAGCCCACTTTTCAGCTGATAAGACTGAGGCTAGAGAGAGCTTGAGTGCCATGTCTAAGGCACTAGTAAATTGGTAGAGTCAGGATCTGAATCTAGAGACTTGTGGTGTCTGATGTGCTCTGGCTATTCTTCAACTTATTTTTCAATCAGAATTATTTTGAGAAAGCTCTACTCTAAACTAGTATATTCCTCCCTCCCCAACGCATTAAAAAAGAAACAACATCTACAATTATGGGTAATTGTTGTAGATCCGACTATTAGTACAAGAAGCAAGAAGACCTCAGCATGAGTTGTTATCATAGTTACAAACTATCACAAACTTAATTATTGGGTAGAAACATGGAACGTTGTAGCCAAATAGGAGCGTAATGAGCCTTTCCCATGAATGCGTGGAAGGAAACCCGGACTCCATTTCTGGGTCTGCCTCAAGCTTTCTCCGTGGCCTTGGGCAAGCGACTTCCACACGCAGTCAATATCCTGGGGTAAAATAGTGATGACGACACACAGCACCTATTTATTGCCCTGGTTTGCTAGGAATGAGGAGTATGTTGGTCAAGGGCTGGAGATTGGAGGAAGTAAATGTGGTGGTGGTGGTGGTTGTTGTTGTTGTTGTTGTTGTTGTTGAATGGCAAATTGCACCATACCTGGGGTAGTGTGGGGCAGGGGAAAGTGCTCGGGATTCTGGAAAGCAGATGATCTGTTTCCTTATTTTAAAATGAGGTGGGATGGGATGGAGGGATGATTTCCTGCCTTCCTGCTGTAAATGCTGAAGTTCCACTTGAGCACAAGAGAGCTGTTAGCTGCTTTCATATATCCTAGGAATAACTGGGAAAAATGAAGTTACTGCCATTTAGGACAGACGTGGACAAACGACTCTTTGCTGACATTTGTCATTCTTTAAACACAGTGACATACTGTTATTAAGGAATCATAGCTCATAACTAAGACAGAGACGAGCGCCAGTTACTTTTCTTGCCTCGATCCACTTCTTAAAAAAATGTCTCACGTCCCGTATGCATGTAACTTACGGAGTTGCTTTCTTTTCCTGGGGTTTGAGTGCCCGCGTTAAGCGCCGGCGCATCCTGGGATCCCCTTGCACAGCTTTCCCCCAAGGCACTCTGAAGGTATTGTTCATGAATTTGCGTTAGGATTGCTTGTGTTGCAGAATTTTAAGGAATAAAATTATCTGAATTGCGAATGTTTAAATTCTACAGATTGAAGTGGGTGGGTCATCACCGGGTCACAGGACACTTCAAGGTAAATAGTATGGCCTCTGGAGAAAGGCCGGGTCGAGTCAAAGCTTCACCAACCTCTCCCCAGAGCAGACGACTAATTTTTGCTTTAAACGCATAACAACCTCCGCCCGGCCTTGCAGCGGAGCAAGCGAGCCAGTGCAAAAACCCTGCCAAGATGCGGGCCGGGACGAGGGGGGTGTGTGTGTGTGGGGTGGGGGTGGGGGAGACGTCGGCTGCGGGAGGGCCCCCGCGGGAGGAAAAACCTCGGCTGGAACCTCCCGGCCCAACCCGGTCCCTATCCTCCTGGGGGAACGTGGAGACGGCTCCTCTCCGAGCGTCTCTGCGCGTTGAGTCCGCGGCGCCCAGAGTAAAGTGTTTTCTCTAGAAACGATTTCTCCAGAACCCCCTAGCCAGAGGAAGGGGATTAAAAGTGACAAAGAAAGGGGGTGGGCTCTGGAGAGACCTCGGGGGTGGGTGGTGTGGAGCGGCGCCCCCGAGGAGGGGCTCAGCGATACGAGCCCAGCCGGAGCGCGCTGGAGTGCTTGAGGGGGGCGGGTGGGGGACG